>NC_053392.1:434879657-435212657 GCF_905171765.1 Bufo bufo | reverse complement strand
TGACGCGCTTCCGGGTATGTGACGCTGTTTCGGAGGCTCGGTCACGTGAGCGGCGCCTTCCGGGAGGCGGTGCGCGTGGTGTCGCGCTTCTAGGTGTGAGAGGGACGCCGCATATGAGCGGTATGTAAGGCAGCACTGAGGCTACTACTGGACGGGTCTGCGCTTGACTAATGTAATGGAGGTCCCTTTCCCCTCTCTTTCTCACTAAGCCTGACCCTATCAGAGATGCAGATTTAGTATTGATATTTAACTGTTCGTTTTCCTCAGAGAATAGGCTCCCTAGTTCTTCTATTTTACCATGGAGGAAGAAAGAAGACAAGAATCTGCAGAGGGAGAAATGGTGAATCCCATCCTGGTAGTTGAACAATCTTCATTTGGGTAAGTGGCTCATTTATGGTACTCCGTCTCATTTTTGACCCTTTGTATTGTCTTTTTTCCAGTCAAAACCTAAGAAGATGCTGGCAAAAAGAAAAAACAAAGAATGTGCACTGTGTAAGACAGCGTTATCATCTTTTTATGAGAAAAAATTATGCTAAGGGTGCATCAACAAGACCATATTAGACGAGTCGCCTTCATTGTTAGAGAATATAAGATCCCTTATTAAGACGGAAGTTAAAAACTCCTTGAAGCCGAGCAAAAGGGCTAGAACATCAGTGAAGGAGAAAAGTTCTAGATTTATATTTAAAAAGATCTATCGGGACTCAATAGCTGTTCCAAACTGCAAGCATTTTAATAAACAATAAAATTCAATTTCTTCAATTGCAATTTTCACACTAAAAACAGTTGTGCACTCTAAAAACAAAATTCACACAATTCGAACATGCGTATGGTTGACCTGATATGTGCTTGTATAAACACCAAAGTCCTGGATAGAACAAATTAGAATGTCACTATAAAATGATCAATCCACAAAATCGCATCGGAACAATATTGCAGTTCATCCGATTTTGTTGCGATTATTTAGTGGTAGTTTGTTGCGATTGATATTTGCGATTTTTTTCTATCGATGCACCTTATTTCTGTGTTGCGAGTGAACTTAAATCCTATATTGGAGTTATACGATGATTGCTCAATACAGTCACGATTTTCAGAATGTCTGCGGTTTCGATTTTACCACTTTAAACTTTCGTATGTATATGGTACCAACTGATAGATGGGCCTATCCGGGTATTTCTCCGTGCTGTGTGGCGTCCCACGTGTAAAAAAGCCGGTGTGCGCTTACCTCTGGGATCCCAATGTATCTCGCGAGTTTACCGCAGGTGTGTGGTTTAATTGAACATTTCGCAATCACAGCGTCATCGGATTGCTCCTACCATTTGTAGAATGGCAAGTTTTTGTTGATTTGAAGTAGAGAATCGCTTCAAGGTTCGATGAAAGAAAACATCTATGCCGGCATATTATAGTCGCTCTTCTTGTAGATAGTAAGGTATTTTTCCGATGGTGACCAGATGCGTTTCGGAGCTTTGTTACACTTGCTCCTTCATCAGTGGTATGATGTTCCTTATCAAAAAATACCTCTTTTATATCCCAGAGACTCCGCCTCTCAGATTTGTGGTAATCTTCGGTTTGGATTTTCTTCATGGATCAAAGATTTCTTTAGATTGGGATAACTAGATCTCATATACATTGCACATATGGTCTATAAGGTATAGCATCGAAATCTAGCAACAACCAAGCAAAAAACCCATATGCGTTTTTCTTGCGGTATCCATGCGTTTTTTACGCACTTATGTGTTTTTTCGTTTATAAGTCAGAGGGAGTATGTTCTATCATCCCATAAAGTCCAGAGGCTATATTTAAATAAGTTTTCAGAGACAGCACACCAATGTAGCTTATTATTCAACCTTTATTTACCAGTGGTACATTCTCAAAATATTCTTATGACATTTATTGCTATCTGCAACGTTTCGGGCCCATTCGGTGCCCTTTGTCAAGCTGGATGGCCGGTCTGCGTGTTTCCACGGCGTGCGGTCTGCATTTCACAGAGAGAGCATCTATTCTTATTTTCTTTAGAATCAAATCGCAGTGATGGGTAAGAGAGAGCAGGCTCTCACCACTTAAAGTGCGTGCCCTTAATCATGCATGCATATTAATATTCAAAAAATACGATCATAATAACAACTCATTAAAATGTACGATAAAACTTATAGTTAAAAATATATCGACATACTTTATGTAATTTTCTTACGATTGTTGTAGAGACCTTTTCATATTGATGATGATAGGCTGATGGAGTCTCCATTCCCAACAACTCCTATATCATCATCAATATGAAAAGGTCTCTACAGGGAGAGAATTCCTATTTGGGAACTCTTCCTCTACAAATAAGAAACAACCTCAACAATGACGCCAGGCCAAAAATGGGAGGAAGGCAAAATTTCTTCCTGTCAGCCTGGGAAAAAATTGCGGGGCCTTGGGTCTTAGATATCATTTGTTCAGGTCTAAAACCAGAATTTCTTTCCTTGCCGCCGCAAAGATTCGTTACTGCAAAAAACATTTGTGTAAAAGGCTGTTTTCCCATAATAAAGGAAGTTTTAGACCTTATAAAGAAAGATGTCCTGATTCCTGTTCACCTAGAAGAACAATCCGAAGGCCATTTCTTTTTCTAGTTCCAAAGCCAGACGGTTCTCACAGGACAATCATCAATCTGAGGGATTTGAACTAATTTCTGTTGTACAAAAAGTCCAAAATGGAAACAATAAGGAATACTGTCCAGCTTTTTTCCCCTCATTGTTTCATGGCAGTAATAGATTTAAAAGACGCCTATTTTCATATTCCTATGCACCAGGAATTTCAGAAATGCCTCAGGGTGGCGATTCCGCTGGAGGGTCACATTCAACAATTATCAGTTCGAAGGCATTGCCCTTTGGCGTGTCCATGGCCCCAAGGATATTCACATAGGTGGTAGCAGAGATGGTTTCATTCATAAGGCTCAAGAACGTGTTGATAGTACCATACCTGGATGATTTTTTGATCATAGCGGATTCCCGGTTCAACTGCAAGAAGGCCGTTCAGATGGTCATGCAGACTTTTCAAGAACTAGGGTGGATAATAAACGGCAAAAAATCCAGATTAAAACCGGTAAAGAAACAGAGATTTCTGGGCGTAGTTTTGAATTCAGGAAAGCTTTGAATTCAGAAAGTATATCTTCCAGAAGAGAAGATTTCAAAAATTTTGAGTCAAATCAAGTCACTTTCCTCCACTTTTTTGACTCTTCGGAAAGCAATGTCGGTTCTGGGGCCTCTAGTTTCTTGCATCCCTGCGGTGAAGTGGGCTCAACTTCACTCCCGCCAGTTGCAGTCAGAGATTTTAGCAGCCTTCAAGGGGGCATTGGATGTCAGAATAAAAATTTCAAATGCGACAGTAAAGAGTCTATCCTGGTGGCTGGACAAGGACAATCTAATTCAGGGAATTCCTTGGTCCTATCCAGATCCTATTGTCCGGACCACAGATGCAAGCCCTTGCGGTGGGGAGCCCATATTCAAGGGTACAGTTTTCAGGGTTTATGGTCCCCAAGTCAGAAAATGTTCTCTTCCAATTCGGAAAGAATTAGTGGCTGTAAGACCTGGCTGTGAAAGCTTATCAGTCCCTTCTAGGCTCGGGTCACGTGAGGTTTCTCTCGGACAATCAGGTGACCGTGGCATATTTGAATCATCAGGGGGGAACAAGATGGATAACCCTGGGGTGGGAAGCGAGAAGATTACTAGGAATATTATAAAAACAGGTCAGTCATGTATCAGCTCTCCATATAAAAGGGAAGGAGAATGTTCACGCAGACTTCCTAAGCAGGTACCCCCTGAAGCAGGGGGAGTGGTCCCTAAACAGTTCTATATTTGCCATGATCGCGAAGTCTTGGGGCATGCCGGTGATAGATCTGTTTGGTTCAAGCCAGAACAAGAAAGTAGACCAATTTTGCTCACTAAATCCCAGGGAGTTCCCCTATGGGGTGGACGCCTTTCTTCTGAAGTGGAACTTCCCTCTAGCCTATGCCTTTCCCCCCTTCCAGTTGCTCCCAGCAGTCCTGAAAAAGATCAGGAAGGAGAAAGCAAGGTTATCCCCATTGCCCCCTTCTGGCCCAAGAGGGTATGGTTTACTCTTCTCCAGGCCATGTCTGTATCAGACCCCTGGATTCTACCAGACATCCCGTATCTGCTGTCCCAGGGTCCGGTTTTTCATCCAGCAGTAAGTGGTCTCCATCTGACTGCTTCGAATTTGAGAGGAACTTATTAATCAAGAAGGGGTTCTCTCAGGAACTCATTGCGACTTTGCTTAAAAGCAGAAAGCCTGTGACTATTTCAATCTATGCTAGAACCTGGAAGAAGTTTATAGATTTTGCTAATCTTAACCCCAAAAATTTACATTTATCTGTCCTTATTTCCCAGGTCCTGGAATTTTTACAGAACGGTCTTTTATTAGGGTTGGCAAAAAATACTCTTAAAGTACAGATCTCTGCCCTGTCGGGTACTTTGCCTCAAATCCATGGGTCATTCGTTTTTTTGAAGCAGTAGATTATTCCAGTCTCGTCCCCCCGTGGGATCTTAATCTCTGTCATGAGATTTTACCCCTTATAACCTAAACATATGCCTATGTTCGTACTAATAACATGAATACTAAGCTGGCCTTATTAAACCTGCTTGTGACTCTATCAGCCCAAAAACAGGTTTTTATAACCTGTCAATCACCTACCTAAGGTGCCCAAGGGGATGTCCGTTAATACAGGGTGCCCAGCCGCACCCATCGCCGTCTGGCGCCCAGCGCCGCCTTCCCTGTCTTAATCGCCGCCCTCCCTGTCTACAGTGCCGCCTTCCTCACCTCAGTGCCGCCTCCGCAATCCTCCCGTGCCTCTGCCAGATACCGCGCGTGCGCACACTAGGCTCAGCCTGATGCGCCTGTGCGGACTCCTGGCAGCGGCTTCGTTGAGCGAAGTGTGCGGCCGGGCACCCTGTATTAACGGACGTCCCCTTGGGCACCTTAGGTAGGTGATTGACCGGTTATAAAAACCTGTTTTTTGGGCTAATAGAGCCACAAGCAGGTTTAATAAGGCCAGCTTAGGATTCATGTTATTAGTACGGACATGGGCATATGTTTAGGTTATAGGGGTAAAATCTCATGACAGAATCCCTTTAACCCAGGCAGCCTTTGAACCCATTGATTCTTCTAGCATAAAACATCTTACTTCTAAAATAGTTTTATTGGTAGCCCTCACCACTGCTAGAAGAATAAGCGAGTATCAGGCTATTTCCATTAATCCTCCCTTTACTAGGGTTCTGGATGACAGAGTCGTTATTTAACCTGATCCGGCCTTTTTACCCAAAGTGTCCTTTAAATTTCAAAGGTCTCAAGAAATAATTCTTCCTTCCTTTTGTGACCATCCTAAAAATTCTAGTGAAATGGAATTTCATACTGTAGATGGCCGGAGATGCTTATTACAGTATCTCAAAGTTACGGAAGGATGGAGAAAGTCTTCTGCTTTGTTTGTTCTTTTTTCGGGATCAATTAAAGGGAAGAAGGCTACCAAGAGTACCTTGTCTAGGTGGCTTAGACTGGGTATTATACAATCTTACTTGGAAGTGGGTCTGTCTCCTCCAGTCTTGGTGAAGGCTCACTCTACTCGCTCTGTTTCCACTTCTTGGGCTGAGAGGTCGGGGGCTTTAAGTGAGCAAATTTGTAAGGCGGACACGTGGTCATCGCATTGTACACCATGCAATAAATAAAAGAACCAATTGGTCCTACCACATCCAGGGTTTCGCTGGCATGTTGGTGTGCACTGGAAAGAGAAAAAAGTCAGTGTGGCGATAGCGCAAAAAGAATAACCACATAAACAGGGGATGTTAACTGTGCCTGGTAAATCCCCCCCCCCCCAGCAGGGGGTGCTGTGCTGATCCTGTAAGACCTAACCATCCCAATGTATAACAGGGTAATCTATGGAATTTCTTCCTCTGTCTCCTCACAGTAGTAATGCCCATATTATGCCCCATTACAGTAGTTATATCCACACTGTGCCTCCTTCACAGTAATGATTGTGCACCTCACAGTAGAAATTACCACATTGTGCACCTTTCAGTAGTGCCCCTCTCAGCTTCATTAACCACCTCCAGACCGCCTAACGCAGAATCGCGTTTCGGAGGCGGCTCACTCAGGCACAGTCACGCATCTACGCCTGTTCTATGAACTCACTATGCCCATCAGCGAATACCTTAGGGTGTCTACTTTCCGAAATGGGGTCATTTGTGGGGTGTTTCTACTGTCTGGGCATTGTAGAACCTCAGGAAACATGGCAGGTGCTCAGAAAGTCAGAGCTGCTTCAAAAAGCGGAAATTCACATTTTTGTACCATAGTTTGTAAACGCTATAACTTTTACCCAAACCAATAAATATACACTTTTTTTTTATATTTTTTTATCAAAGACATGTAGAACAATAAATTTAGAGAAAAAATTATATAGAAATGTAGTTTTATTTAAAAATGTTATTTTTTTGCAAAAATTTCGGTAAATTTCAATTAATAACAAAAAAAGTAAAAATGTCAGCAGCAATGAAATACTACCAAATGAAAGCTCTATTAGTGAGAAGAAAAGGAGCAATAAACCGTGAAAGTAGTGTAGTGCAGAATTGTAAAAAGTGGTCTGGTCATTAAGGGTGTTTAAGCTAGGGGAGCTGGTGTGGTTAACCGCCTCACGTCCGCCCATAGGATATAAACGTCCTATGGGTGGACGTCTATTTCTGACAGCACGTTTTAAAACGTGCTGTCAGAAATAGCAGCTGCACGCTAATCGTGCAGCTGCTGATCGGGTTGCCCGCTGTCAGTGACAGCAGGGCAACCCTAAGACAAGGCAGGGACAGTGCCCAGGTGTCCCTGCCTTCACGATCGCTGCAGACACAGCACTCACCGAGCGCTGTGTCTGCAGAGCAGGAAGCGCTGTGCGCTTCCTGTTCCGGCCCGGCGGTCATGTGACCGCCGGGACCGGAGAGTGCAGGGGCTGTGTGAGGTCTCTCAGAGACCTCGATCAGCCCTGCTGTGAGGCTGTACAGCGCAGGATTGCTGCTGTACAGCCTCTATAGGGATGCATTTGTCCTGTAACTGGGGCTACAATGTCAGCCCCAGTTACAGGAGAAATCAACAGTGTAAAAAAAAATAAAAAGTGAAGTAAATGTCCCCCAGAGGTCTTGTATGACCTTATGGGGGACGAAAAGTGTAAAATAAAATAAAGGGTTGAAAAAATAAAATAAAAAAAAGTTTCACATGTAAAAAAAAAAAAAATCCCAAGTAAGGAATAAAAAAAAAAATTTAAAATAGAAAAAATAAAATAAAATAGACATATTTAGTATTGCCGCGTTCGTAAAAACCAGCTCTATAAAAATATCACATGACCTAACCCCTCGGGTGAACACCGTAAAAAATAAAATAAAAAAAACTGTGTCAAAACAAGCAATTTTTGTCCCCTTGCATCACAAAAGGTGCAACATCAAGTGATCAAAAACGCGTATGTCCCACAAAATGGTACCAATAAAACAGTCACCTCATCCCGCAAAAAATGAGCCCCTACATAAGAAAATCTCTCAAAAAATAAAAAAACTATAGCTCTTAGAACATGGAGACACTAAAACATCATTTTTTTGGTTTCAAAAATGCTATTATTGTGTTAAAGTGAAACAAATAAAAAAAAGTATACATATTAGGTATTGCCGCGTCCGTAAAAACCAGCTCTATAAAAATATCACATGACCTAACCCCTCGGGTGAACACCGTAAAAAAAAATTAAAAAAAACTGTGTCAAAACAAGCAATTTTTGTCACCTTGCATCACAAAAGGTGCAACACCAAGTGATCAAAAACGCGTATGTCCCACAAAATAGTACCAATAAAACCGTCACCTCATCCCGCAAAAAATGAGCCCCTACATAAGAAAATCTCTCAAAAAATAAAAAAAACTATAGCTCTCAGAACATGGACACATTAAAACATAATTTTTTGGTTTCAAAAATGCTATTATTGTGTAAAACTTTAATAAATGAGAAAAAGTATACATATTAGGTATCGCCACGTCCGTAACAATCTGCTCTATAAAAATGTCACTTGACTGAACCCCTCAGGTGAACGCTGTAAAAATAAATAAATAGAAACTGTGCTAAAACAACCAATTTTTTGGTCACCTTGCCCCATAAAGTGTTATAATGAATGATCAAAAAATCATATGTACCCAAAAATAGTACTAATAAAACTGGCACCTTATCCCCTAGTTTCCAAAATGGGGTCACTTCTTGGGAGTTTCTACTGTAAGGGTGCATCAGGGGGCTTCAAATGGGACATGGCATCTAAAAACCATGTGGAGTTCCTTTTCTTCTGTGCCCTGCCGTGTGCCCATACAGCAGTTTACGACCACATGTGGGGTGTTTCTGTAAACCGCAGAATCTGGGTAATAAATATTGAGTTTTGTTTGGCTGTTAACCATCGATGTGTTAAAGAAAAAAATTGATTAAAATGGAAAATCTGCCAAAAAAGTGAAATTTAAAAATTTGATCTCCATTTTCCTTTAATTCTTGTGGAACGCCTAAAGGGTTAACAAAGTTTGTAAAATCGGTTTTGAATACCTTGAGGGGTGTAGTTTCTACAATGGGGTCATTTATGGGGGTATCCACTATGTAGGCCCCACAAAGTGACTTCAGACCTGAACTGGTCCTTATAAAGTGGGTTTTGGCAATTTTCTTAAAATTTGAAGAATTGCTTCTAAACTTCTAAGCCTTCTAACGTCCTAAAAAAATAAAATGACATTTCCAAAATGATGCCAACATAAAGTAGACATATGGGGAATGTTAAATAATAAATATTTTATGAGGTATCACTTTCTGTTTTAAAAGCAGAGAAATTGAAATTTAGAAAATTGCGAATTTTTCAAATTTTTGGGTAAATTTGTGATTTTTTCATAAATAAAGGTGAAATATTTTGACTCAAATTTATGACTATCATGAAGTACAATGTGTCACGAGAAAACAATCTCTGAATGACTTGGATAAATAAAGGTGTTCCAAAGTTATTACCACATAAAGTGAGATATGTCAGTTTTGCAAAATTTGGCCTGGTCAGGAAGGGGGCAAAGGGCCCAGATGGGAAGTGGTTAATAAAGTAAAAAAAAAAAAAAAAAAGCTCATGTGTTTCCCTAATGAACGGGCACATGCAGCACTCCCCAACAGCAGTAACACAATGCAGGCACATACTCATCGTGCACTTCACCATCTAAATAAACTGCCCAGGCATACTCTCAACCTCTGCACCCAAGACATGTTTCCCGCTCGCAATCTCTCCCCCCCCCCCCCCTCTTTCTCACTATGTACCAGCATTTGGTTAATGCATTACATTCTTATTAGGCATAGTGGCTGCTGTCCAACTTATGTGCACCTCACAGCTGAAAACAGTTTTGTTTTTGTACACAATGGATAATCTGCAAGGTGATTTAAAAAAAAAAAACTGGTGTTACTACTAATCTACATCGTCATTACAGACGATCAAATGTAGTTTGTCAGCAGTTTTGACCAAGCTAAACTGCTTACAGCACTAGCAATGGGCTAAGGAGAGGAGGAAAAACATACCTTTTTGGAGCTTTTATCATCAGACGTAGTGTGAATACAAAGTTTTATTCTCCAAAATTCTGCTCTTTAGATGTATTGAAGGCGGAGATTCACTGTAAAGCTGTCAGCACTAAAGCATGGTCTGCTAACAGACACCCTCCTTAACCACCTTAGCTCCCCTAGCTTAAAGACCCTTAATGACCAGACCACTTTTTACAATTCTGCACTACTCTACTTTCACGGTTTATTGCTCGGTCATGCAACTTACCACCCAAATGAATTTTACCTCCTTTTCTTCTCACTAATAGAGCTTTCATTTGGTGGTATTCCATTGCTGCTGACATTTTTACTTTTTTTATTAATCGAAATTTACAGAAATTTTTGCAAAAAAATGACATTTTTCACTTTCAGTTGTAAAATTTTTCAAATAAAACTACATTTCTATATAAATTTTTCTCTAAATTTATTGTTCTACATGTCTTTGATAAAAAAAAAATGTTTGGGTAAAAAAATGGTTTGGGTAAAAGTTATAGCGTTTACAAACTATGGTACAAAAATGTGAATTTCCGCTTTTTGAAGCAGCTCTGACTTTCTCAGCACCTGTCATGTTTCCTGAGGTTCTACAATGTCCAGACAGTAAAAACACCCCACAAATGACCCCATTTCGGAAAGTAGACACCCTAAGGTATTCGCTGATGGGCATAGTGAGTTCATAGAACTTTTTATTTTTTGTCACAAGTTAGCTGAAAATGCTTTTTTTTTTTTTTTTTCCTTACAAAGTCTCATATTCCACTAACTTGTGACAAAAAATAAAAAATTCCATGAACTCACTATGCCCATCACGAAATACCTTGGGGTGTCTTCTTTCCAAAATGGGGTCACTTGTGGGGTAGTTATACTGCCCTGGCATTTTAGGGGCCCTAATGCGTGAGAAGTAGTTTTAAATCAAAATGTGTAAAACATGCCCTGTGAAATCCTAAAGGTGCTCTTTGGAATTAGGGCCCTTAAAATGCCAGGGCAGTATAACTACCCCACAAGTGACCCCATTTTGGAAAGAAGACACCCCAAGGTATTTCGTGATGGGCATAGTGAGTTCATGGAAGTTTTTATTTTTTGTCACAAGTTAGTGGAATATGAGACTTTGTAAGAAAAAAAAAAAATCATCATTTTCCGCTAACTTGTGACAAAAAATAAAAAAACTCTAGGAACTCGCCATGCCCCTCACGGAATACCTTGGGGTGTCTTCTTTCTAAAATGGGGTCACTTGTGCGGTACTTATACTGCCCTGGCATTTTAGGGGACCTAATGTGTGAGAAATAGTTTGAAATCAAAATGTGTAAAAAATGCCCTGTGAAATCCTAAAGGTGCTCTTTGGAATGTGGGCCCCTTTGCGCACCTAGGCTGCAAAAAAGTGTCACACGTGGTATTGCCGTACTCAGGAGAAGTTGGGCAATGTGTTTTGGGGTGTCTTTTTACATATACCCATGCTGGGTAAGAGAAATATCTCTCTAAAAGACAACTTTTCCCATTTTTTTTAATACAAAGTTGGCATTTGACCGAGATATTTATCTCACCCAGCATGGGTATATGTAAAATGACACCCCAAAACACATTGCCCAACTTCTCCGGAGTACGGCGATACCACATGTGTGACACTTTTTTGCAGCCTAGATGCGCAAAGGGGCCCAAATTCCTTTTAGGAGGGCATTTTTAGACATTTGGATCCCAGACTTCTTCTCACGCTTTAGGGCCCCTAAAATGCCAGGGAAGTATAAATACCCCACATGTGACCCCATTTTGGAAAGAAGACACCCCAAGGTATTCAATGAGGGGCATGGCGAGTTCATAGAAGCTTTTTTTTTTTTTGGCACAAGTTAGCGGAAATTGATTTATTTTTAGTTTTTTCTCACAAAGTCTCCCTTTCCGCTAACTTGGGACAAAAAGTTCAATCTTTCATGGACTCAATATGCCCCTCAATGAATACCTTGGAGTGTCTACTTTCGGAAATGGGGTCATTTGTGGGGTGTGTTTACTGTTCTGGCATTTTGGGTGGGGCTAAATTGTGAGCAACCCTGTAAAGCCTAAAGGTACTCGTTGGACTTTCGGCCCCTTTACGCACCTAGGCTGCAAAAAAGTGTCACACGTGGTATCGCCGTACTCAGGAGAAGTAGGGCAATGTGTTTTGGGGGGTCTTTTTACATATACTCATGCTGGGTGAGAGAAATATCTCTGTAAATTGACAACTTTGTATAATTTTTTTTTTAAAAGTTGTCATTTACAGAGATATTTCTCACACAAAACACATTGCCCTACTTCTCCTGAGTACGGCGATACCACATGTTTGACACTTTTTTGCAGCCTAGGTGCGCAAAGGGGCCCAAATTCCAATGAGAATCTTTACGATTTAACAGGGTATTTTTTACGCATTTGGATTCCAAACTACTTCTCACGCTTTAGGTCCCCTAAAATGCCAGGGCAGTATAAATACCCCACAAGTGACCCCATTTTGGAAAGAAGACACCCCAAGGTATTCCGTGAGGGGCATGGCGAGTTCCTAGAATATTTTTTTTTTGGCACAAGTTAGCGGAAAATGATTTTTTTTATATTTTTTTTATATTTTTTTTTTCTCTTACAAAGTCTCATATTCCACTAACTTGTGACAAAAAATAAAATTTTACATGAACTCGCCATGCCCCTCACGAAATACCTTGGGGTGTCTTCTTTCCAAAATGGGGTCACATGTGGGGTATTTATACTGCCCTGGCATTTTAGGAGCCCTAAAGCGTGAGAAGAAGTCTGGAATATAAATGTCTAAAAAATTTTACGCATTTGGATTCCGTGAGGGGTATGGTGAGTTCATGTGAGATTTTATTTTTTGTCACAAGTTAGTGGAATACGAGACTTTGTAAGAAAAAAAATATAAAAAAATCAATTTCCACGAACTTGTGCCCCAAAAAATTCTGAATGGAGCCTTACAGGGGGGGGGGGGGGGGGGATCAGGGAGTCTATATGGGGTGATCACCACCCTGTCATTGATCACCCCCCTGTAAGGCTCCATTCAGACGTCTGCATGTGTTTTACGGATCCATGGATCTGATCCGCAAAACACATACGGACGTCTGAATGGAGCCTTAAAGAGGGGTGATCAATCACAGGGGGGTGATCAGGGAGTCTATATGGGGTGATCACCCCCCTGTCATTGATCACCCCCCTGTAAGGTTCCATTCAGACGTCTGCATGTGTTTTGCGGATCCGATCCGTGGATCCGTAAAACACATACGGACGTCTGAATGGAGCCTTACAGGGGGGTGATCAATGACGGGGGTGATCAGGGAGTCTATATGGGGTGGTCACCCCCATTTTTTTAACCCCTAACAGGTATATTAGACGCTGTTTTGATAACAGCATCTAATATACCTGCTACCTGGTCCTCTGGTGGTCCCTTTTGCTTGGATCGACCACCAGAGGACACAGGCAGCTCTGTAATAAGTAGCACCAAGCACCACACTACACCCCCCCGTCACTTATTAACCCCTGATCACCCCATATAGACTCCCTGATCACCCCCCTGTAAGGCTCCATTCAGACGTCCGTATGTGTTTTGTGGATCCGTAAAACACATACGGGCGTCTGAATGGAGCCTTACAGGGGGGTGATCAATGACAGGGGGGTGATCAGGGAGTCTATATGGGGTGATCAGGGGTTAATAAGTGACGGGGGGGTGTAGAAATGGTCTGTGGTCACCACCTGCAGAACCACTCCTTTATTGGGGGTGTCTTGCTAATTGCCTATAATTTCCACCTGTTGTCTATCCCATTTGCACAACAGCATGTGAAATTGATTGTCACTCCTCAGTGTTGCTTCCTAAGTGGACAGTTTGATTTCACAGAAGTGTGATTGACTTGGAGTTACATTGTGGTGTTTAAGTGTTCCCTTTATTTTTTTTGAGCAGTGTATAATGGGGATGGGGGCAGAGATACGGCGCAGCACGGTGAGAGGCTGCCAGACTAAAAGTACTACATGTCCGACTTTTTCGTCTGGCGGCCTCACGCCGTGCACTGCCATGCTGCGCCGTAGCTTTACTCCCGCTATAGTCAATGTGGAGTGGCAGTCCGGCGAAATAGCGGCAGGACGGATCTGACAGGGTGAACAGCCTGTCGGATCCATCCTGACGCAAGTGTGAAAATACCTTAACAGTCCTTACAGGAAAATTCTGGCACCGGCAAGGGAACTAAAATACCATCCTTGCTGGTGAACTACTGGCCGGGTGGCAACCCAAGCCACAGAACAGACATATGATAGTTTTGTTCCGCATCCAATTCCCATTATTGGGGGATTGGATGCGGCCCCTTAATTACAGTGTGCTGTCTGCATCTTTTTCCGCTCCATTGAAACGAAGGGGTCCGCATCCAATGCCCCAATAAAGGGAATTGGATGCGGAACAAAACTATCATGGTTTGATGGGGCTTTATCACTTTATTTAATCAGGTTACCTTTAATTTTAAAGAAGATGGCCCAGGAGAGATGGGAACACGACACTGACTGGAGTCCTTTCCTGCAGTCAGTGACGTGTTCCCGCCTCTCTGTAGCCCTCTCCACGCCCCCCTTCCTTCCCAAATGTGACATTTATTTCATTGGTGGCAGTGGTGATGTCCCTCCCCTCTCCAGCAGCACGTAAGTGTCCTTTGGAGCTTGAAGCTCCCTTACCTGCTGCCGCTGCTGCAGGGGAGGGGGGACCTGTGAGCGCACTGAGGGAGAAAGCTCCCTCCACGTGCAGGTGCCGGATGAAAGCGCTGGTGCCTGCATGTGGAGAGAGCCGTCTCTCACTGCGCCCCTGGGGCAGGAAGAAGTGCGCCGGTAAGCTCCTCCTCCTGCACGTACCAGAGTGTGCAGAAGAGGAGGAGCGCTACATGTGGAGGGAGCCCTGTCTCACTGCGCTCTGGGACAGGAGTTAGTGCGCCGGTAAGCTCCTCCTCCTGCACGGTACAGTGTGCAGGAGAGGAGGAGCGCTCTGAAGGATGGCCGGGGTCCGGACAACTGGCGGCCGCGGTCCGTATTTAGACCGCGGTCCGCCAGTTGAGTACCCCTGCTCTACATAATAAATACCACTTACCGAAGTGAGACAACCCCTTTAAGTAAATATTTGTGGGCCAAATTTGTGTATAGCCATTGTAATGGCTGCCAGTAGCACACATATACACGGATACAAATAACAGTGTTTAGAATTTTAATCTATACGGCCTAAAAAATTATTTTATTTTTTTTTAAAGCACTGTCTTTGTTGCGTGGGAATCTAATGAAATGTGCTAAGGCAAGAACAGGAAACGTCTCTGCTTTGAAATCGGAGTTCTAGTAAAGCAAGACAAATATCCTCAGCATCTGCGAGCAATATGGTTGCACTCACTACAGGAATAAATCAGTTGTCTTGGAAGAATTTTTTGTTAATCCACAAACATAACTAATATCTGTTCCCCTGCAGTTCCCTTCCCCCAAAAAAAGCTAATATCCTGTTTCACAAGCTCACAATATAGCAATCTGAAGGCATAATCACTAAACACAGTAAAAGCATTGGATATCATTTTGAAGTCATCAGTGTTTATTGGACATATACTTTATCATGTTAATGGCTAAATGATGCAATAAAATGGCTCTTAGAACCATACGCTATCAATATAATAAACAAATGAGGCAGTGTTACAGTGAAAGCTGAAATCTAAATTCAACTTCAGCTTTTGAAGCGCACACAAATATTTAACCAAGGGCTTTCAAAAGAGTAATCACTGAAAGGAAATTTCTCCTACATATGATTCTAAGTTGAAGTCTTGACATGTCTACAGAAATAGCTGCACTGGAGATCAACCCCAGGTAGTACATGGCATTAGTGTCTGTGATGATATAATTATACAGAGCAGCATTTGAAAACTAAAGGGGTAATTTTTAAGGTTTTTTCTCACTTTCGAATCGGGTTTTGTTTGCCTGCGCCAAATTTCTGAAATGGTGCACCTTAACCCTTTCTACCCCGGAGGCTTTTTTGACTTTGCGTTTTCGTTTTTCACTCCCCGCCTTCCCAGAGCTATAACAATTTTTTTTTACACTTTTTTTTTTTTTTTTTTTTTTTTTTTTTTTTTTATAGTTCCCATAGGGAACTATAGCAATCAAGTGCATTGGAGTCTATGATGAGTTTACTACTTTCTTATGGAGTCCTATTACAGGCAAGGGCTCCATAGGAAATACTATGCAGCAGCCTCCTGTCATTCACAAAGACAGTGGCTGCTGCACACAAGCACCGACTCCTCTGATTGCCACACGGGGGAGCCTGAGCATAACCGGAAGCGTGCGCTTCCCGTTTACAGCGTACTCAGATGCCGTGGTCAGGTTAAATGTCCGTGATCAGCATTACCGCTGGTCGCGGACATTAGCCATGGTGTCTGGTGTAGGAAACAGCCAGCACTGGGTTGCTATGGCGTCCGCTCGGGAGCTGGCGCCATCTTTAAAGACCCGACATGTGACGTAATAGTACGTCATGTGTCGGGCAGGAGTTAATATATTGTGCAATATGATTTACGCAGATATAAGGCCTTGTTCACATCAGCGTTTAGTCCTCCGTTCGGCTTTCCGTTATGACTTGCGTCCGTCTCAAAATTGAAACGGATTCATTCATTACGGAACGGACATATTTTGCTACGTTTTTAAACGGATACCATCTAACGGATACGTTAATAAACGGATTAAAAATGTCCGTTAAATGTCCGTTCAATCCGTTCAGTTACTCAGGTAACGGATCCGTTTTCCCTTTTTTTTTTTTTTTTTTTTTTTCAGTTGTCCCTCCCCTATCTGCATGCTATATAAAAATGGTGCTATATTGTGACATCCAATTGCTGGAAGAGGAACAATGCTGCCCACTCATGTCCTTTTTTTCTGTGGACTATATGGTATGGAAACTTCGAAACATGCGAATGTCATCCATGAAAAGGAGACGGCGATATTGGGTGCATCCCATTACATCATGCCGAATGACACGAGGTGTTTATTCGACCCTTTATCAAGAACTCAGAAAACACCCTGTCAAATTTGCAGAATATCTCTGTGTAAGTGTCGCAAGCTTTGATGACCTTTCCCAACGTTTAAGTCGCCGATTGAGACGGAAGGATACGAAATTTCGTCAAAGTGTAACTCCAGAAGAACGACTCATGGTCACTCTGCGGTATGTATGGTACAACTTTCCATTATTGCTTCTACTGTGTTTCAGAGCCTTTTTGTTTTGATTATTATTGAGAGTATATGATTAATCTCAAGAGACAACTTTTTATATATAGTAGTTACCTAAAATATGTAAATGCATCCAAATTTTATACCATTTTCCGTTCAACCGCTAGGTAATGTTGATCTGTTTGCTGTGAAGGATCTTGAATTAATGCTTGTGGGACAATCCGAAAAGTTGTTTTGCTGCAGTGTATTTCTTGCGAATAGTATTTGTGTAAAAATTATGTTTTCATTTTATTTTATTTTTTTGTAGTTTTCTGGCTAGTGGTGAAAGTTTTTCCAGTCTTCATTTTCAATTTCAACTAGGAAAATCTACAATATCTTACATTGTTAAAGATACCTGCCAGGCAATTTGGAATCTTCTGCGTGAAGATTTTCTTCCCCATCCTACTTGCCAACAGTGGATCAGCATAGCCGACAAGTTTTATGAGGTGACAGTTTCCCAATTGTATTGGTGCAGTGGATGGGAAGCATGTGAGGGTCTTGAAGCCCCCACGTAGTGGATCCTCGTTTTTAACTATAAAAAGTATTTTTCTGTGATTCTAATGGCAATTGTTGATGCACATTACAAATTTGTGGCTGTTGATATTGGAGCTTTTGGACGAACAAATGACTCACGTGTTTTTAAAAATTCTAATATGGGAAGAAGGCTGTACTCGGAAAACTTTGGCATACCAGAGCCCAGGCCTTTACCAGGTACTACAAACCCTGCTCTTCCATTTGTTCTAGTCGGAGATGAAGCTTTCCAAATGTGTGGAAATTTACTGAAGCCATATGCCAGCCGTGGTCTAGACTATCGCAAAAATGTTCAATTACAGACTGACTCGCGCAAGAAGAATGGTCGAGTGTGCTTTTGGCATATTGACTGCAAAATGGCGAATATTCACTCGTGCAATACAATTGAAAACAGATACTGTGGATGATATCATAAAAGCATGTGTTGTGTTGCACAATTATGTACTGACCAAAGAGCCTTTGCCTACGGAGCCACTGTCATTAAATCCACCAGGAGATCACATAGAAACTGGCCCAAGATCAACAGTTGCTGTAAATCGCATGCGCGATCAATTTGCAGAATATTTCATTTCTTCAGCTGGATCTGTGCCTTGGCAGGATGAACATATTTGAACTTATATATTCCAGCGTTGTTCTTCAAAAAAAAATTAAAAATTCTCTATTGTTTGTTACTGTTTGTTTATTAAATATGTACAGTTGAAAGTTGTAATTTGTTATGTACATAATAGTTTATTTTATTGTTTGTTCTTAATATATTGTTGTTTATTGTTGAGTCAACCATGATGCATCGGTCTACCGACATTTATTGCCTTAATTCAGCAAAAGGTAAGCTATGCCTCTCCAACCATCTGCATATCCCTTGTTTGTCGTTTTGAGTCTTGACTGTATTAAAACCACTGACCAAGTATATTTGAAATAATAAAGTATTTATTTAAAGACTTTTTTTAAAATATATTTTTATATTTTAATAATCATTTGCATAAGTTTACAAATAAACTTCCATAAAAGCACATAGCTCAACACAATGGAAGTAGAATTCACATTAGAAAAGGAGAAGATATTCTCTACCGTACATGTAGGAATACCAAAATGTCCATTGTGAAAAGGTTGTTCTATCTGTGACTGTGATCCTCCTTAGTACATGATGCAAGTGTACACCATTCTCATGATTGCACATGCTATGAGATAGCATCATCATACCAAGTTCAGAATCATCACACTACAGTATGCACCGCGAGACATGTCTTCCTTGAGCGGGCCAGAAGTTATATGGTGACATGGAACATGCAAATGGAAGTGCACATTATCAGTTATTTCAATGCTGCATGTCTTACCAAACACAGGGCTACTGTGCATCATCAATATGATGTAAAAAGTGCTAGACTACAGCCCTGTGGGTGGCACAACATGCAAAGAATCAGTGTAATCACTGATGGTGTGTCCTCCAGTACCCCTTTAAATTACATCATCGGGTACAATTTTTTTTTTACAAACCCCATGTCTCTGAGTGTGTTCAGTCTTGTGCATGAGACATTATATCAAAGAAAATAGTAATGACATATGCCATTTCTAGTCTTGTATTTGCATCGTTTTCAAGCAAGTGTACAATGGAGGATCACGATAGCGAGACAATAGCAATGGAACAACAACAGGTGGAAGACTGAAAAAGTCATCAGCTTTGTGCAGACCACGCAAGGTGCTGAATAAGTGACAGTATATGGATTTGTGTACTGTGTCACTCACTCACAAGTGGTAAACAAGAACTATCATCATAATCATTGCAATTACCGTAAAAGAGTTGAACCAACCTAGTCATGGTAGCTAATTTCTGTGTCTTTGACCCATGTGCTGATGAATGGCATTTTTCTCCTTAATATAAGGAAAAAAGACTAGCTGGAAAACTGTCAGTCATCAGCACCTTGGCCTGGAGATAAAGTAATAATGAATAATAAGGCCAATTACTCTTTTCAGGGTCCAATCTGCTATGATTATCATGTTAGTTCTTGAAAATCTAAATGTCCGAACGAGGAAATCAAACCACCTGCCTATATTTAGCAGCTTGTATGGGCTTCTGAAAGCTGATAAGTGCACAATAATTACACACATATCTGAAACATCCTTTAAAAGTAATCTAAAAGTATAAAACAGAAAATTTTTCAAGTTCAACATCATTAAAGTGCAAAAATTGACACAGTGGTCAATATAAACCTTGTGAGGTACTCATTTATAAACTTCAAAAAAACATATTATATATTGTGTTAACTAGGGTGGTGGTTGAGTGAATGGAGCCTTTCCTGGGCCTGCAGTTGGGGACCCATCATCTTCTGCACTTTGGTCTAGGAGTGATTGCATGAACGACTGTTGCGGTCTGACATATTCACCCTGATGTTGATGTTGTGGAGTATGAAGGGAATATGAATCAGTACCAGATTGGTATGGAACAGATTTGTTTGAGAAAGGGGTATTAAAAGCGGTGGGAGTGGGAAAAACGGAGGTAGAAACACCTTCGTTTTTTGAGATTCTATTTGGAGTTGACATAGAAATCACATCAGGACTAGGTGTCTGTAGACGTGTTTGAGAACTACCAGTGCTTTTGGATTGCAAAGGTGTTTGTGCAGAGACATAGGAAGGTAGCTGTGATTGAGATTGGCTTAAAGTCTCTTGAAAGGTTGATGCAGGTTGATAGCTGAGGGATGTGCTATGGCTTTGAGAAGGTGGAAATGTGTGAGACGTTGGGTATTGGTGGGACGTAGGTTGTCTTTGGGACGGTGGATGGCTTTGGGATGGAATAAAGTTGTGGGATGTTGATGGAAAGTTGTGGAAAGCTGGAAAGTTTTGTGCAGTGCCTAAGTTTTGGGCCTGTGGGAACTTGTGGTACGGAGGTAAAGTGTTGGATGGGGGAAAGATTTGGGACTGGCTAAAGTTTTGTGAATGGGGAAAGTTTTGTGATTGTTGAAAGTTTTGGGATAGGGGTAAGTTTTGTGACTGTTGAAAGTTTTGTGACTGGGGAGCGATATGTGGTTCAGAGTATGAGTGAGCAGGTGGAGAAGTCATGGATGTTGGGTAGGAGGTGGCTGGGGGATACGACTGAGCCAGAGGACCAAAATGAGAGGGTGGTGAGTGTTTAATATTCCAAACAGTTTTGATCAATGTCACTCGACAATCACAATTCTGCTCTGGAGTCATGTTGTCCATCCAATGACTTAACGTTAAGAGAAACTGCTGATTATGGTTAAGGGGTTCTGGACGACAAACTACCTCGACATGCTTGATCATGGTAGTTAACTCTTGCTTATACCGGGTTTGCTCCTCCTCTATTTTTAATAAACAAACAATCTCGGAAGATCAGTGCAAGATCCTCAAAGACTCTATGTGGTCTTCAAAGTGGTCTCGGCCTACTTAAAACTCTGTCAAAGGCAGAAGAAATGAACTGTTGAGTATCTTCAATCTGAGCACATGTCTCAGTTTGGCGGCCGCGCGACTCCAGAGCAGAATCCTGTGACTGAGATGGTAACGAAGTTTGATCGGTAGATCGTCCAGACAATTGTTCGGTTGATTTCTCATGTTCAAGAGGTTCTGCTTCAGGAGGGAGTGTGCTTGAATGAGTCCTAAAATAGATAGGGAAATAAAAGGTATAATTTCTATATTCATTATTGTTTTTTGCTTCTCTTTAGGATATTTAACTCACGTGCACAGCTGAAAACAACGTTGAAGAAATTGAAGATGTGGTGCATATTGGTAAGCTTTCCTCCGAGAAGCACCCGAACCACTTGGCGCCGTTCGTTCATGATTGAGGTCACGCATAAACCTATCGCGTATTGACCTCCAGCGTGTTGATATTATTTCAGCTAGAAAATAAAGATCAATTATAATAACCGTATATACTGCTATATATATTCTTTTCTGTTGACATCGGATTGCATAAAAAACTGTTGCCCCAGGCAGTCCAACATTCTGCATTGTATATAACTGAATTGGCTGTATCAGTTGTTGAAACCGAGTTTTCCGAACAGAAAACTTATGCTCACTTCACTATTTTTCCAACTAGAAACATCACTATCAAATCTTCTAAAACCAAATGAATTAACAAAAGGAATTAAATTAATGTACCACAATTATTTTGAGCCTGACGGCTCAAATCGTTCCATGTGGGAACCACATTGGCATAGACCTCTTGCCATTGTCGACGAGTCGTGTTGCGGTCTGTTTGGTCCCATAGAGCTGGCCTTGCTTCTACTAGCTGTATTAGCAGCTCACAGTTTATGATTGGGAGAATTTCTTCCTCGTCCAATACTTGCTGTCTACCCTATTTGGTTTAAAACAAATGTTATCATTACCTTAAAAAGCTACCTGCAATTCCAACTGCACTTAAGTGTTTTTGTTAAAACTTGTATAGCGAATATGTTGCATGTGCCACCACTGCCCACTGCATCTTTGGTTTTAATGAAAAAATTGTAAAAAATGTTTGGTTTCCTTGTATTTGGTCTTTGGGTGTGAAGGGCTATAAAGATATAGACTTGGCGAGCGGGTCGTTGCTTTTAATTTAATATGAGAGTAGCCCCTGTTCATGGTATGTCCATTATGGGATAAGCAACACTTAAATTTTTGTTTGGGTAAAACCAATGTCTCCAATCCTCACGGTCATTTGTTATAATAATAATAATTTTTTTTTTGGGGTATGAGGGCCACGTTATCTTATAGGTGATATAAGATACTGTATACTGGGGGCAGTGTAGACAGCTCACATCACAGCACATGTGCCTACTCACACGGCCTACACGTCCACGACTACTGCCACGACCACGTTGTCCGCGACCACCACGCCTGGAAGTTCTTGTTTGAACAGGTGATGGAGTTTCACTTTGCCTGTTTGTGTCCTAATAATATAGTTATCACAAAAGACAATTGATTACTTTAGAGAACCTAAGTATAGATACTCACATCGTCGTCGTTATGACGTCTACTTCGCGGATTTTCAATGGAATGTGTACCCTCCTGTGTCTGAAAAACAAACACAGTTTTGGATTCACTGAAAATTGCCGTCTGCCTGCCCTGCAGCAACCAAAATGCATCACCCATATACACTCTTTCAAATCTTGTTGCCAATACATTGGCCTATCTATCCTTTTGCGCTGTTGGCAAATCATGTACCTTTCGAGTTTATATCCACTGTACCAATTATGGATGTGTAGAAACCAAAAAATCTAAATATAACATTCCACACTTACTGACTCCATTGGTTCAGGAGAAAAACGCAGTTCCTCGCCAGCAGAGTATTCAGTGTCGGAGTGTCCCTGAAATAAATAAATATGTATTGTGGTTCAGACATATTTATTATTTGGAACATTAATAATTTATTTTTATTTAAAGATTTTTACCTGCATGTGAAAGGATGGAGTACTTCGAATGCCAACCGAAGGAGAAGGTGAAGACATCTGAAAACGTTACAGAACCATTATAGACAAGAGCTTATAAACATATTTCAACATACACATTGGCGCAAGATGCAACAAGGGTTAAAACTGGGATTAGTCAAAACAGAAAATTGCTCCTCTGGTCCTTAAAATTATATCAACCCCCTATTGCAATTTCGACTTTTGCCAACATCAACAGACCAGACCACAACTTAGATCACTCTACGTTGTGAATGACCCACACAAAATCAGACGGCAGATTAGATCCTCATGACTCTCATCCGGCCCACGATAGCCTTATAGCATTCCCCAGTAGCCTTATAGCATCCCCCAGTAGCCTAGTAGCACCCCCGCAGTAGCCGAATAGCATCCCCCAGTAGCGTAATAGCATCCTCCAATAGCCTTCCACAGTAGCCTTATAGCATTCCCCAGTAGCCTTATAGCATTCCCCAGTAGCCTTATAGCATCCCCCAGTAGCCTTATAGCATCCACAGTTTCAAAATATTTGCCCCCAGTAGCCAAATAACATGTCCCAGTAGCGTAATAGCATCTCACAAAAGGCTAATAACATCCCCCATGTGCCTAATAGCATCCACAGTTTCAAGATATTAACATAAACAAAAAAAACGTACTATAGGAACGTTATGTCCGCGAAAGAAAAATTTAACAATCCGTTTCTCATTTACTACAATCAACGTGAATGGACGCTCCGTCAAGAAACCCGCTTTTCTGAACGTAGAAAAAAATCCTGCAAGCAGGATTTTGTTTTCCGTCTGAAAAAACGGATTCCGAACGTATTACCAACTAATGGAGTCAAACGTATGCATACATACGTCAATTAGTTTCTATGGGAGGTTGAACAGATAAGTTTTTAGATTTTTTTTTATCTACTTCCGGACGGACTACATGAACGGAGAGCTTGAACGCAGATGTGAACATAGCCTAAAAGTAGACCAGGGGTTTGCCTGGCGTAGGTTGTGACTTTTGAAAAAGTCGTACATAATAAATTAGCCATAATTTTGGTCTAGTCTCATTTTCAGCTCTTAAACATAGACCACTGTGAAAAGTGGCGGCGATTATGAGATTAACCAAATGTCGCACTAGCCACGACTTGACTTTTTTAGACCACAAAATTGACACATCTGATTTGATAAATGTCCCTCTATGTATTGCTGTGCACTTTAGGTAGTTGTTTCTGCTGTAGGAAAGGAAACTTCAAAGGAACATTCAAAAAAGAGTGGTGTAGAGTAGACAAAGATGATGCAGCTGGACTGTAGAAATGTATTTGATTTGCCAAAATTAGTCAAGGTCCTAAAACAGTCAGTATTGTTCCTCAACACTAAGGATAGTCTGTTTTGACCCCTCAGACCTGCACACAGTACTTTACAGGTGCTAGGGAGAACGCCATCCCAGGCACTCAGGTCTCTGTTACTTCTTGGTGAATCCGTGCTATTTCCATCTATACTCATGGCTTGTCACATATAGTTAGGATACGGCTTCAGTGGGTTTATACAGCAGCTTCTTGCTGCGTCTTTTTGTATAACACCTTTTGGGAATACTACCTGCTATATCTATACTGTTTGGCAATTATGCTATGATGTTTTTACACTAGGACTCGCTTCTATTAAATTATTGTGCTTGTCAGTGAGACGTTATACTATCTAGATTCTGTAATGCTGGGATGGTGTTCTTGCTCCTTATCCCCCTTTTTTATGGTATTTATCATCTATTGATTTTTGTAACTAATAAAGTATACTATTTTTCATTATTGGACGTCTATGAGCTTCAGTTCTCTTTTGTTTGTTTTTGTTTTTTTCTTGTATCTAAAAAGCTTGTCCAGTTATATATAAATGTTGGGAAGTCTGCTTACATAGCTGCACTATTGCAGTGTATATTTATTCAGCAACTGACAATCATTGTTTTTTTTTTTGTTTTTTATTGTTTTTTTTATAGGTGCTAGGGAGAGCAGTGTAAACAGGCCTCAGGTGTTGGTTATTCAGGCTGCGGGATCAAGAAATCCAAGTTTTATTCTGCCAAACATAAGTATTGCTATGCCCAGGAGGAGGACTCTCATGTACAGTGAGGCAAGAGGCTGTCGCTCAGAGGAGAGGGGATGGGGAGGGGCATTGCCATATTTTTGGATACTGTTGGGTATGGGCAAAGAAAGCAAAATCAAAATAGCCCAAACAAATGCTATGAATTTAGAACCAATCATTTCTATCATAGCAAAAGTATGTTTATAGAAGGTAAACAGAATGTATGTAGATTCGACGCTTGTATCTTTGGAATAACATAGACTTGTTTCAGTGGACCATAGCCCTTTTCTGTCTTTTTGTAATCATTGTAATAAATTGCACGGCACCATTATCTGTAAAACCACATTTCCTTATAGCATTTTACCATGTGTTCAAAATGATTTAAATGAAGAAAAAAAGATAACAGATCGAATGCTTTATAGACTCCCTACAGCATTTAGATTTGAATGAACTTATATTCTGGCTCCATCTTTATTACCATCTGAGTCACCATTAGAAGTCAGTGCTGTGCATTTGATTATTTTGCAGTTAAAGGGAACCTGTCATCAACTTTATGCTGACCTCACTGAGGGCAGAATAACATAGTGACAGAAATGCTGATTTCAGCAGTGTGCCACTCATGAGCTAAAAGTAAGTGGTTGCTGAGAACCAGCATCATAATGATTGCAGCACATGCCTTGAAAAGAGTCAAATCTACTTGAGATTGTTATTTATAATCTCCTGCTTTCCCACCCATCTGCTGATGATTGGCAGTTCTCTACTACAGAGAAAGCGAGAAAACTAGGTAGAAGCCTATCGATCATCAGCAGGTGGGCAGGGAGAGCATGAATTTATGAATAACCATGACTCTTCTCAGGTGGCCGTGACTCTCCTCCAGGCCTAGTCTGCAATGATTGTGATGTTGGTTCTCGGCAACTACTTTTAAATGACAGGCCGCTGAAATTAACTCACCTGTCTCTACTTTATGCTGCCGTTAGCAGAATAAAGTTGATGACAGGTTCCCTTTAAGGGTTGGAATGGGAGATTAGGCAGTGTACATGAAATTGTGATGACCGGGGTTGGTATCCTCACTGAATATTAGTAATTAGAGATGACCAAATCAAAGTTGTTTGTTTTGCCCTGAATCCAAATTTTCTCACGCTTCGTGGTAACGAAGTGCATTTTTCCTAAAATAGCTGCTGTACATGTTAGGACATGGAGCAAAGAAATGTGGGCAAAAGGGATCACCCACAGTGCCATGCATGCAGCCAATCAGCAGCCAGCCAGCCCTGTGATGTCACAGCCCTATAAATACCCTCAGCCATTTTGGATTCTGCCATTTTCCAGTGTGCTTAGTGCAGGGAGAGACGTGAAAGGCGCTAGGGACAGTGCTAGGAAAGACTATTGTGCTGAAAAAACTATGTACAAGTTCAGGGTAAGATTATTCAAGGTGTAGGGAAAGGATAGGAAGGCATCATCCACACTATAAAAAGAACAGGGTGCAATAGGAGCGATTCTATTACACCTTGCTGCACTTATTGGGGATCCAAATTGCTATTATACTGCTGCTTTTAGGTTTTCTCTGTTTCAAAATATTTTATTTAACATTTTTTTAAATACAGGCCAATATAAAAAAGTTTCGGTAATCAAAAACATTATTTTTTTCCTGCCCCCCCCCCCCCCCCCAACCCCCAACCCAACCCAGACTGAGAGGAGAAAACAAACAAAAAATAAATAAAAATAAAAATTTAAACCGTAATAAACCAATTATTCCATATTTCTCTACAGCCATCTTTTATTCCCCTATTTTCCTTGATGGTCCTTTCCATTTTTATGATTTGACTCACCGCTCTCTTCCATTCACTTACAAGCGGTTGATCTTTTTGATTCCATATTTTTAAAATAAGCAACCTAGCTTGAAATAATAGGCACAATGCCTGCTTGTCCACTTTCCTTAGTCTCAAATGACTAACACCCCCACAAAATACAGGCCACAAAATCCCCGTATATCCGCAGTCCCATAACTTTCTCGATAACGTTTGCGATGTCAGTCCAATATCTAAATAATTTGGACATCTCCAAACCAAATGAACCACCCCTGCCTTTTCTTCCCTGCATCTCGAACATTCATCCGTCGCTCTTAGTCCCATTTTTTTTCAGAATGACAGGGGTACGATGTAATCTATGAATCAAAAAAAATTGGGAAACCCTATGTGAGGCTTTCGACGAAACCAGGGACCTACTATTAAGAACATCCTCCCATTGCTCATTTGATAGATCTGGAATATATTTTTTCCATTTCTCTTTTACTTTTAATTTTATCTTTTGTTGTAATACTTTCATCAGAAGTTTATATCTCCTTAAACACGGAACCCCTGACCTTTCCATCCCTGAGAAACTGACCAACCTCCTCTGAGAATATCTTTTTATAGCTCTCGATATCGACTACCGACTTAATTGCCTCATTTGCAAATATTTAAATCGATCTTTATTTGGGATCCCAAACTCACCGGACAAGGTCTCAAAATCCTTCAACCTATCACCTTCAAATACCAAACTTACCCCTCTACCCTCCCAATCTATATATTGTTTAATCTTATAAACCTCCCATAAATTTATATTATCCCAGAGTGAATTCCAAATAACCTTTTATACCCATTATTTTTTTGACCTCTCTTCAAATATAATCCATCAGATTTAATATCCGATTATCCATGCTAATCTTACCCAATAAACCCGACTCCAACAACTCCAGTAGGCTATTTTGTTTAAATGTAATCCCCATTTCCATTAAATATCCTCTCAAAAAAGTATTTATTTCAATCTCTTTAATATCCCCACACTGTGACACCAAAAAATATAAAAACCAATTGGGAAGAGCTAATCCGCCCAGCTTATCAGGCAACTGAAGTATTTCTTTTTTTAATCTAGATACCCCACCTTTCCAAATAAATTCCCTAGTCAAACTATAAGGTCAAAAATATCTTTTTTGGCAATACAATTGGAGCATTCTGTAATATATACAGCACCTTGGGGAGGAAGACCATCTTTATTAAATTAATTAGAGCCTTCATGATAGTGGCAATCTATTCCATATATGCTGCTTTTAGGTTTTGACTATGATACATCTGTAATACCAGCAAACCTTGTTTGTTATTGGGGTGCAAGTGCTGTGTTGCAGGATGTGTTTATAGGAAATATACGTACGTCATATTAACCGTTCTGCGGTGCATTTAAATTGTTCTACAGTTTCTTTTGGGGTGTATTAATGTAAAAAAAAGGATGTCTTATTTGCCGTTCTGCGGTGCAGTTACGTTGTACTACACACTGTTTTTGAGGTGTATAAGTGTAAAAAATAGTACTTCTTATTTGCTGTTCTGCACTGCAGTTACTTTGTACTACAGCCTTTTTTGGGTGTATAAGTGTAAAAAAAAGTACATCTTATTTGCCATTCTGCGGTGCAGTTACATTGTAGTACACACTTTTTTGGGTGTTTTAATAGTATAAAAAGTATTTGCCGTTCTACGATGCAGATACATTGTACTACAGCATTTTTTGGGGTCTATTAGTGGGGGGGGAAAGTATGTTTTATTTGCTGCTTTGTGGACCCGTTACATTGTTCTACAGCTTTTTTGGGTTGTATTAATTTCCTTTTTAATTATTTTATCTAACAGTATGTCAGACAGACAGGTGACAGGCCCTTCAAAGGGAACGGGCAGTGGCCAAAATGTTTTTGTCACAGGCAGCAGAAGAAGGGGGGGTGGCTTAAGGAGTCGCAGCGGTCGTGTCTTGACTAGCAACCCAGCGGTGCTTAAATGATTGACTCTGTCTTCTACTTCAGACATCATACACCCCCAGCCAAGAGTCAGGTTCTTCAGACACAACGCTTAGTTGGCAAGGCCCGGGAGCAGGCCCTGTGCTTTCACCTGTCCTTAACCTGCTTTTGTCCTTTTCTGTTCCCTCTGCTAGAGAAGTATTATATGCCATAGGCTCCGCTCCACTTTTCAGCGAGGACGAGCTACTAGAGGACAGTCAGCAGCCTACTGCCCAGCCAAGATCTGGAGGAGACATTCGCCGCTTCCTCTGGTAGGCGGGCAAGTAGTGATGATGAGAGTCGCGTGGGAGCTGATGTTGCGAGCTGTCGGGCTCCTGGCCCTGAGAGCATTGAGGGGGACGTCAGTGACATGCAGACAGTAATGGCTGATGATGAAGCCAATCTCACTTGGGAGCTGGGTGAAGAAGGGGCTTCATTATCATCAGGAGAAAAGGGTAGCAGCTTGGGCGTGAGGCAGCGGCTCAGCCAGCAAGGTGGTAGCGTGGCTGGGAGTCAGCAGGGTGGGAGGTCGGGAGCCAAACGTGCCTGGGGTAGGCACCAGCTTCACAGGAGCCTACCTGCCCGGGAAGTAGCTGTGCATGGGTTCACAGAGGCAGCGGTAGCAGGCAGTCAGTATGGAGTGTTGGGGCAATTTTTTATTAGGCCGCCGGAGGAGGTGAACATGGCCATTTGCTGAATTTGTGGGCAAAAGGTGAAGCGTGGGAACCCCCCTGCGTCAACACATGCAGCGTCACCATAAAGTGGCCTGGGAGAACAGTGGCTCCAATGTGGTGGTTCAGCCTGCTGCAGCAACCGGTGCATCACCCAGTGGCACGCACCCAATTTCATGCAGTGAAGGCTCCACCACCTCAGCCGAAGGGAGCTGTCTGTCCTTCCCATCATCTGATGCTCCTCCTACTCCTTATCAGTCATTCTGTCAGCAATCGATCACCAAAGCGATTGCCAAGAGACAACAGTATGCGTGCACTCATCCAACGGCGCAGAAGTTGAACGTGCTCCTGCCCAAGTTGCTGGTGCTGCAGTCCATCCCTTTTCAAGTAGTGTACTCTGCACCTTTCAGAGAACTGCTTGCTTGTGCCGAGCCGAGGTGGAGAGTCCCAAGCAGTCATTTCTTTGCCAAAAAGGCAGTACCAGCCCTGCACACACATGTAGAACAGAAGGTGGGCCAGTCCTTGAGCCTGTCGGTGTCTGCCAAAGTGCTAGGCAGGGCCGACGCATGTAACTACGGTCAAGGACAATATATGTCCTTTACGGCCCACTGGGTAAATGTGGTTCCTGCTCAGTCACTACAGCAACAGGTGACGCCGCTTCCACCTCCACGTTCTCACACCATTGGTCCTGCGACAGTCCGCCTCTGCCTGTTCATCCTCCACCGTGTCCTCAGCTTCCACTGTAGGGACAATTCACAGTGCCCCACCAGCATACCACATGTGCAGGGCATGGCAGTGTCACTCTGTTCTGCACCTACTTTTCCTGGGCGAACTGAGTCACACTCAGGAACATGGAGGAACTGCTCTGTGTCCTTCATCAAGAAATCGAATCCTGGTTTCCACGGCATCCCCCTTCATGATGGCATCAAAATGGAGGCTGCTCCCCTTGTCGCTCTAGGGACAGGAAACGGAGAGGGTTAAAAGGGCCCCTCCCCTTATACACCACAGTGTTTTTCCTGTCCCTACAGGATGAGAGGATGCACGGATGAAGGGGGTCGGTCGATCGGGACCTCCGTTCTCCTTCCTCCTGGCGTTAACCCCTCCCAGGCCAGTACTCTTACCGTTTAGGAGTCCCCTGTCCTAGGTCCGACATCCCCGAACTAGTTCGGCTGCTCGGAGCAGGCTGTGGGCTCTTTGCTTATGCAGCCGTGTCCCGTGCTCTTTTCAGGTGGTGTCACGTTGCCGGCAGGGCTTGGGGCGCTGTTTGCGGTCTGCTGCGGCAGCCGGCCTGAATGAAGCTAGTTGCCAGGCAGGTGGGTGCAATTACAGAGGAGGGTGGGGCTGTGATAGAGGGATCCCTTTCCACACGTGGAACGCCTCTCCAGTCTGTGTTTGCTCCACACTCGCTTAGACTACAGGCACCATGGAAGCGGATCGTGCCGACCCTGCAGAAGCCCGGAAGACATCTGTAACAGTGAGTAAGGTGGTATATCCACCCATTCCCCTTCCCATCACCGTTTTCTTATAAGGTTCTCTATGTCCCTTTTTTTTCAGGGGGTCAAGGAGCCTTCAGGGGGAAGGAAGGAGATAGGAGGCAGCCCAGGTTTTGTTCTATGTGCTGTATTCCCTTACCTAACTCATATAGGTGCCCTATCTGTAACACCTGTATAGGGACTGTAGCTAGGGTGGAACGGTCAGCTATGATGCAGGACATTAGGTCCATGATTAGGGCAGAGATTCGCTCTTCTATGGCCGAAAAACATTCCCTTGCTGAACCGTGACCTAGCACTGCTCCCGCTAAGCGCCCTAGAATTTCCGCTGAATCCTTCTCCGATGCTGATGACACCCCTATGGCTGTCGGTGGTTCCTCAGACATAGTATGTGAGGAAGGGGAAAGGGTACAACCTAACTAAATTCAGGACCAAATGTTTGGGGGTTTGAGAGCCAGGAAGCGTAAAGTTTTTCCTGTAAACCCAAATGTGAAGGAACTCATCATGGATGAGTGGGCGGACCTTAATAGAAGGTTCTTGGTCCCTAGAGAATTCAGGAATAGACTTCCATTCAGTCCTGAAGATGCAAAAATCTGGGATGAAATCCCTAAAATAGATGTACAGGTCACTAAAGTAAGCAAACGTACATTCATTCCTTTTGAGGATGCCTCCCAACCTAAGGACACCATGGACCTTAGGTCGGAGGGGTTACTTAGGAAACTATGGGAGAACAGGGCCATTTCCATTAAAACTAATGTGGCAGCCACTTCTGTTGCAAGGTCAATGTTTGTTTGGCTTAACAGAGTTGAGGACCATCTTAGGAAGGGATAAGATCTTAGAGTCCTTTACCGTCTTTAAAATGGCCACAGGTTTTCTGGCTGATGCCTCCGCAGAATCTGTGAGGTTTGCCGACAGATCCTCATCCTTGTCTAACTCTGTCCGCCGTGCACTCTGGCTTAAGCCTTTGTCGGGGGACAACTTATACCGGACTATCGTAAATCTAAAACACCTCAATCGGTGGATAGGCTACAGACTCCTCAAGATGGAGTCACTGAGCACCATAGTGCCTCTGATTCATCAAAATGCCTTGATGTGTTCAGTGGATTTAAAGGACGCGTATTATCATGTCCCTGTCCACCCCTGGTGCCAGCAGTTCCTTCGGTTTGCTGTGTCCCTGAGGGGGAAAATTTGTCAGTTCCAGTTATAGTGTCTCCCATTCAGAATCTCTTCTGCTCCCCGAATTTTTACCAAACTTGTGGTGGAGATGGTGGCCCACCTAAGACAACCGGGGTGTCCAAATATTTCCTTATCTGGATGAGTTTTTTGATTGTAGCAAAATCCAGAGAGGAAATCCAGTCACACCTATCCAAATCTCTGGATCTTTTTCACTTCCTGGGGTGGAAGGTAAATTGGTAGAAATCAAGGCTAGATCCCTCCACTCGCAAGATTTTCCTGGGGACATTGTTAGATTCAGAAGCCCAGATGTCCTTTCTTCCAGACACCAAAAAAGAAAATCTTGTCCTCAAGGTGTCATCCCTACAGAGGAAGTCTCAGGCTTCTATTCGGGATTTCATGAGGGTTCTGGGTCTCATGACCTCCTGCATACAAGCAGTAGCTTGTAGTCAGGCCCACTCCAGACACCTCCAGTTCAATCTTCTCTCCCACTGGGACCGAAGTCAATCGTCCCTAGACAAAAATATTCTAATTTCCTCAGTCACCAAAAGATCCCTGAATTTGTGGCAGGACAAGAGGAATCTCTCTGTAGGAATCTTCTGGTCCCATTCTCCTGTAGTGACAGTAACTACAGATGCAAGCGGGACAGGTTAGGGAGCAGTGTCCCAATGAGGCTCAGTTCAGGGCGTCTGGACATCAGAGGTCGGAGGTCCACCAATTACAGGGAACTCAGGGCTGTTTGGGAAGCACTAAGGTCCCTTCCGGGTCAGCTAGTCGGGAAACATCTCAGGATTTACTCCGACAATACAACAGAAGTCTACTTCATAAGGCATCAGGGTGGGAAGTGTCACCCTCATCTTCAGAATCTCTCCAAGGAGATATTTTCCTGGGCAGAAAAGACAGTCCTTTCCATCACAGCTGTACACCTGAGAGGAGTGGACAATGCCCAGGCCGATTTTCTGAGCAGAAGGAGAGTAGACCCAGGGGAGTGGGAGCTCCACAAGGCTGCGTTCAAGATGATAGCCCAGAACTGGGGTCATTCTCAGGTGGACCTGTTTGCTACCAGGGAAAACAGAAAGGTCCCCTTGTTCTTTTCCCTGAACAGGGGAGATTTCCCCACATGTCTGGATGCCCTAGGGCAGGACTGGCATTGGAACCTGGCTTATGCCTTTCCCCCATTTCCCCTTATCCCAGCAGTTTTCAAGAAGATAGGGAAAGTGATTCTGGTAGCTCCAGCTTGGTCCAAGAGGAACTGGTACCCTCTGCTAGAGTCCCTAGCGATAGCTCCCCCTCTTCCACTTCCGTCCAGACCAGATCTGCTCCAGCAGGGTCCCCTTTGGTTTCCCGAGGTAGGGAGACTCCATCTCACAGCATGGATCCTGAGTGGTGGATCCTAAAGCAGAGGGGTCTGTCAGACCCAGTCATCTCGACTATCCAGTCAAGGAGAAGACCTTCTACAGTTTCTGTCTATTCTACGACCTGACGTAGGTTTAATTTATGGCTGCTGGATAGACCCTTTGACATAGACATCCCTAGTATCCCCCTAATCTTGGACTTCTTGCAGGAAGGTCTGCAGAAGGGCTTTAGTTATAACACCATCAGGGTACAGGTGTCGGCTCTGTCAAGCTTCCTTTGGGTGTCTCTAGCTGAGGATAAGCTAGTGAAGAGGTTCGTCAAAGGTGTCAGTGTTATTAAACCTAGATCTAGGCCCTCTGTACCCATTTGGGATCTCAACTTAGTGCTGTCAGGACTAACAAGAAGTCCCTTTGAGCCTGTTTCGGTGGCAGAAATTAAATTTCTTTCATGGAAAGCGGCTTTTTAGTTGCAGTTTCTACAGCCCGCAGAATAGGGGAAATCCAAGCCCTTTCTATTAGAGAACCTTTTTTTTAGGGTCTCAGATGAGAAGATTATTCTCAGACACCGTCCAGATTTTCTCCCTAAGGTGTCTTCTTATTTACATAAAAGCCAAGATATTATTTTACCTTCTTTTTGTCAGAACCCCATAAATGAGAGAGAACAGGTGTTTCACACTCTAGATGTTAGGAGAACAGTTCTCAGGTACCTAGAAGCTACAGCTGAGTGGAGGTTAGATGAGAACCTTTTTGTTCAGCATGGGGGTAAGAATAGAGGCAAGAAGGCCTCAAGGGACACGGTTGGTAGGTGGATCAAGTCAGCCATCATACAGGCTTACATAGCAGAAGGGAAGAATTGTCCTCTTGCAATAAAAGCACACTCCACAAGAGCAGTCTCTTCTTCCTGGGCCGAGAGAGCAGACGCATCTCCAGATTGAATCTGCAGGGCGGCTACATGGTCAAGCCTTCACACATTCACCCGTCATTACAGACTGGACGTGTTGGCCAACAAGGACTGTAAATTTGGACGCCATGTCCTTTAGGCCGTGGTCCCTCCCTAGAGCTAATTCAGTTTCCACTAATCTTTCATGACGGCACCACCGTAACTCTGTTAAATAATATGTGATATAATATTAATTGATATTTAATATAAAGTATGTATTACATTACACACCATTTATGGTAATACACTTGGCAATGGGAGGTCTGTATGGGAACGTCAAGAACTATATTTGAAGTCTACCATATATGACAATTGTATAAGCCCATACATTAGTAAAGACACGTCTGTATCTACGGTATAAATGACAGGGACAGACAAGGGGTGGTCGTCTTACACTCACTCTCAAGTCTGTTGGGGGTTGTTGGTTGCTGGAGAAGATGAAGGGAAGACACATGGTGCCTTGAGAAGAGGATTCCTGACCTTCAACATTGATACCTCAAGGACTACCAACATTCACTCATGGACAATTAGACTAAGACTTTTCCTAACCTATTTCTGTAAGTAATCAACTCTTAAGAAGACTGAAAATAAATCACAATATTAATTTTTTTATAGAACTCTTGTTGAATCCTGGTAATGAGTTCTCCAGGTGTTCTTTACTCCAAATAAGCATACACTAGATTTGGAGAGAATTACCAAATCAAGTTGATACATTTTTCATACGTAAATATTTTATATTTGGAGACATATTACAATTGGCGAGCTAGTGCGATACCGATACATATTTAAGCATGAAGAGGGGGAGGAAAATACTCAAAAAGAATTATCAATCTTTAATAAATCGGAGAATCTAATCTTCTGAAGGAGGACAACAAGTGAATGTACTGATCCCCTAGGGGACAAAGGGATAAAACTTAAGATTTAATATAAATGCTTCTAAAATAATAGACGCTAGAGGATAGACCTCTGTAACAAACAACAATGAGACAGCCCAAAGGGCCTAGACTAAACATGCACAGTATGGTGAATAAAACCAATAAACAAATAGGAACGTTCTCACCCAGGTGTAGAGGTGGACCGAGAGTTCTCTCAGACGTTGCTGAAGGCAGAGATGGACTTTATTGGTAGGTCGCCATGCTGGATAGTGCCAAACGTATTCGCCCTTGTATGGTAGGAGTTACAAGGCAATAGCCCTAGAAGACCCTATATGAGGGACAGGGGCTAATACGCCCTACCTATCTATACGAGGTACTTGCCCCGCAAAGGGCGTCCCCGTCCGGATACCTTTCCCTATGGGGGCTGAATCCCTAATGAACCCTATACGGGTACTCCCGACGTGTCACGTTTCATTCCGTGAGTGAACCTTTCAGGGGAGATGAATTAAGTAATATCAAGACTATGGATGGGGCTTGCATTACAGAATAAAGGTGATAGAGGGAGAGTATGCTGGAGGTCAATCAACATAATCGCAGGTGAATGGTCAGTCGGACTCAACACCATTGAATGGCCACTGCAACCCTCTTAGCTAGAATACAAGTTCACCAGTGGGTGATACCTGTCAGAGTCAAGGTCTGACCCCAGGATATGTATAATCCAATTTGGCTGTCAGCAAGGAGTGCCTACCTGTCAGCGCCTTTTAAACGTGCCGAGTCTTGCACCAGTATCCCTGTGCCGCCCCACTTCCGGTCACGTGACGCCAGTAATAGGAAGTCACGTGTCCGTTGGAACGCAAGGAAGTGAGCCGGCATGCCAGGACGACGTACTCTGGAGTATGTGGCGCCATGAGATGACTTCACACATCAGGTGACATGGCACGTGATCGGACTAAGACCGGCTCCAGAGCCCATCGCCACCAGCACGCCCCGCCCACAAACAATGCACCATAGTAGGAGCGGTTGTACGTATAAACAGGGGGTGGGACTGGGCACTAAGCAGCCGCGGTTTCTGATAGTGAATACAGACAGCAATGGCAGCAATTGGGGCCCATAGTTGGAGGGATCCCCTGGTAACATCAATGTTAGTAGAACCTAACTATTCGAGGCAGGCTTAGGAAGACACCGGCCCCAGGAGGAGCTGGCTGGCAAATTGCCAAGAGAGCCTAGAGATAAGGAAAAGAAGGGAATGGGGAGAGAGAGAAAGGGAGAATTTTTATATAAAGCAGCTGAAATTTAGCTGCTCATTTAGGCCCAAAGGGGCCATAGTTCTTAGGTAATAAATCCAGTGGGTTTCCCGCTGTAAGATAGCGCGATCCCAATCTCCCCCACGTTTTGGGGGTAAAATCCGATCAATGCCCATAACTAAAATGCGGGCTTTTCCATTATGGTGGTTATGGATATGGTTAGCCACACGGGTATCTTTAGCCTTGGCTATGTCTTAGTCCGATCACGTGCCTTGTCACCTGATGTGTGACGTCATCTCATGGCGCCACATACTCCGGAGTACGTCGTCCTGGCATGCCGGCTCACTTCCTTGCGTTCCACCGGATACGTGACTTCCTATTACTGGCGTCACGTGACCGGAAGTGGGGCGGCACGGGGATACTGGCGCGAGACTCGGCACGTTTAAAAGGCACTGACGGGTAGGCACTCCTTGCTGACAGCCAAATTGGATTATACATATCCTGGGGTCAGACCTTGACTCTGACAGGTATCACCCACTGGTGAACTTGTATTCTAGCTAAGAGGGTTGCAGTGGCCATTCAATGGTGTTGAGTCCGACTGACCATTCATCTGCGATTATGTTGATTGACCTCTAGCATACTCTCCCTCTATCACCTTTATTCTGTAATGCAAGCCCCATCCATAGTCTTGATATTACTTAATTCATCTCCCCTGAAGAGTTCACTCACGGAATAAAAGGTGACACGTCGGGAGTACCCGTATAGGGTTCATTAGGGATTCCGCCCCCATAGGGAAAGGTATCCAGACGGGGACGCCCCTTGCGGGGCAGGTACCTCGTATACATAGGTAGGGCGTATTAGCCCCTGTCCCTCATATAGGGTCTTCTAGGGCTATTGCCTTGTAACTCCTACCATACAAGGGCGAATACGTTTGGCACTATCCAGCATGGCGACCTACCAATAAAGTCCATCTCTGCCTTCAGCAACGTCTGAGAGAACTCTCGGTCCACCTCTACACCTGGGTGAGAACGTTCCTGTTTGTTTATTGGTTTTATTCACCATACTGTGCATGTTTAGTCTAGGCCCTTTGGGCTGTCTCATTGTTGTTTGTTACAGAGGTCTATCCTCTAGCGTCTATTATTTTAGAAGCATTTATATTAAATCTTAAGTTTTACCCTTTTGTCCCCTAGGGGATCAGTACATTCGTTATATTATTTTGGGAGTAATTAGGTCCAGTCGTCCAACCTGGCCTTATTGAGTTTTTCAATTAATTCTTATACTGAGCATGGCAGGTTTCCTTGCCACAGGCTTCAGTGCTGAGAATTGGCTGGTGGAGGCCAAAGAGATATTTTCTGATAAGGAATTTTCCCAAAAGAAGTACACCCCATCATTTCACGCAGCATTTAAAGAACTGACCGATATCTACAAAGACCAAATTCTCTCCTGGTGGGAGGTGCAAAGCCTGGAGAATTATCTCAAACATAGCATTGTGCCAAGGGGTCGCAGGATCGCGCTGTTACCGGCAGCTAGATTCAGAAACCCCGGTTTTCTTAGTAAATGGGAGAAGGAAGCCACTGAGAGCTCCTTGTGGCTGATGCGCCTCCTCCTTATAGAGGAAAAAAACAATCTAGAAAGCCTGACTAAATAATAAACTGCGGGTATCGAGGCTGCTCAGATCTTCTCACAGGAGGCAAAGTTTGCGAATAAAGGGAAGCAGTTGCACAATTTCCTTGAGAAATACCAGTACCATCTCAAGGAGCGCAAACATCGGCAATTTGTGGGAGATTTGGCAGACTTTAAAGATAATAAGATCTACCCCTCTATTGCCAATAGGAGAGATATCGCGGGAGCCAACACTGACCAATCGTCGACAGAGACTGACTGCTCCGACTCTGACAGTACATCCAAGGGTTCTAGACCATCATCTCGGGGAGGCAATCGTCGTGGGTGACAGAGAGGAGGTTCACGGGGGCGGGACAGGCGTTTTTGAGGAGGGACCGGCCAATATCAGGGTCAACCCAACCCTCCGCAGACCTACCCATTGCGCAATCGCATGCAGCCACCTCCAAACCCCTAGGACCTCAGGTTGTTAACCTTTCCTCTCGTCTCCTTAGCCCAATTGAGATCGAGGTTCTCCAACTCGGTCTCTCTTTTGTACCAACCCCTTCCTTCAACCAATTTGATGTTATCAAAGACCTAAATCTGTTTGCTCGCAAGCTCCGCTGGCATAAGTTTCACAAGTTACAGGAGAAAAAACAGTGCCGTGAACTGGGCATTCCCCTGGACATCCTAGCGGATGTGCGCCTCCTGTACGGTCTTGACAGGGAACTTGAACAGCGGAAAGGTCAGGGACCCTTTACTAATATCAAGCTGAAAAGCAACAAAATGCCCCCCAATTTTGGGGAGCTGTCGTGTGTGGATGTTTTCCTCAGCACGGTCTCGCAAGAGATTGAGAATTTACGTCCCTCGCACTGTTCCAATATTGACCATGTCCGGGCCAGTGCTATTACAAACCTGGAGAATGATCACTCCATAGTAATCAAGCCCTCAGACAAAGGGGGTAACACTGTGGTTATGGAACATGGTCAATACAGTGATATGTGCGAGGCCTTGCTGAGGGACTCATCCACATACGAGGTCCTGTCACAGAACCCTTTGGATAAATTCAGAGCACAGTTGAAAACTATCTTAGATGAAGCCAAGACCTCACTAATCATCACAGACGATGAATACAAATTCATGTTACCTGCCCATCCCCGTTTAGCAACTTTTTATTGTCTCCCAAGGGTGCACAAGGGGACACATCCACTAAAGGGGCGTCCCATTGTGTCAGGGGTGGGTAACCTGTCTCAAAACGTGGGGATCTATGTGGATCGGGTTTTGGCACCTTTTGTTGCCGCACTGCCTTCTTATACCCGTGACACTACGCATTTGCTGAAACAGCTGGAGGGTATCCACATCGAGGATGAGAGCATGCTGGCCAGCATTGATGTGGAGGCCCTATATTCCAATATTCCCCACACCCTTGGAATTAGGGCAGTGGAACATTTTCTGATTACCCGCGGATGCCAGTACCGCGCCCACAGCCTCTTTGTCCTCTCCCTACTGGAATTCACTCTGACCAGTAACGTGTTTTCCTTTAACGGGAGGCTCTACCACCAGCTCAGGGGCACTGCGATGGGGAGTTCTTGTGCCCCGTCGTATGCTAATTTGTTCCTGGGCTGGTGGGAGGAGACCCTAGTTTTTAGGGAGGACCACTCCATACTTATGGACCAAGTGGGCATGTGGATGCGGTACATTGATGACATCTTCATCATATGGAAAGGAAGTGAGCCTTCGTTCCGATCCTTGGTGGGGATGCTCAATGATAATAACATTGGCATGCATTTTACCTGTGAAGTTGGGGGTACAAGGCTGCCTTTCCTTGACGTTCTTGTATCTAAAACACACACTGGAGACGTTGATTTACAGAAAACCGACGTCTACTAATACCCTACTAAGGTGGGAGAGCAGTCATGCTCTTCCACTTAAGCGGGGTATCCCTAAGGGACAGTACCTCCGGCTCAGGAGGAACTGCTCCACCAAGCGGGAGTTCGTCAGGCAAGCGGCTGACCTACGGGTTGGGTTCCGCCAACGAGGATACCCTGATAAGGTCCTGAGTAGGGCGTTTGGGTTTGCACTGCATGCAGATAGAGTGTCTCTCCTCACTCCCAAACCTAGTCCAGTGCAGACTTCAAACACCATTTGCCCTATCACGACCTATGACAAGGCCTCAGGTGAAATCAGAGACATCTTTCAAAAAAATTGGGGCATTCTTTTACTGGACCCGGACCTGAGAGAGGTAGTGGGTGACTATCCACACCTTACCTATCGTCGCGGCCGTAGTCTTCGCAACAGGCTGGTATCCAGTGAATTTGTGCCCCCTACCCTGTCTGATTCTACCTGGTTAAAATCCAATGTGAAAGGATGCTACAGGTGCAGTGGCTGCATTGCCTGCCCCTATGTGAAATCTGGGAAGGTTTTCAGCAGTGCAGTCACGGGCAAGGAATATTGTATCTATCATTTTATCAACTGCCGAACTCGCGGTGTCATATACCTTCTGTCATGTGAGTGTGGCAGGGGGTATGTGGGCAAAACCATCCGCGAGTTCCGCAGATGAATTGGGGAGCATCTAAACGACATAGCCAAGGCTAAAGATACCCCTGTGGCTAACCATATCCATAACCACCATAATGGAAAAGCCCGCATTTCAGTTATGGGCATTGATCGGATTTTACCCCCAAAACGTGGGGGAGATTGGGATCGCGCTATCTTACAGCCATAAACCCGCTGGATTTATTACCTAAGAACTATGGCCCCTTTGGGCCTAAATGAGCAGCTAAATTTCAGCTGCTTTATATAAATTCTCCCTTTCTTTCTCTCCCCATTCCCTTCTTCTTTTCCTTATCTCTAGGCTCTCTTGGCAATTTGCCAGCCAGCTCCTCCTGGGGCCGGTGTCTTCCTAAGCCTGCCACTAATAGTTCAGTTCTGCTAACATTGATGTTACCAGGGGATCCCTCCAACTATGGGCCCTAATTGCTGCCATTGCTGTCTGTATTCACTATCAGACACTGCGGCTGCTTAGTGCCCAGTCCCGCCCCCTGTTTATACGTACAACTGCTCCTACTATGGCGCATTGTTTGTGGGCGGGGCGTGCTGGTGGCGATGCGCTCTGGAGCCGGTCTTAGTCCGATCACGTGCCATGTCACCTGATGTGTGACGTCATCTCATGGCACCGCATACTCCGGAGTACGTCGTACTGGCATGCCGGCTCACTTCCTTGCGTTCCACCGGACACGTGACTTCCTATTACTGGCGTCACATGACCGGAAGTAGGGCGGCACAGGGATACTGGCGCGAGACTCGGCACGTTTAAAAGGCGCTGACGGGTAGGCACTCCTTGCTGACAGCCAAATTGGATTATACATATCCTGGGGTCAGACCTTGACTCTGACAGGTATCACCCACTGGTGAACTTGTATTCTAGCTAAGAGGGTTGCAGTGGCCATTCAATGGTAGTGAGTCAGACTGACCATTCACCTGAGATTATATTGATTGACCTCCAGCATACTCTCCCTCTATCACCTTTATTCTGTAATGCAAGCCCCATCTGTCACGACCACCCCCATTTAAATCAGACTTCTGACCGCCAGGACGCCCCAGCGTGGAGAAAAGCCCAACCGAGGGTGGACCGCGACAGGGGGGAGATTCAGAATTACCCAAACAGTCAATCCTGCACCCCTCTTATTTTCTGCTACCACCACGTTCGTGAGTGAACGACTCTATAATTGTAGGGATAGGAGTTTGGACCACTCACAGATCAGCCCACTATCACGCTACAAGCTAACCCAATCGAGTCATAAAACAGTTAGGTCTCTAATATCAGTCTACTATAAAACAGGTAGGTCTCTTCAGGGCGTACGAGTACTTTGTTGCAGTGGGGCTTAGAGCAATAAGAGAGAGACAATTTAAAAGATATGAAAATATCTTTTACTATAAGTAACACAGAAGTGAAACAAACAATGCATACAAAAATCTACAGAAAAATATTACAATAGCAAGCTGGAATCATGTGGAAAATAAACAGGGATAAAAAGAGAAATACTATCTTGGATTTTGCCTATGCAAAATCCAGGCACAAACTTACGTTCCAACGGACAGCCTATCGGCGATGTGACCACAGGGCAAAAAGCTCCCCTCTCCCCTTGCGCACTGACCTTTTATGCCCCATTCTGTGGGAGGGTAAGGGGGGTTGGCCCAGCCAATCGCTGGCCAAGGGCTGCACGGTAGGTGTTCCGGAAGGAGGGTTTTGGGAGGGCTTGTTCGCCCCTCCCTGCTGCCAGCCAGGCCACTTTTCCCTAATTTTACAAAAGAGGCCCATAACTTTGCCGGCGTAATAAACATGAAAAACCGGGCACTTGTGCGGGGTCCCACATGAATTTATGGACGATTCTATGGGTGACACCACACCTCTCTCCCCTCCAGGTGACTAGTAACCCATTTCCCAGTCTGGGAAGACCCCAGAGCTGCCAAGTTTGGACTCTCCTGGTTCCTCTGGGTGAGAGGTGCACTTTGAGGGTACCTACATTTTTGGGTCATAACTCCATATAGCCCCAATATGCTTTTTGGGGTTCTCAGAGCACGGTTCACATGTCTCTCCTATGCGCTCCGCCCTCCCAGCTATCTCTGCTTCTGATGTGTAAATTGAGCAGGCTGCAAGGAAGGGCCAACTAGCATGTGTTTAGCTTTCATGGTTTCAAAGTGGACAGGAGACGCATGGGCTGGGGTCTGTCCTTAGAAGCTTTCCAAGGTGCGAGGTGATCTCAGCAGGGGGTGATTAGAGTCTGTGGTCTCCAAAGGGCTACAGGAACGACCATATATGGACGTCCTGTTCCTAGATTAGATGTGGTTAATTTTTGCTAAACTGACAGTCATTTTTTTAATAAGATCCGGACAGGGACGTGACATCGCCTCACACCATCCATAGTCTTGATATTACTTAATTCATCTCCCCTGAAGAGTTCACTCACGGAATGAAACGTGACACAGCGGGAGTACCCGTATAGGGTTCATTCGAGGACAACAAGTGCCAGACGTACCAAGACATGCTGATGAATCTACTGAGGTTGTGAGTATGGAAATAATACATTCTATAGCTGATAAGAGTATATTACAATTTACGTTTAATCATAGTGAAAAGATAGATTTGCAGAAGATATGGTTTGATTTATATGCAGAATGTGAACAGGAAAACAAGAAAATAGACTACTGTAAGCGTATTTTAGTCAGAAAAGAGACAGAGAAAATAAGGAATATTTTTCCATATGGTAAAGGTCTTTCACAGATTATTGTCAGATAATTGTACTAGTGAAGTTACAACCACAGATGCTGTGATCTGTAAAGATACATCTACTGAGGGTGGAAATGGCAATAAAGTAGAGGAAAGTAAGAATAATGAGGATTTGAGAACTCAGCAGAATGAGATAAAACACATATGTATGATCTTTGATGAAGGTGACCTTAATCGTATAAATGCGGAAGGGTCAGTACAACAAGAGAAGACATTGCTGATCTCTGCTGAAGGTGACCTTGTGTCAGTAGACAATGACAAGTCTATAAACCAGCAGACATTGCATATTAAAGAGGCCAGCTTACAATTAAAATTGCAGAAGCAATTAATGAAAATATGCAAAGAAATCCCCACATATGATGCAAACCTTCATGTGTGCAGGAATTCTGATATTTTTGAGAGCCACACAGACAGATTTGAATTATCAAATGAACAAAGAAATAGATTATTTAGATTGTGGCTTTCTATGAATTTTTCTAGGAGTCTAGCAATGAAACAGGTTGATAATGATTCAAAAGAATGGATTTTTCATAATGCTGTACAAAATTTTAAAAGAGCTGAATTTGTGCACTGGAAGTGACAGGATGCCCATATATGAAATTCTAAAGGAATTAAAAATTGGCAGAAAGGAATCCACATTTGGATTTATGTCCATGTTTCAACGGACATACAAAATGGTATTCTATATTAGTGTTGGCATCAGAGAAACAAACATTATTTGAGGCTGCAAAGTTTCTGTAAATTATGAGAAAAAAATCTGGCCTAAAAAGACTAAAATATTATATACATGTAAAAGAAGCAAAGATAATCTTTATGAGGAATGCAGAAAATTACATGTTTTGTTTAGACCTTTTCATGTAAAAAAATCAGTCACAAACACAAATCCACAAACACCAATTGTCATTGAACAGATTTCTGAGGTAGATATAAATAGGCCGACTTCAGAGCAGGATCTACAGAGGGAAAAATATCAGATTTCTAAGGCAGATACCAGTCTAGAGGACAAATGTATAGACATTCAGAACCAGATGGGTTTTAAATGTGATTATCCTGTCATTATTAATAAAAAAAAATTAAGAAAAAGCAGTCAATGGATTTTTTTAATGAATTAAGAGATTTTGAAATTTCTAAATCAGTCACATTGAGCAGGATATTCCAGGATCTCATCAATAGAGAGGTTATGGTTATGAGAAGAGGGTTAAGTATTGGCTAGAAATAAGTCTATTGAGGACAGACATATTGGTTATGGTTTTGGCCTGGATAAGGATAAGTTTGTTTTTCCCATTAAAGTTAGCTAAATAAAAGTTCTGATTTAATTATGAGACAATGTATGACAATATATGGTATACATTAGTAAATACAGAGGAATTTGATACTTATTGTAAGATCAGCACATTACAGGGAGTGCAGAATTATTAGGCAAGTTGTATTTTTGAGGATTAATTTTATTATTGAACAACCATGTTCTCAATGAACCCAAAAAACTCATTAATATCAAAGCTGAATATTTTTGGAAGTAGTTTTTAGTTTGTTTTTAGTTTTAGCTATTTTAGGGGGATATCTGTGTGTGCAGGTGACTATTACTGTGCATAATTATTAGGCAACTTAACAAAAAACAAATATATACCCATTTCAATTATTTATTTTTACCAGTGAAACCAATATAACATCTCAACATTCACAAATATACATTTCTGACATTCAAAAACAAAACAAAAACAAATCAGTGACCAATATAGCCACCTTTCTTTGCAAGGACACTCAAAAGCCTGCCATCCATGGATTCTGTCAGTGTTTTGATCTGTTCACCATCAACATTGCGTGCAGCAGCAACCACAGCCTCCCAGACACTGTTCAGAGAGGTGTACTGTTTTCCCTCCTTGTAAATCTCACATTTGATGATGGACCACAGGTTCTCAACGGGGTTCAGATCAGGTGAACAAGGAGGCCATGTCATTAGATTTTCTTCTTTTATACCCTTTCTTACCAGCCACGCTGTGGAGTACTTGGACGCGTGTAATGGAGCATTGTCCTGCATGAAAATCATGTTTTTCTTGAAGGATGCAGACTTCTTCCTGTACCACTGCTTGAAGAAGGTGTCTTCCAGAAACTGGCAGTAGGACTGGGAGTTGAGCTTGACTCCATCCTCAACCCGAAAAGGCCCCACAAGCTCATCTTTGATGATACCAGCCAAAACCAGTACTCCACCTCCACCTTGCTGGCGTCTGAGTCGGACTGGAGCTCTCTGCCCTTTACCAATCCAGCCACGGCCCATCCATCTGGCCCATCAAGACTCACTCTCATTTCATCAGTCCATAAAACCTTAGAAAAATCAGTCTTGAGATATTTCTTGGCCCAGTCTTGACGTTTCAGCTTGTGTGTCTTGTTCAGTGGTGGTCGTCTTTCAGCCTTTCTTACCTTGGCCATGTCTCTGAGTATTGCACACCTTGTGCTTTTGGGCACTCCAGTGATGTTGCAGCTCTGAAATATGGCCAAACTGGTGGCAAGTGGCATCTTGGCAGCTGCACGCTTGACTTTTCTCAGTTCATGGGCAGTTATTTTGCGCCTTGGTTTTTCCACACGCTTCTTGCGACCCTGTTGACTATTTTGAATGAAACGCTTGATTGTTCGATGATCACGCTTCAGAAGCTTTGCAATTTTAAGAGTGCTGCATCCCTCTGCAAGATATCTCACTATTTTTGACTTTTCTGAGCCTGTCAAGTCCTTCTTTTGACCCATTTTGCTAAAGGAAAGGAAGTTGCCTAATAATTATGCACACCTGATATAGGGTGTTGATGTCATTAGACCACACCCCTTCTCATTACAGAGATGCACATCACCTAATATGCTTAATTGGTAGTAGGCTTTCGAGCCTATACAGCTTGGAGTAAGACAACATGCATAAAGAGGATGATGTGGTCAAAATACTCATTTGCCTAATAATTCTGCACGCAGTGTATAGGATAAACCATGTATTTAGATTATGGTTCCATCCTCTCTTTTCTATTTTTGTACAAGGACATGTAGAGTTTGAGCATGCCTGGTATAGGAGACAGAAGCTATAATTGTAAAAGTAACAGGATCCTATTCTCATATGTCTTGAGTCTAGAGACATTTCTCTCTAAACGATAGAAGGTCAGAGAATAGAAGAATAAGATTTTTGTATATTCTTTAAACAGATAATATTGCTAGGAAATATTTTTGTTATATTTAATATTTTCTATTTCTATATTTTCTCCAGTAGGAAAAATTCTTAACCACTTCAGCCCCCCTACCTTAAACACCCTTAATGACCAGGCCACTTTTTACACTTCTGACCTACACTACTTTCATCATTTATTGCTCGGTCATGCAACTTACCACCCAAATGAATTTTACCTCCTTTTCTTCTCACTAATAGAGCTTTCATTTGGTGGTATTTCATTGCTGCTGACATTTTTACTTTTTTTGTTATTAATTGAAATGTAATGATTTTTTTGCAAAAAAATGAAATTTTTCACTTTCTGTTGTAAAATTTTGCAAAAAAAACTACAGCCATATATAAATTTTTCTCAAAATTTATTGTTCTACATGTCTTTGATAAAAAAAAAATGTTTGGGTAAAAAAAAAAATTGTTTGGGTAAAAGTTATAGCGTTTACAAACTATGGTACAAAAATGTGAATTTCCGCTTTTTGAAGCAGCTCTGACTTTCTGAGCACCTGTCATGTTTCCTGAGGTTCTACAATGGCCAGACAGTACAAACACCCCACAAATGACCCCATTTCGGAAAGTAGACACCCTAAGGTATTCGCTGATGGGCATAGTGAGTTCATAGAACTTTTTATTTTTTGTCACAAGTTAGCGGAAAATGATGATTTTTTTCTTTTTTCTTACAAAGTCTCATATTCCACTAACTTGTGACAAAAAATAAAAAATTCTAGGAACTCGCCATGCCCCTCACGGAATACCTTGGGGTTTCTTCTTTCCAAAATGGGGTCACTTGTGGGGTAGTTATACTGCCCTGGCATTCTAGGGGCCCTAATGTGTGGTAAGTAGTTTGAAATCAAAATCTGTAAAAAATGGCCGGTGAAATCCGAAAGGTGCTCTTTGGAATGTGGGCCCCTTTGCCCACCTAGGCTGCAAAAAAGTGTCACACATGTGGTATCTCCGTACTCAGGAGAAGTTGGGCAATGTGTTTTGGGGTGTCATTTTACATATACCCATGCTGGGTGCGAGAAATATATCTTGGCAAAAGACAACTTTTCCCATTTTTTTATACAAAGTTGGCATTTGACCAAGATATTTATCTCACCCAGCATGGGTATATGTAAAATGACACCTCAAAACACATTGCCCAACTTCTCCTGAGTACGGAGATACCACATGTGTGACACTTTTTTGCAGCCTAGATGCGCAAAGGGGCCCACATTCCTTTTAGGAGGGCATTTTTAGACATTTGGATACCAGACTTGTTCTCACGCTTTGGGGCCCCTAAAATGCCAGGGCAGTATAAATACCCCACATGTGACCCCATTTTGGAAAGAAGACACCCCAAGGTATTCAATGAGGGGCATGGCGAGTTCATAGAATTTTTATTTTTTTGGCACAAGTTAGCGGAAAATGTTTTTTTTTTTGTTTTTTTTCTCACAAAGTCTCCCTTTCCGCTAACTTGGGACAAAAATTTCAATCTTTCATGGACTCAATATGCCCCTCAGTGAATACCTTGGGGTGTCTTCTTTCCAAAATGGGGTCATTTGTGGGGTGTTTGTACTGCCCTGGCATTTGAGGGTCTCTGCAATCATTACATGTATGGCCAGCATTAGGAGTTTCTGCTATTCTCCTTATATTGAGCATACGGGTAATGAGATTTTTTTTTTCCGTTCAGCCTCTGGGCTGAAAGAAAAAATGAACGGCACAGATTTCTTCATTCGCATCGATCAATGTGGATGAAAAAATCTCTGCCAAAAAAAAAAAAGGAGGGGAGAGGCGTCTGCCAGGACATAGGAGCTCCGCCCAACATCCATACTCACTTAGCCCGTATGCCCTGGCAAACCAGATTTCTCCATTCACATCAATCAATGTGGATGAATAAATCATTGCCGGGATTTTATTTATTTTTTTATATACAAAGTGTTTGCCAAAGCATATGAACACCGCCGCCTCCTCAGCTCATATGCCTCGGCAAACGTATCTTTTACTGCAGAGGAGAAATCTCGTCTTGCAGCGCCGCATACACCGACTTGTGTGTAATCTGACAGCAGCGCAATGCTTCTGTCAGAATGCACATCAGTGCTGCAGCTAGTCGATCGGTTGGTCCACCTGGAAGGTAAAAAAAACAAAACAAAAAAGAAAAAACCAGGCCGCAACGCAATAAATTTTATTAACTTTATAATAACTTTTGAACAAAACATATAAACTTTTTTTTAACTTTTTTAACTGAAAGTTAACTTTTTTGCTTAGTGGTGTTTTTTTTTTTTTTACCTTTATAGGACAAACCTCTCCTTCCCCATGGGACAATGTGCAAAGCGCAAATCGCCCAAAGATGTGGCGAAGTACGTTATGCACTTTATCCCAGGTGAAAGGAGAGGTTTGCAGCAGCTGTGAGTAAAAGGGCCCTAATAGCCCTGTGTGCCTGTCCTGTGAGATGCAATCCCTATGCTAAGTGTACCTGTGTATGGTACTTCTGGAAGCACTCTCCAAAGCATAGGGCAGGGTGGTCAGGGCAGTAAGGACAGAAATAGCGGGTGTCACGCCTTATTCCACTCGTGCTACTGACACGACATTTTTTTCAGGGTGGCGGTCGGCTTGAGGTACCAGCAACGACACTGGGGAAATGTCGCTCGTGTAGACGGTTCACTACACTGGTGGTTGGGGCCACGGAACCTCCTGGATACACTGCACGGAGGCCACTGCGTTGATAAAAAAATATCAAAACTGATTTTTTTATAGCCGCAGCACTTGGAAAGTGATTGTGCAGTGATCAAAAAACAAAAATTTTTTTGTCACTTCGGCGGGGCGGGCGTGGGTGAACGCACGTGTGGGCTACCGATCAGGCCTGATCGGGCAAACACTGCGTTTTGGGTGGAGGGCGAACTAAGGTGACACTAATACAATTATAGATCTGACTGTGATCAGTTTTGATCACTTACAGATACTATAAAAGTACAAATGCTGATTAGCGATACGCTAATCAGCGAATCAGTGACTGCGGTGCGGTGGGCTGGGCGCTAAACGATCGCTAAACTACCTAACCAAGGGACCTAAACCATTCTAAAACCTATCAGTCAATACCAGTGAAAAAAGTGACAGTTTACACTGATCACTTTTTTCCTTTCACTAGTGATTGACAGGGGCGAGCAAGAGGTGATCAAGGGGTTAATTGGGGTGATGGAGGGTGATCTGGGGGCTAACTGTGGTGTTGGTGGGTACTCACAGTGATGTGTGCTCCTCTGCTGGAACCAACCGACAAAAAGGACCAGCAGAGGCGCACAGAAGCCATTTAACACATTATATTTATAAATATAATGTGTTAGATGGCTTCTGATTCGTTTTTTTGAAAATCATCAACCTGCCAGCAACGATCATTGGCTGGCAGGTTGATGACGAACTTGTCTTTTAAATTTTGCCGGCCCGCGATGCGCATGTGCGGGCCGGCTTTGCCCGAAATCTCGCGTCTCTCGAGAGGTCGCACCGGCGCGTCCACCCAGAGTAACAGGACTGCCGCAAAGACGCAATCCTGCGTACGGCGGTCCTGAGCAGGTTAAGAAGCAGCATTTGACCGAAATGAGCAAAATCTTCCTTCCATAGCAATTTTCTCCACATTACTAAATAAGTTTCATAATTGCATGGAATGTCTAGTAATCTCACTGTTAATCTATGTAACAATGTTTGACTAACAGAATAATACTAAATGTAAGATATTAAAAATGTAACTTACTTTTGGAAAAGCATGAAGCATGGTTGGTCTTGTTTGCAGCCATGGTGATTAAAGCATGTGGTCAGTTGATTGACAGGAACACATGATGACATTTGTGTTGTCTAAGAATAGGTTAATGGTATGGAAAGACCAAAATTCTAGAAATTCAAAGATCTTAAGTTTATGCAAAATACCAAAGGATTGTTTATTTGTGGTCCACAAATGAAGTATTTCAGGTTCATAACTGAAATTTATTTTATAATTCACATTACAAAATATACATGCGTATGGGTTCTATTACATCATTTTATTAATTGAAGCTAATTGGCTATATGAGCATGTGATGATGTAAGAGTGATGTGAGCAGCTGCTGTGCCATGTTAGTATGTATGAATGCTATTCTAAGACTGAGCATAAAATATGAGTTAGAAATAAACCATTATATATATAACATTTATACTGGAAAAAAGAAAAATTGTAGCAGCAAAATGAAAAAATAGAGGTAAAAACCGTTCCTTACTGTGGTGGTGCCCGCCGTGTGAGAAGCCAGTCTCAAACTTCCCCAACTTCAGATGCATTTATAAAAGAAACCGCAGCACTCTCCAGTCTTGATTCTTTCAAAAATTTATTCACTAACACTTTGCGATGTTTCGACCTGTGTGGTCTTTCTCAAGCAACTAACAATGTGAACAAAACCGTATACATATACCAAACAGGTTGCATGACCCAATCAATTATGCTAATTAACACTTGCATATTTTAAAAAGTGCACCACCCCTTTCAGTGTTTCCCCTATTATGGGGATAATATAACGTGTAGTATCAATCATCTCATTATATAATACATTTAAGAACCTACTCACTGCGGTACATAATGTGGATCTGGGGAGGACATCACTCAGGGGACCAAACACTGTCAGCATATTCCGCTGGATTCCACGCTCCATTCGGCGTTCCTCTGTACCTAATGCGCTTGCGCGCCACTATCTATGACGTCAACAATGGGTGCCTGCGGAGGACACCCCCCCCCCAGCGTCATGGAAACCAGACGCCTCACATCCATGCCTATCCAAGCGTCCTCTGCGCTTGCACGTCCGACGCACGTAGCTGCAGGATCTGACGTCAGGCCTCCCGTCACTGTGTGGCGTCCTCTTCGCCCGCGCCATGGCAACCCCGTAAACAATCCTCTTCGGGGTATGTCACTGCGATATCTCATGTACAATAAGGGCTACACCTTCTATTAATTTCTACATGGTGTCCTCACCCCACCGCATTTCTTCAAGGTCTGTTTGTATCCATCTCCCCACCAACAGGAGCAAATATGTCTTTAATCGGTAGAATTCATAAGAGTCGATTAAATAGGCTATATAGACCAGGTGTCCACTACTCGCCCATAATTTAAGGATAGAGTGCCTAGTCATATTTGACTGAGATTAGCCTCATGGTTAATTGTTTAGGGCTCATATACTCTTTCTACTGGGGGGGCACATCCCCAACCCCGATCATAAGGGGTTAACACCCACCGCTGATCAAGAGTGGGTCAGTACCCACCCCCACAACACCACTATGATAATCCCTTGGGTGGTACGTCTCCCTCCATTGTATTATGGGGTCGACGTGCACACCCTGGGATACCCACACACAATTCAAGGAGGGCGTTTCCTCCTATTAAGAGGAACGCCCCTCCTCTAATCCAATCACTTCATTCCTGTCCTGTTGGGTGGTAAGGTTACCCGTCCCCGGGCTGCCCTCCTTAAACCCAACACTATTCAAAACTACCCCTTTTAAGAATATAAACCATATGGGTGCTCAGTTATAACTGTGCAACTCAAATTCCCAAACGTGGAACAAGCAATGGAAACCATATGGAAAAATCTGAGGAAACATAAACAGATCATAAATTTGCTCCCCCTGTGGGGCAAATGGACCAGCAGGCCCAAGTTGTCAAGTTAAATGCTGTAGGTAGCTACCATATTACTCCCTTGTGTCCGGTCTCTCCTCAGTTTATGTCCCCAGGTCCCATCAGTAAACGCAGATTTCTGTAAAAAAAGAGAATAAAAATAGTTATAAATATATAATTAATAATTAATCTCAGCCTGTCAGGTTGGGTACAAACTTAATTAAAAGCATCCAATACATAGGTAAAGTACTGTATTACTTAACAAATGAGGTGAAGACTAGAAACCGTACAGGTTAGTAGAGTGGACCAATCTTAAACTCGCTGTTGAGGCCTTTGCGCTCGAGTGTCTGTAACTCGTAGATCCACCTCAACTCCAACCTTTTTAACAATTTTTCTCTGTCACCCCCTCTCCTTTGGGGAGGGACTCCATCTATCACTCGGAAACGGAGTTGCGAGATGTTATGCTTAAATTTTAGGAAATGCTCTGGAACCGGTAATTCTGCCTTGGAAGTATCAGCCTCTTTTACACCTGAGAGTAATTTCCGTATGCGATAGCGATGTTGATTCAATCTATTTCTAAATTCCTGGGTCGTTTCTCCCACATAGAAAAGACCACATGGGCATTGAAGCACATAGATCACATACTCCGATCTACACGTGTAATAGTTCTTGATTTGATAGTTTTTCCTTGTCCTGGGATGTGTAAAGGAACTCCCCTTTAAAATTCCATTACAATTACAACATCCCAGGCAGGGAAAGCAGCCCTTTCTCTGGATCTTTGGTGGACTAAGCTGTTTAGTATCTGCATGTATTAACCTGTCACCTACAGTTCGTGGCCTTCTGTATGACATAAGGGGAGTGGTATAGAATAATGCCTCAATGTCAGGAAATGACTCTGTAAGTATGTGCCAACTGTTCTTAAAGTGGACCTTTCACCTGTATAAACTATGTGAACCGAGTATGCTGCCATATAGAGCGGCGCCCGGGGATCTCACTGCACTTACTATTATCCCCGGGCGCCGCTCCGTTCTCCCGTTATAGGCTCCGGTATCTTTGCTTTTTAAGTTATAGTAGGCGGGTCTTCCCTTGTCCTGTGGGCGTCTCCTTCTCCTAGGCTGCAGCGCTGGCCAATCGCAGCGCACAGCTCACAGCCTGGGAGGTTTTTTTCTCCCAGGAGACGCCCACAGGACAAGGGAAGACCCGCCTACTATAACTTAAAAAGCAAAGGTACCGGAGCCTATAACGGGAGAACGGAGCGGCGCCCGGGGATAATAGTAAGTGCAGTGAGATCCCCGGGCGCCGCTCTATATGGCACCATACTCGGTTCACATAGTTTATACAGGTGAAAGGTCCTCTTTAAGGATATGTGCTATTTGCTTGCTAAATGTTGTGTAGGTTGAGACAAATGGTACCCTCTGGTTCTGCTCTCGTTGTTTTTTATTTGTCAATAGATCTTCTCTTTTTAACTCATTGACCCTCCGTTTATGTCTCTGTACCATAGCTCTCGGGTAACCCCTATCATAGAATCTGTTACACATCTCACTTAGTCTTACGTCAAGTTTCTCTTCATCTGTTACTATCCGTTTCACCCTAAGTAACTGACTATAGGGTAATGATTCTTTCATGAATCCTGGGTGGTCACTCTGAAATAGTAACATATTGTTCCTATCAGTGGGTTCTACAAACAAATCCGTCTGTAATTTGCCCCCTACACATTGCACTGTCATATCCAAAAACTGCAAACTAGTCTGAGAATACACTGCCGTAAACTGTAGTTCTACATGGACTGAATTTATATACCTCTGGAACTCAAGCAGACTTTCAAGAGTTCCAGTCCAGACAAAAAATATGTCATCTATATACCTCATCCAGCCTTTCACCGAGGTAAAGTGGCTGGATGGGTATATAAAGCACTCCTCAAATCTGCTCATATAAATATTTGCATAAGTGGAGGCCACATTGGACCCCATTGCGGTCCCACGCTGCTGTATATAATGTCGGGGGGTGTATCAATTAGGTTGTCTACAATTCACCAGGTCATGATTTTAAGAATTTATGACCAATTTTATAAATTAAATTTTTTTATGGTTAATTATTTTTATGACCATAATTAATAATTCTTAATTGAATTATTACCCCCCGACAATAATAAGTATCCTCAAAGAGAAAATAGTTACAGGTAAGGACGATCTCCAATAAGGAAAGAACAAATCTCGCAATCTCCGGTTTGATCTCATCCCTAGAGATGGTCCATTCAACTGAATCCAACCCCTTGGTGTGGTCAATACTCGTATAGAGACTGACCACATCAAAGGAAACAAGGTACTGCCCTTCTTCAACCTGTAGTGTTTGTAATTTATTAAGGAAGTCCGTTGTATCTTTCACATAAGACCTTGCTGACATCGCATAGTCCCTAAGATATTTGTCAAGAAAGGTGGCTGCAGGTGAGAGAACAGAGTCAATCCCAGAGACTATGGGACGCCCTGGTGAATCAATCAAGCTTTTGTGAATTTTAGGCAGTATGTACAGTAATGGTGTTACTGGCTTTTCTACTAATAGGTATTCATGTAGCTCATGGGTGTCAAACATGCGGCCCGCAATGAATAACTTTGCGGCCCGGCAAAGATGCAGCATCGCAGACTGCTATGTATGAGCCGGGAGAGAGGAGGGGCTGGAGTCCGTAACTAGGGGCGGGGCCCGGTGCAGTCACTGTACTCTTACACCGGGCCCCGCCGCTCACCAAAGTATTTATAAACGTGAATCCTTATCCTGTTATTAAGTTGAACTAACGCTGCGCTCTCCCATGTTCCCCTGTATCCCCATAGCACTTACTTAAGCTTCAATAGCAGGCAGAGCGGACGGCAGCAGTAACGTCACTCACTGACATCGAGCGCCTGCTCCGCCCACTTCATGAATGAAGCAGGCGGAGCAGACGCGCGACGTCAGTGAGTGACGTTACTGGTGCCGTCCGCTCTGCCTGCTATGGAAGCGTGTTCGTAAGTGCTGTGGGGATACAGGGGAACATGGGAGAGCGCAGCGTTAGTTCAACTTAATAACAGGATAAGGATTCACGTTTATAAATACTTCGGTGAGCAGAGGGCCGGTGTATTGGGGGACACTGTTATGAGGGGGATCTGTGGATGACATATAGCAGTGTCATCCACAGATCCCCCCCATAACAGTTCCATCCACAGATCCCCCCCACCTCATAACAATGCCTTCCACAGATAGCCCACCCCATAACAGTTCCATCCACAGATCCCCCACCTCATAACAATGCCATCCACAGATCCCCCATAACAGCACCATCCACAGATCCCCCCACCCCATAACAATGCCATCCACAGATCCCCCCACCCCATAACAATGCCATCCACAGATATCCCACCCCATAGCAGTACCATCCACAGATCCCCATAACAGTGCCATCCACAGATCCCCCATAACAGTGCCATCCACAGATCCCCCATAACAGTGCCATCCACAGATCCCCATAACAGTGCCATCCACAGATCCCCCATAACAGCACCATCCACAGATCCCCCATAACAGCGCCATCCACAGATCCCCCATAACAGTGCCATCCACAGATCCCCCATAACAGTGCCATCCACAGATCCCCCACATGACAGTGCGTCATCCACAGATCCCCCATAATAGTGTCATGCACAGACCACCATTAATTCAAAGCCCACCAAAAGCACAACTTTTGGTTAAAAATATTTTTTTCTTATTTTCCTCCTCAAAAACCTAGGTGCGTCTTATAGTGAAGTTTAATATTTGTATATATATATATATATAGGTCTCACTTGTGTTATTGGGCAACGGGATGTTGGGGGTCAGCAGTCATGAAACAACAATGTTGTTCTATGAAAATGTACGATTTTTTATTTTTTTTTGATGCGGCCCACATAAACTTAAATTTAGTTTTTTTGGCCCATGTTAGCCTTTGAGTTTGACATGCTTGATGTAGCTTATCATCAATTAAATCGGAGGCATAGGCATCATCTATTAGCAATTTCAATCTCCTCTTAATAGCGAATTTGGGGTCTGCATCTAATGGTCGGTATATTTCTCTATCACCCAGTTGTCGTTGTATCTCCGCTATATATTTGTCTGTATCCATTATTACCGTAGCCCCTCCTTTATCGGCTTTTTTTATTGCAATCTCTTTTCTACTGCTTAGCTCTTTCAACGCTCTTTTTTTTCTTCCTGACTCATGTTGTTTTTACTATCATGTCTATTGGTATTAGTTTTAATTTTTTCTATGCCCTTCTTGACTAGGTCTATGTACGTGTTTACTGCATCATTGGTAACAGGAGGTTGGAAGTCACTACGTAAGTGTAAACCCATTTCCTTCAATCTCAACAATTCGGTGTTCACAATACCCTGCTTTTCTGTGGAGGAGATCGCCCTTGGGGTATCTTTAAAGAAAACCTGTAATTTAATGCGTCTAAAAAACTTCTGCAGATCAATCTTGCAATTAAACCACTCTACATCCGAAATGGGACAAAAAGATAACCCTTTTTCTAACAGAGAGATTTCATCGTTAGACAGAACAACAGATGATATATTTATCACTTAACTTTTTTCTTTTTCTAGTTCCATTGTCCTTATTACGCTTGTTGTTGCTTGTGAGTTGTCTGTCCATGTTTGTAATCCAATGGTGGCTTCCTTGAGCGGGTCACCCTCGGCATCTCGCTTCCTCCGCCATGTCTAGTAATCTAACTGTTAATCTATGTAACAATGTTTGACTAACAGAATAATACTAAATGTAAGATATTAAAGATGTAACTTACTTTTGGAAAAGCATGAAGCATGGTTGGTCTTGTTTGCAGCCATGGTGATTAAAGCATGTGGTCAGTTGATTGACAAGAACACATGATGACATTTGTGTTGTCTAAGAATAGGTTAATGGTATGGAAATACCAAAATTCTAGAAATTCAAAGATCTTAAGTTTATGCAAAATACCAAAGGATTGTTTATTTGTGGTCCACAAATGAAGTATTTCAGGTTCATAACTGAAATTTCTTTTATAATTCACATTACAAAATATACATGCGTATGGGTTCTATTACATCATTTTATTAATTTAAGTTAATTGGCTATATGAGCATGTGATGATGTAAGAGTGATGTGAGCAGCTGCTGTGCCATGTGAGTATGTATGAATGCTATTCTAAGACTGAGCATAAAATATGAGTTAGAAATAAACCATAATATATCTAACATTTATACTGGAAATGAGATGAAGGAAATTTGTCTAAATTGTGTTAAGAATAAGGATAATTTTGAGGCCTTATAATAGTAATGCGACACACATATGTTCAAGAAGACATTTGATCTTAGTGTTAAAGGTTCTATAACATTATAAGTTATATTAAGTTAAATATTTGATGATCCAGTATATACACTCACCTAAAGAATTATTAGGAACACCTGTTCTATTTCTCATTAATGCAATTATCTAGTCAACCAATCACATGGCAGTTGCCTCAATGCATTTAGGGGTGTGGTCCTGGTCAAGACAATCTCCTGAACTCCAAACTGAATGTCAGAATGGGAAAGAAAGGTGATTTAAGCAATTTTGAGCGTGGCATGGTTGTTGGTGCCAGACGGGACGGTCTGAGTATTTCACAATCTGCTCAGTTACTGGGATTTTCACGCACAACCATTGCTAGGGTTTACAAAGAATGGTGTGAAAAGGGAAAAACATCCAGTATGCGGCAGTCCTGTGGGCAAAAATGCCTTGTGGATGCTAGAGGTCAGAGGAGAATGGGTCGACTGATTCAAGCTGATAGAAGAGCAACGTTGACTGAAATAACCACTCGTTACAACCGAGGTATGCAGCAAAGCATTTGTGAAGCCACAACACACACAACCTTGAGGCGGATGGGCTACAACAGCAGAAGACCCCACCGGGTACCACTTATCTCCACTACAAATAGGAAAAAGAGACTACAATTTGCACAAGCTCACCAAAATTGGACTGTTGAAGACTGGAAAAATGTTGCCTGGTCTGATGAGTCTCGATTTCTGTTGAGACATTCAAATGGTAGAGTCCGAATTTGGCGTAAACAGAATGAGAACATGTATCCATCATGCCTTGTTACCACTGTGCAGGCTGGTGGTGGTTGTGTAATGGTGTGGGGGATGTTTTCTGGGCACACTTTAGGCCCCTTAGTGCCAATTGGGCATCGTTTAAATGCCACGGGCTACCTGAGCATTGTTTCTGACCATGTCCATCCCTTCATGACCACCATGTACCCATCCTCTGATGGCTACTTCCAGCAGGATAATGCACCATGTCACAAAGCTCGAATCATTTCAAATTGGTTTCTTGAACATGACAATGAGTTCACTGTACTAAAATGGCCCCCACAGTCACCAGATCTCAACCCAATAGAGCATCTTTGGGATGTGGTGGAACGGGAGCTTCGTGCTCTGGATGTGCATCCCTCAAATCTCCATCAACTGCAAGATGCTATCCTATCAATATGGGCCAACATTTCTAAAGAATGCTATCAGCACCTTGTTGAATCAATGCCACGTAGAATTAAGGCAGTTCTGAAGGCAAAAGGGGGTCCAACACCGTATTAGTATGGTGTTCCTAATAATTCTTTAGGTGAGTGTAGAATGATAATGATTCATAGGTACATTTTCAATTTAATGTACAAATCTTTCATGGTAATATTTTTATGGGATTTACTTTCTATAAGATTGTTTGTTTTATTTTGGGTTTGAAAAGGGGTTTTATTTAGAGGTGGATCCACGAATCCCTCGAATCTTGCTGGATTCGAAAGATTCGTGGCCTCGAATACCAAACTCGAACCCACGACCTTCTATATCAGAGGCAAGGCACTTAACCACACAGCTATTAGAGCTGCATAGCTACTGACTGAAAAAATGAGACTTCTACTGTAGACTCTGTTAGCTGTTCTAGCCAGTGTACATCTATACACATGACAGCTGCCCCAACACACCCAGCACTGCTATATCTCTGACAGCTGCCCCAACACACCCAGCTCGATCTCTCTATATGACAGCTGCCCCAGGACACTCAGCTCTGCTATATCTCTATATGACAGCTGCCCGAGCACACTCAGCTCTGCTATATCTCTATATATGATAGCTTCCCCAGCACACCCAGCCCTGCTACCTCTATACACATGACATCATATATAGCGATATAGCAGAGCTGAGTGTGCTGGGGCAGCTGTCATGTGTATAGATGTAGCAGAGCTGGGTGTGCTGGGGCAGCTGTTATGTGTATAAATGTAGCAGTGCTGGGGCAGCTGTCATGTGTATGGATGTACACTAGCTATCAAAGCTATAACAGAGTCTACAGTAGAAGTCTCATATTTTTTTAGGCTATGCAGCTCTTGTAGCTGTGTGGTTAGGTGCTTTGCCTCTAATGCAGAAGGTCGCGGGTTCAATTCCCAGTAGATACTTTTCTGAAATAAATAAGGGGTTGGGTCAGCACAACCTACCTGCAGGTGCACATCACTATGGCGAAATACATATACAAACGGAAAATGCAAATGTGATCGCACACTACATCCAGCACTCTGCCCTCCATGCTGGATGAGACATTGGTTTATATTTTGGCCAAAGCATAGTAAGCCACTCACCGCGTCAAGGCTGTCTCATGAGTGGTCCCTAACTCTTGTTCCTACCTGTTCATGGGCCATGACAGCCACATAAAATCCAGGGAATGCAGGTCAGCATGCAAGCCAAGTACACTTTGCTTGTAACCCCGTCCGGTGCCATTACAGCTTTCATCGGATCCAGGGATGCAAATACCAACATGCATGCTGAACCCACCATATACTTCTCCTGGAGCCAAATGGCTAATGGTAGGTTCTATATAAGCAGACTCAGTTTTATACTGACTTTAAAACCAGCCTCAAGGACAGATTAACTGGTCAGGTGTGCAATGACTCCAAGGAGATCGCCACGCCTCCAATATATACTACAAAGAAAAAAATAAGGGGTTGGGTCAGCACAACCTACCTGCAGGTGCACATCACTATGGCGAAATACATATACAAACGGAAAATGCAAATGTGATCGCACACTACATGCCAAAATATTTGGCCAAAATATAAACCAATGTCTCATCCAGCATGGAGGGCAGAGTGCTGGATGTAGTGTGCGATCACATTTGCATTTTCCGTTTGTATATGTATTTCGCCATAGTGATGTGCACCTGCAGGTAGGTTGTGCTGACCCAACCCCTTATTTTTTTCTTTGTAGTATGTATTGGAGGCGTGGCGATCTCCTTGGAGTCATTGCACACCTGACCAGTTAATCTGTCCTTGAGGCTGGTTTTAAAGTCAGTATAAAACTGAGTCTGCTTATATAGAACCTACCATTAGCCATTTGGCTCCAGGAGAAGTATATGGTGGGTTCAGCATGCATGTTGGTATTTGCATCCCTGGATCCGATGAAAGCTGTAATGGCACCGGACGGGGTTACAAGCAAAGTGTACTTGGCTTGCATGCTGACCTGCATTCCCTGGATTTTATGTGGCTGTCATGGCCCATGAACAGGTAGGAACAAGAGTTAGGGACCACTCATGAGACAGCCTTGACGCGGTGAGTGGCTTACTATGCTTTGGCCAAAATATAAACCAATGTCTCATCCAGCATGGAGGGCAGAGTGCTGGATGTAGTGTGCGATCACATTTGCATTTTCCGTTTGTATATGTATTTCGCCATAGTGATGTGCACCTGCAGGTAGGTTGTGCTGACCCAACCCCTTATTTTTTTCTTTGTAGTATATATTGGAGGCGTGGCGATCTCCTTGGAGTCATTGCACACCTGACCAGTTAATCTGTCCTTGAGGCTGGTTTTAAAGTCAGTATAAAACTGAGTCTGCTTATATAGAACCTACCATTAGCCATTTGGCTCCAGGAGAAGTATATGGTGGGTTCAGCATGCATGTTGGTATTTGCATCCCTGGATCCGATGAAAGCTGTAATGGCACCGGACGGGGTTACAAGCAAAGTGTACTTGGCTTGCATGCTGACCTGCATTCCCTGGATTTTATGTGGCTGTCATGGCCCATGAACAGGTACTGTAAGAACAAGAGTTAGGGACCACTCATGAGACAGCCTTGACGCGGTGAGTGGCTTACTATGCTTTGGCCAAAATATAAACCAATGTCTCATCCAGCATGGAGGGCAGAGTGCTGGATGTAGTGTGCGATCACATTTGCATTTTCCGTTTGTATATGTATTTCGCCATAGTGATGTGCACCTGCAGGTAGGTTGTGCTGACCCAACCCCTTATTTTTTTCTTTGTAGTATATATTGGAGGCGTGGCGATCTCCTTGGAGTCATTGCACACCTGACCAGTTAATCTGTCCTTGAGGCTGGTTTTAAAGTCAGTATAAAACTGAGTCTGCTTATATAGAACCTACCATTAGCCATTTGGCTCCAGGAGAAGTATATGGTGGGTTCAGCATGCATGTTGGTATTTGCATCCCTGGATCCGATGAAAGCTGTAATGGCACCGGACGGGGTTACAAGCAAAGTGTACTTGGCTTGCATGCTGACCTGCATTCCCTGGATTTTATGTGGCTGTCATGGCCCATGAACAGGTAAGAACAAGAGTTAGGGACCACTCATGAGACAGCCTTGACGCGGTGAGTGGCTTACTATGCTTTGGCCAAAATATAAACCAATGTCTCATCCAGCATGGAGGGCAGAGTGCTGGATGTAGTGTGCGATCACATTTGCATTTTCCGTTTGTATATGTATTTCGCCATAGTGATGTGCACCTGCAGGTAGGTTGTGCTGACCCAACCCCTTATTTTTTTCTTTGTAGTATATATTGGAGGCGTGGCGATCTCCTTGGAGTCATTGCACACCTGACCAGTTAATCTGTCCTTGAGGCTGGTTTTAAAGTCAGTATAAAACTGAGTCTGCTTATATAGAACCTACCATTAGCCATTTGGCTCCAGGAGAAGTATATGGTGGGTTCAGCATGCATGTTGGTATTTGCATCCCTGGATCCGATGAAAGCTGTAATGGCACCGGACGGGGTTACAAGCAAAGTGTACTTGGCTTGCATGCTGACCTGCATTCCCTGGATTTTATGTGGCTGTCATGGCCCATGAACAGGTAGGAACAAGAGTTAGGGACCACTCATGAGACAGCCTTGACGCGGTGAGTGGCTTACTATGCTTTGGCCAAAATATAAACCAATGTCTCATCCAGCATGGAGGGCAGAGTGCTGGATGTAGTGTGCGATCACATTTGCATTCTACTTTTCTGAAATACACAAGCACTGACTCCATATATGGACATACAGAGCGGGACACAGGTCGGAAGAGGCTGCATCGCATCGCTGACATAGAGGTAAGTAGAAGTTTTTTTTTTTTTAAATACCGGACTGTTACTGGCACATGGGGGGGGGGGGGGGGGGGGGTTAGCACCTGATACTGGCACATGGGAGGGTTGGCACTTGATACAGGCGCATGGGGGTTTGGGAAGGGGGTGGGAAGGAGAGAGGCACTTGATATTGGCACATTGGGAGGGGGGGAGATGGCACTATGATACTGGCACATTGGAGGGGTGGCACTATGATACTGGCACATTGGGGAGATGGCACTATGATACTGGCACATGGGGGGATTTGGCACTATGATACTGGCACATGTGGGGGCGGGGGGAAGGAGAGAGGCACTTGATACTGGCTGGCACATTGGGAGGGGGGAGATGGCACTATGATACTGGTACATTGGGGGGAGATGGCACTATGATACTGGCACATGGGGGCAAGGAGAGAGGCACTTGATACTGGCACATTGGGGGGGATGGCACTATGATACTGGCACATTGGGGGGGGAGATGGCATTATGATACTGACACATGGGAGGTGGGTGGGAAGGAGAGAGGCACTTAATACTGGCACATTGTGGGGAAATGGCACTATGATACTGGGACATAGGGGGGAGGAGAGAGGCAGTTGATACTGGCACATGGGGGGGGTTTAGCACTTGATACTGGCACATGGGGGGGCATCTATTAGGACACTTACTGGCACATTATTGGGGGGCACTATGGTGGCATCTACTGAGGCCACAAAGAAGGGGTATTTTATATGGGGGGGGCTCTGTGTGGTACTAGTATTATAAGGGGGTTTATCTGTTTCTGCAGTATTGTATTGGGGAGCACAGCGGCACAGTATTGTGGTAGGATGATTTGTCCAGAAGATGCGAGGATGATGGAAAAGTAGTAAACTAAGATTATAATTTTTTTGTCAAACTGCAGAGATGAAAAATGGCTGAAAACTGGAGGTCTGATCTGAAGGTCTGAAAGGAGAAGATGAGGAAAGAACATCTACGTCAAAGAGACATCACTGGATGTAAGAGGTATGTGCGCTGTATTACCCTGTGTTTCCAATTTTTTTTTAATACAAATCCGAATACTTTGTTAAAAAAGTAAGGACTCTTTATTTTTTCATATTAAAAGAATATCGAGTTTGGAACACTTTGTTTCTTACACCGTTCACACAATTCTTATGTACAGGATTCGTAGGATTCGAGATTCGAAAGATTTGAGAGATTCGAGAACCTTTTCGGACAAAGGCCAGGACAAAGGCTCCATTGAGAGAGCTGAAATGCCGCATTGCTTTTGGGTGTAATAAATTCCACCTTATTTTCATCACAAGACCGGAGTGCTGCCCTCTTTTCATCATATATATACAGTGTGTGTGTGTGTGTGTGTATATATATATATATATATATATATATATATATACTCAAATTGAACATTTGTAAGATTTTCAGGATTCTTAGTTTACTTTATGGTAAAGCACTCATGTTTTGTTTATACAGGAGTGATGGTAACAGATGGTCAAGACATACTTACGGTATGTCTCTCAAGAGTTAAAGTCTAAGAATAATTGTCAAATTTAGTTAATTTGAGTCAATAAGTGTTGGTATATGGAAGAAAGTATGCAAATACAAGTGCATAATTAAATATTATGTAGTTATCTATTGTGCAATTGTATGAATCATCTAATCAGGATATGTGAGTATGACATACATGAACTACATGGTGATCATGGAGTTATTGTAATTGTTATTTGGGATATTGTATTCTAGAGAGGTTCCAAATATGGAAGGAGTTCATCCTGAATCAGTGAGCGTAATTGAAAATCATAAATGGTTATTTAAATATAAGGGTCAACTATATTGGAAAGCATTTCAGCTATTGGGATTATGTTAATACATATTTGTTGCTTTTCTAAACAAAGGTTTATATTTACAGTTATATTTTATATATAAGAAGAATACAATAATATTTAATAGAGTAATATATCATATCTCATGAAGACTATTACTTTATTAAAAAAGGCAAAGATTTGGTTTTATTGTAGAAAGAAATATTTTGTGTGGTCAATTAAATTAATCAATATAAATTTTATTTATAAAAATTCCGCAAACATACACAAAGATATATGACTGAAGGAATAAAGATAAAAAAGGCTACACTTACATAAAGGTTTTTGTATTAGGATAATATTTTTAATAATACATAAACATCTATATTATGTTGAAATATAATATGGTAGTAAATAAATGGTATAGTACACTGTGATAATATAAGTTAGCTATAATCACCAACTTTGGTGTAGTAATAGGAAAGAAGAACATATCTTCAATCAAGACTAAAGTCAACAGGAAATGTAATGTTTTCTACGTACTGTGATATTTATGAAGACTGATGTGCACAAAGACGCAGGAAAAGACTTGAAGGTAAACAAATCTGTGTTATATTCTGGGAAAGGTGTGAAGATAAGGGGCACTGGAGAGTGACCCAAGACAAGGGTGAAGTGTATCTGAAGCACACCTATCAATAGACAACTTTCATAGCAAGAAAGTTCTGTCCACACAGAAAGGAGGTCTATGACAGAAGGACTGGCATCCAAAATAGAGAATTGAGCTCAAGAAGAGTGAGTGCTGAAGAGCTTCAGTAAGTGATTTAGAGTTATAATAGTTAGGGTTCAAGAAGTGAGTTATTTTAGCGCCTATGTAAGGCCTAGTGTGTTATTCCATTGGATTGCCATAAACACCTCTGTGAAGTTCAGGAATCTGCTACTTGTGATACTATCGCTAAAAGCTTTGTTAAAGGACTACATTCATTTTACTTGATTGTCAACAATCATGCTAAGAGCGTTAAATTCTTCATATGAGGCTGAATGTACAGTTACTTAAAATTCCTTATAAAGTTCTACTATGTTAAACCTGGTAAGAAAGAAGGGGAATGACAAAGAAGTCACAGCTGTTCACAGATGCTTCTGAAGACCAAGGAATTCCTGGTATGCAAGTTAAAATCTGTGTCCAGGAAAGCTGTGTCACCAAAAATAGTAAAAGGTGATAAATCTTGTACATGAACATCATTGGAAAATATCATATGATTCAATTTAAGGACTGCAAATCATCCACATACAGTTCTATTAATCCAAATATAGACTTTGTGATTCAAATTTAAGATGAATAAGTGAAATTACAGTATCATAGAAACATAGAATGTGTCGGCAGATAAGAACCATTTGGCCCATCTAGTCTGCCCAATATACTGAATACTATAAATAGCCCCTGGCCCTATCTTATATGAAGGATGGCCTTATGCCTATCCCATGCATGCTTAAACTCCTTCACTGTATTTGCAGCTACCACTTCTGCAGGAAGGCTATTCCATGCATCCACTACTCTCTCGCTAAAGTAATACTTCCTGATATTACTTTGAACCTTTGCCCCTCTAATTTAAAACTATGTCCTCTTGTAGCAGTTTTTATTCTTTTAAATATTCTCTACTCTTTTACCTTGTTGATTCCCTTTATGTATTTAAAAGTTTCTATCATATCCCTCTGTCTCGTCTTTCTCCCAAGCTATACATGTTAAGGTCCTTTAACCTTTCCTGGTAAGTTTTTTCCTGCAATCCATGTACTAGTTTAGTAGGTCTTCTCTTAACTCTCTCCAAAGACGAGACCAGAGGAAGATGATGAAGAGAAAAAGATGCCTAATAGATATTAGATTAGTTCCTAAATTTATTTGTTGGGGGTTGTTGGTTGCTGGAGAAGATGAAGGGAAGACATATGGTGCCTTGAGAAGAGGATTCCTGACCTTCAACATTGATACCTCAAGGACTACTAACATTCACTCATGGACAATTAGACTAAGACTTTTCCTAACCTATTTCTGTAAGTAATCAACTCTTATGAAGACTGAAAATAAATTGCATTTTTTCATTTTTTTATATAACTCTTGTTGAATCCTGGTAAGTCCTCCATGTGTTCTTTACTCCAAATAAGCACACACTAGATTTGGAGAGGATTACCAAATCAGGTTGATACATTTTTCATACATAAATATTTTATATTTGGAGACATATTACAAACTCTCACCCTATAATTTTGGTGTTGGGTTTGTTATCTCACGTCCTGGTAGTAATTTGAAAAAGCACTGGGGTGTGTAAGGGGAAGGGCCCTTTTAACCCTCTGTGTTTCCTGTCCATAGAGCGACAAGGGGAGCAACCTCCATTTTGATGGCGTCATGAAGGATTAGTGGAAACCAAATTAACGATAGGAATAATTCCTTTTTCTCCTCAAAGTCAAAATCGGGACCATGGTGACAGACAACGGGAAGAACATGGTGTTGAGGTTGCGTAAAGGAGGGCTGAGCCATGCGCCCTGCATGGCACATGTGTTCAATCTGATTGTAAAGCGGTACCTGAAGTCTTCCGGCCATCTGAAAGACATCCTGAAAATGGCCAGGAAACGTTGCATGCACTTCAGCCACTCGTGCACTGCAAAGCACACCCTCCTTAAGCTGCAGCGGCAGAATGGCATCTCCCAACATATGCTGATATGCGACGTTTCCACCCATTGAAATTCCACCCTCCATATGTAGGACCGATTATATAACAGAGAAAGTCCTTAAACGATTTCTTGATGATACAGGCGGACAGAGGTATTCCCCTGTGTAACTTCGATGTTAGCCAGTGGCAGCTCATGGGTGACACCTGCCGTTTGCTTGGGCCCTTTAAAGAGGCCGCTTTATTTGTCAGTCTCCAGGACTACAGAATGAACAGAGTCATTCCACTGATTTATTTCCTGAAACAGATGCTGCTAAATCTGGCTGGCCAGGGGATGGGAAACGTGGCGACTTAATTTCATGGCCACATGAGCCCTGTGGGGGCTGAACTAGAGGAAGAGGGCGGACATTCGAGCACAAGCAATGTGTAGAGAAATGGGTGGTTTTTCTACACAGGTGACAGGAGAGGAGGAGCTACAGGGCGATGAGGAAGAGAAGGCAGAGGACCCAGACACACCATGGCAGTATGCAGTGGAGATGGAGGCGGGGAGTCCCTCCGAGTCACTTGCGCAAATGGCCCGATGCATGCCACATGCTTGCATAGTAACAGCCGAATTGTTACCATTCGCTAGAGGTATGACTACTGGCTCTCCACTATATTAGACCCTTGCTACCGCTCCAAAATGGGGGCTTTTACACCTGCTGCAAGGGGGAAAAAACTGAACCACTATCGAGACATCGTATGTAATAAGCTGGCCGCTGCCTATGTGCGCCATCGCCCATCCTCACGCAGGCCCTCTGTGCTCACGTTCCACTGCCATGGCTGCTGGGGGGTGGGGAAGCAGGAGCAGTACCAGCTCCATCAACTGCTACTTAAGTCTAGAGTCGCTCATGATCAGTTTTCTTCACCCACCTACTGAAGAAACTACTCACCAGCAGCAGGTAGACATAGAGCAGAACCTGAACCAGCAGGTTGTGGCATACTTGGAGTGCACCCTGCCACCCCACATCGAAGATCCCCTGGACTACTGGGCAGCCAAGCTCGATTTATGGCCGCAACTGGCCGAGTTTGCCCTGGATAAGCTCATCTGCCGGCCAGCAGTGTGGCATCAGAGCAGGTCTTTAGTGCGGCGGGGGCCATAGTTACCCCAAGGAGAAATCGCCTGTCCACCCAAAATGTGGAGAAACTGACCTTTGTGAAGATGAATCAGGCGTGTATCAGCCAGGATTTTCAAACACCAGTGCCTGATGCATCAGACTAGATCATCCATGGTGCCACACCTACACTTTGACAAAAGAGGCCTGTTTCTTCTGGCTACCTTCTTCAGCTACTATTATGATGCTGCTACCCGCCTGATGCCAAGTGCACCTATTGCCAGCCACCATCTTCAGCTGATACTGGTATTGCCCCCAACCTTCCCACTCTGTCACTCTGTGGTCTTTTCATGCTGCTGCTACCTCAACACTATGTCAACAGGCCACTCTGTGGTCTCCTCATGCTGCTGCCACCTCACCACTTTGTGGTCTCCTCGTGCTGCTGCCACCTCAACACTATGTCACTGGGCCACTTTGTGGTCTCCTCATGCTGCTGCCACTTCATCACTCTGTGGTCTCCTCAGGCTGCTGCCACATCACTACTCTGTGGTCTCCTCATGCTGCTGCCACCTCACCACTTTGTGGTCTCCTCATGCTGCTGCCACCTCAACACTATGTCACTGGGCCACTTTGTGGTCTCCTCATGCTGCTGCCACTTCACCACTCTGTGGTCTCCTCAGGCTGCTGCCACATCACTACTCTGTGGTCTCCTCATGCTGCTGCCACCTCAATACTATATCACTGGGCCACTCTGTGGTCTCCTCATGCTGCTGCCACCTCAACACTTTGTCACTGGGCCACTCTGTGGTCTCATTCTGCTGCCACATCACCACTCTGTGGTCTCCTCATTCTGCTGCCACATCACCACTCTGTGGTCTCCTCATGCTGCTGCCACATCACCACTCTGTGGTCTCCTCATGCTGCTGCCACCTCACTACTCTGTGGTCTCCTCATGCTGCTTCCACCTCAACACTATGTCACTGGGCCACTCTGGGGTCTCCTTATGCTGCTGCCGCCACATCACCACTCTATGGTCTCCTCATGCTGCTGCCACCTCAACACTATGTCACTGGGCCACTCTGGGGTCTCCTTATGCTGCTGCCACATCACCACTCTATGGTCTCCTCATGCTGCTGCCACCTCAACGCTATGTCACTGGGCCACTCTGTGGTCTCCTCATGCTGCTGCCACCTCACCACTTTGTGGTCTCTTCATGCTGCTGCCACCTCAACACTATGTCACTGGGCCACTTTGTGGTCTCCTCATGCTGCTGCCACTTCACCACTCTGTGGTCTCCTCATGCTGCTGCCACCTAAATACTCTGTGGTCTCCTCATGCTGCTGCCACCTCAACACTATGTCACTGGGCCACTCTGGGGTCTACTTATGCTCCTGCCACATCACCACTCTATGGTCTCCTCATGCTGCTGCCACCTCACTTCTCTGTGGTCTCTTTATGCTGCTGCCACCTCACTACTCTGTGGTCTCCTCAAGCTGGTGCCACATCATTACTCTGTGGTCTCATGCTGCTGCCACCTCAATACTATGTCACTGCGCCACTCTGGGGTCTCCTCATGCTACTGCCACTTCACCACTCTGTGGTCTCCTCATGCTGCTGCCACCTCAACGCTATGTCACTGGGCCACTCTGGGGTCTACTTATGCTGCTGCCACATCACCACTCTATGGTCTCCTCATGCTGCTGCCACCTCAACACTATGTCACTGGGCCACTCTGGGGTCTCCTTATGCTGCTGCCACCTCAACACTATGTCACTGGGCCACTTTGTGGTCTCCTCATGCTGCTGCCACTTCACCACTCTGTGGTCTCCTCATGCTGCTGCCACATCACTACTCTGTGGTCTCCTCATGGTGCTGCCACCTCAATACTATATCACTGGGCCACTCTGTGGTCTCCTCATGCTGCTGCCACCTCAACACTTTGTCACTGGGCCACTCTGGGGTCTCCTTATGCTGCTGCCACATCACCACTCTATGGTCTCCTCATGCTGCTGCCACATCACTTCTCTGTGGTCTCTTTATGCTGCTGCCATCTCACTACTCTGTGGTCTCCTCATGCTGGTGCCACATCATTACTCTGTGGTCTCATGCTGCTGCCACCTCAATACTATGTCACTGCGCCACTCTGGGGTCTCCTCATGCTACTGCCACTTCACCACTCTGTGGTCTCCTCATGCTGCTGCCCCCTCAACGCTATGTCACTGGGCCACTCTGGGGTCTACTTATGCTGCTGCCACATCACCACTCTGTGGTCTCCTCATGCTGCTGCCACCTCAACACTATGTCACTGGGCCACTCTGGGGTCTCCTTATGCTGCTGCCACCTCAACACTATGTCACTGGGCCACTTTGTGGTCTCCTCATGCTGCTGCCACTTCACCACTCTGTGGTCTCCTCATGCTGCTGCCACATCACTACTCTGTGGTCTCCTCATGCTGCTGCCACCTCAATACTATATCACTGGGCCACTCTGTGGTCTCCTCATGCTGCTGCCACCTCAACACTATGTCACTGGGCCACTCTGGGGTCTCCTTATGCTGCTGCCACCTCAACACTATGTCACTGGGCCACTTTGTGGTCTCCTCATGCTGCTGCCACTTCACCACTCTGTGGTCTCCTCATGCTGCTGCCACATCACTACTCTGGGGTCTCCTCATGCTACTGCCACTTCACCACTCTGTGGTCTCCTCATGCTGCTGCCACCTCAACGCTATGTCACTGGGCCACTCTGGGGTCTACTTATGCTGCTGCCACATCACCACTCTGTGGTCTCCTCATGCTGCTGCCACCTCAACACTATGTCACTGGGCCACTCTGGGGTCTCCTTATGCTGCTGCCACATCACCACTCTATGGTCTCTTCATGCTGCTGCCACCTCACTACTCTGTGGTCTCCTCATGCTGATGATAGCTCACCACTATGTCACTGGGTCATTCTGTGGTCTCCTCATGCTGCTGGCACCTCACCACTCTGTGGTCTTCTCATGCTGCTACCTTAACACTGTCAATGGGCCACTCTGTGGTCCCCTCATGCTGCTGCCACCTCCCCACTCTGTGGTCTCCTCATGCTGCTGCCAACGCAACACTATGTCACTGGGTCATTCTGTTGTCTCCTCATGCTGCTGCCACTTCACCACTCTGTGGTCTCCTCATGCTGCTGCCAACTCAATACTATGTCACTGGGTCACTCTGTGGTCTCCTCATGCTGCTGCCACATCACTACTGTGTGGTTTCCTTAAGCTGTTGTCACCTCACCACTATGTCACTGGACCACTCTGTAGTCTCTTCATGCTGCTGCCACCTCACCACTATGTCATTGGGCCACTCTGTAGACTTCTCATGCTGTTCCCACCCTCCCCACTTCTTGACTGGGCCACTATTTTGCCTTTTTGGCCTGGTTTACATCATCATTTATTTGACCCATCTTCTGATCTGTCAAAAGAAGGAAAAATGAGACGCACAATGGATCCTGTCTATGTAGCAGCTGTAAGGCCTGTATGACATGGTTCCTATTTTGCATCAGAATTGGCTTATGATTTGGTAGCCAAACGCAGGAGTGGGTACAAAACACAGAAGACATGAAAATATTCCATTCACGTGTCATCTCTGTTTTGGATCCACTCCTGTTTTTTTTTGGGCTTAGCCAATGATGGATTACTGACCAAAAGCTGACCGAGTAAAGGTGGATGCTCAACAGACAGGTTCCGTTTTTTGGGGGGTTATTGTTCTGACGGATCAGAGGAAGGGCAAAATAATTAGTGACGTCAACACAAACTTACTGCTGACAACCTCACCACTCTATAAGATAAATGAATGGGCGGCACTGCGCATCAGTCGCGGTCCAGGTGCGCGGTCAAGAGGTAGATACCTGAATATTTGCAGTATAAAGACCAGCACTCCGTAATTCCAATGATGAAAAGAAGTTTTCCTTTTAACATGGGTGACGAATAAAAGGAAAACTTCTTTTCATCATTGGAATTACGGAGTGCTGGTCTTTATACCCTCTCCACTCTGTCAGGGGGGGCTCTACTTGTATAAGTGTTTAATAGAACAGATTCTCTAGACATCTATGTGGAATCAGCTGACAACTGTGTAAAAGGGATGCACTTGAGTTAGTTGGTCAGTTTTGGCCCTGTAACTGCAGTGATTCTAAGAGCATCGCCTGTCTTTTATGTGTCAGGCTGACTCACAGTATTGTTTCATTACCACAGCAGACTCCCTATGCATGTTACTGCAAGGCACAGTGTTCTACACCACTATACAGGCTCTCTGCAGCCAGGAAATAGCTGTTTTTTAACTCAATACGCCACAAATAAATTCGGATCTAATCGAATCTTTTCAGAAAATTCGGCGAACCGACCGAATTGATTTTTTGAGAAATTTGCTCATCTATATTAGTAATTTAAAGACATCTTTATTGGTATAATTGACACCTAACATGATTAAGAATTTACATAAAATGTAGCAGACATCCATCCAGGAGGACACAAGAGTGTGTCACATAACTAAGGGGTAGAATATTAAGACAGTTCAGAACTACATGGAAAATAGAATATGTGTTAAGAATGGTCACAATCAAGATAGCAATGCTCAAACTGAATGGAAAACCAAATGAAACAAGCATAAAGCCACAATGTCAATTGGTAGCAATACCAACCCAGTATGGAACACCCTCAACCCGACGCCGTTTGCCCAGAGTCGTCTTTATTTTAAATAACAATGAGCCAAATCTGGTTGGTGTTGCTAATCCTCCCTCAATATTGTGGACACATTCATACTGAATTACATAATTTTTATTCATTCCAGTCACCTTTCTGTTGAAGTACGGTTATTTAAAGGAAATATATCACCAAAAATGTTTTCTGCGAATGAAAACCAGATAGCAACACATATACCTTTTTCTAATCTGTTTTTATTTTCTGATTGCAGATTTTTCATTCTATTTTCTGAACATGAATATAAGGGCGGCCATTTTACCTGAGCTGTACTTAACAGCATTTACACAGCATTAAGAAATTTGCTTTACGGCAACCCCATTGGCTATAGACACAATGGTCAGGAGGGGACCTCATTGACTTCTATGGGAGAGTAATGATATCACCTCTGTGTATAGATAAGCAGGGAACTACAGTAAAGTGATCTGTACAGACCAAGAAGTGGCGGCTATTAGGTTGGCCAGTGCAAAAACTGCAGGATTTTATGTTTTTTGTTTAAATATAGATATTGGCATGGAAAATTAAAAATAACATCATCAGAAATTCATTAAAAATGTTAAACAATTTAAACAATACGTCATTTTCTGATTACACATTTCCTTTAATGTTTTTCAGCAACAGACAACAGTCTCACAACAGTCCTAATGACAATGGTGTTCAATAGCAGGCAACAATTCCTTTAATATTGGTGCCCAAAGGCCATGAGACTTGTGACAAAAATGGCCACTCCGACGATCAGGGCAATGATCAGGAGCAAACCGTTTGTTTCCCAACATTGCCCAATCTTTCAAATGTAGTAGTCATTCCCCATGTATGGAGATGAATGATCACTACTGCGAATCGTTCATCCCCATATAGATTTATTTGTCAGCAGCACCTCTGTTTATATTGGGTGTTGTGTTATGGGAAAACTATTTTAGGTGCTGCTTGTAAAAGGCAGTCACCCAACGAACAACCTATTGCTTGTTCAGTGGAATCTTTACACGTGAGAACATATGAACTTTGGCCCCTGATAATTGTCCCGATCCTCAGCCTCTGTAAAAGGGGCCTAATACTGAGCGCTTGTGGAGAACAGTTCCTGTGGTCTGTGCATGGCCATCTAAGGGCACTCGCATTTTTACATCTCTCACTCCAGTTTTGTAATGTGGGTGGAAAAGTGCGTGCGGTTAGCTATGTTAATGAGTTCCACTCTAGATTTATCATTGGGAGTTTTTTTTTTTTTTTTAAGTCGCAATCTCACTCCAGAGGGAGGGTAGAGTAGGAAAACTGGAGTAGATTCTCTTATCAAAACTGTTAGGTCTAAGGATAAGACAAATTTAGCAAGTAACATGTGACATTTGATAAATGTGGCATAAAGTACTCCAATGCAGACTCAAGCAAAACTTAATTTAATACATTTTCACCTCATGATAAATTTCAGCACTAGAGAAGTGCAGCAAACCGGACCATAAGACACACCTAGGATATAGAGGAGGAACAGGTTAGACCCCAGCTCCACCAGACCTGAGTTCAGACCCCCAAGCTACATCAGTTACTAAGATCAAACCCCCAAGCTCCATCAGACAAAAAAAAATGCAGAAGAACTGTAGAATGTAGTCTAATCGTCCTGAACTGGAATACCTGTTGAGAGGTGCCAGAAGTTGGTCAACTCCATGTAAACATGTCAATCAGTTCTCAGAAACGATGGTTATTTCACTAAATATTAGTAGTCATTCAAAGTAAAGTGAAATCTCAAATATTTTTTCAGTTTATACATTACACTTTTGAGTTTTTTAATAGCCTGATATTCCCTTTTCTTTACTTTCTGTAAAAAATTAACATAAACTGGATAAATTTATTTTTTGTTTGAAATTGAATTTGTTGTATTTCCAATGCATTTGCATTTAGGGGAATAAAGATTATAATGTTTTTGTGATTTATTAGCTTTTTTAAACTTATGATATTTTTTTAACATTACTGTAAAGGTTAAGAACTTTTATTGAAAAACAATCAGAAATGACAGTGTGAGGAATATGAATTATTGTTTATTGTCAGCCAAGTTCCAACACCAGCCATCAACTTTCAGATTGCAGAGGTAGTGAACTCTACAGGGGAGCCCTGCTTCAAAGCCCAGCCATATGGCAGAGAACTTCTAGCAGGCCACCGTTTACAATTTCTCACCTCCATTCAGCCAGCCAGGAACCCAGCTAATTGAACAGGAAAAACCTCTCTGCAGGGGGTCTAGGCCATTCCCCAGTTCAATGATCATTATCGGACATCATGGAATCGCCCGTCCTTCACAGACATAAACCAGATGCATATTTGTGTCCCTGTGGCCACGATGAACAGGCCCGTGGTCATAGTCATTGGTGGTGGGATGTCAGAGATGGGAGATATCTCCCCACAGAAACCAAATAACGGTACCATGCTTGGACTCTACTGGTAGCCGGAACCCCGGCGGACCCATTGGTCCCAGAACCACCTCTCTGTGACATTCTGCTCTGGAGCCATGAGCCCTAATCGGTTTTGTGGCTCAATTGCTACCAATCAATAAGAGGGGGAGTGGACCCCTCCCAGAGGCCAGGAGGGGAGGGGCCGGCTACAGGTTAAAAGGCTTGTGCCAGCAAGCGGGTGTGTCTTTTTCTGAAGGGAGATCACAATCTGGCCATGTGTTTAGAGGGACCTGCAACCAGCTGACATCACTGCTTCCCATATGACCACAGCTAAGAACTCATCACAACTCAAAGGACTCCTATACCTGGTAAACTGACTTTTGTTCTGCTTAACCCTGTTTGTACCACGCCATCTGTACTTGTAACCTCAGACCAATGTATATATTCTTTGTGTGTATAGTGTTATTTCTAGTGAGCCCTTAAGGCGATTAAATATATAATATAATCTTGTGCTGTCTTGTATCTCGATCATGAATCCCCACGTCCGTGTTTCGGCCTAGTTATACACTACTGTGGGTTCGTTTCTCACCCTATATAATCCTGTTAGCGGACCGGGCTTATATTAAACGAGAAGCTGTAGCAGTATACCCGGGCTGAGAAAGCGCTGTTTCACTGGGGCAGTAAAAAAGTTCTCTCAGCTTGTTGCCTCTCTGTGCTCGCGTTGACAGGAGGTGTCTATGTAAACTGTATCAAGCTGACCTTACCTGCTCCTCCAGGGGGGCGTAATGTCACGCCTTGGTAACCAGTGACCATACCGTATCTCACTGGCTCTACGTAGTTGACGTCCGATGTCAGTCAGGGTACGGTATTCGTCACAGACAGTATAAAACAGCAATTGAGCAATGTATACAGCAACTAACAAGAACTTATTCAATACAGTTATAACTTGCATGGGTAAAATCTGTATACAAACGAATTTCTAAAATAATATTAGTCATAAATTCAGCAAACACCAAACAGGACAAGACACACAGATGGACTGGGAGTGATTGTTGAGGAAGGAAAAGGAGAGAAAGAAAAAAAAAAGAGAGAGAGGGAAGAATGCCTGACACTAGACCAACTCCCCAAGGAGTGTGTAGTGAGTACTATTAAGCTGGGTCATCCACTGATGTCAACCAGTCCTGCAAAAGCTTGAGAGCCCTTGAATACAATCCAGGGTGTCCATATTTTAAGATATTTATCTACCTCCCCCTGGTCCTCAGCTGTCAGTTCCCCCATCTGTCTGATCAACACAAAACTGTCTAACCATTCTTGATAGGTGGGGTGCGAGGAGACTTTCAATAGCTGGGCACAATCAGGCGGGCAGCTTGCAAAAAGAATCTCAGAAGACCCTTTTTCAAGACAGAGATGGAACACAAATATAGATAAAATAGATTCCTCTAGGATCTGATCAAGGAAGAGCTGCACATTCTGTTGTAAAAGACATTTAAAGCCTTCCAAAAGGGTACAATGCAGTTGCATTGCCACCAAATGGGAGACATATTACCACTGCTCCACCACATCGCCAGCAGAGTTCAGAGCAAGAGGGATAGAAAGAATGCAGAAAGGCAGGAGTCTGGTACCATCTCAACACAATCTTGAAATTCTTCTTATGGATAACATGTACCTTATCCCATTGATCCGAAGTAAAAGACTTCCCCAATTTTCTTTCCCAAGCAGCAACATAAGGCAAATCGGGGTTGAAGCATCCCATAGACCAGACTCACCATGTGAATAGGAGAAGAGGACTGCAAGCATGTAGATTCAAATAGGGTAAGTTCCATAGAAAGGGCTGAGATCGGACCTAATGATTAAATAAAACTACACAATCAGGCATACTGAAGCCAAGCACCCCCTCCAGGAAACGACTCAATAGGTAAGACAGCTGAGTAAGGATGTTATCCGCCTAAATGGAAATCTTAAATTCAATCCCACCCACATAAGTACCTTAATAGATTAATTGACTCTGAAGGCTCTGGCTAGGCATTCCATGACCAGTATATACAGGGGGGGGGGAGACAATAGGTATTCCTGCCTGGTTCCATTGTTTATCTCAAAAGGAGAAGATAGGGACCCGTTAACTCCAAGCTGAGCCCTAGGGTTAGTGTCGAGGGCCATAATACGAGCCAACATACAAAATCCCAGGCTAATAGATCTAAGAGTTTCTCCCAGGAAATCCCAGTCTACACGGTCGAAAACCTTTTGGGCATTGATCGAAAGAAGACAGGGTGGCGACTTAGTCCTATCTGTTTGCGCAATCAGAAATAGTGATGGCCAAACATCTGCCGGGACGGTTCGCGAACGCGATCAAATGTTCACGAACCGCAAGTTCACTGCGGTCCCATTTATTTTAATGGCAGATGAACCTGAAAAACCTTCAGCTCATATTTGCAGCCAAGAAATAATTACTAGAAGTGCACAAATAGTCCCACAACATGGACAGTGACATACCAGATGTATTATTCGAATTTGCGATCTCATAGTAACATAGTACATAAGGCCAAAAAAAGACATTTGTCCATCCAGTTCGGCCTGTCATCCTGCAAGTTGATCCAGAGGAAGGCAAAAAAAAAACCTGTGAGGTAGAAGCCAATTTTCCTCACTTTAGGGGAATAAGGGCAATCAGAATAACTCCCTGGATCAACGACCCCTCTCTAGTAGCTATAGCCTGTAATATTATTACATTCCAGAAATACATCCAGGCCCCTCTTGAATTCCTGTATTGTACTCACCATCACCACCTCCTCAGGCAGAGAGTTCCATAGTCTCACTGCTCTTACCGTAAAGAATCCTTTTCTATGTTTGTGTACAAACCTTCTTTCCTCCAGACGCAGAGGATGTCCCCTCGTCACAGTCACAGTCCTGGGGATAAATAGATGATGGGATAGATCTCTGTACTGACCCCTGATATATTTATACATAGTAATTAGATCTCCCCTCGTCTTGTTTCTAATGTGAATAACCCTAATTTTGATCATCTTTCAGGGTACTGTAGTTGCCCCATTCCAGTTATTACTTTAGTTGCCCTCCTCTGGACCCTCTCCAGCTCTGCTATGTCTGCCTTGGTTACTGGAGCCCAGAATTGTACACAGTACTCCATGTGTGGTCTGACTAATGATTTGTAAAGTAGTAGGAATATGTTCTCATCACGGGCATCTATGCCCCTTTTGATGCAACCCATTATCTTATTGGCCTTGGCAGCAGCTGCCTGACACTGTTTTTTGCAGCTTAGTTTGCTGTTTATTAAAATTCCTAGATCCTTTTCCATGTCAGTGTTACCAAGTGTTTTACCATTTAGTATGTACGGGTGACTTGCATTATTCCTTCCCATGTGCATAACTTTACATTTGTCAGTGTTAAACCTCATCTGCCACTTATCTGCCCAAGCCTGCAATCTATCCAGATCCCTCTGTAGTAGTATATTGTCCTCTTCAGTGTTAATTACTTTACACAGTTTAGTGTCATCTGCGAAAATTGATATTTTACTATGCAAGCCTTCTACGAGATCATTAATAAATATATTGAAGAGAATAGGGCCCAATACTGAGGTACTCCACTAGTGACAGTGACCCAATCTGAGTATGTACCGTTAATAACCACCCTCTGTTTTCTATCATTGAGCCAGTTACTTACCCACTTACAGATGTTTTCTCTCAGTCCGAGCATTCTCATTTAATATACTAACCTTTTATGTGGTACAGTGTCAAATGCTTTGGAGAAGTCCAGATACACGACATCCCTCACGAAGCCATGCTGATATGGCGTTATTTGCTTATTTCCGTTAAGATGCTCTAACATAGCATCTCTCAGAAAACCTTCGAACAGTTTACCCACAACAGATGTTAAACTTACCGGCCTATAGTTTCCAGGCTCTGTTTTTGGATCCTTTTTGAATATTGGAACCACATTTGCCATGCGCCAATCCTGTGGGACATTCCCTGTCAGTATAGAATCTGCAAATATCAGAAATAAGGGTCTGGCTATGACATTATTTAATTCCCTTAGGATACGGGGGTGTATGCCATCCGGTCCTGGCGATTTGTCTATTTTATTCTTTTTAAGTCGCTGATGTAATTCTTCCTGGGTCAGACAGGACACTTTTAATGGGGAATTTATTTTTACATTCTGCATGTCATCTGACAGTTATTTTCCTCAGTGAATACATTGGAGAAAAAAATATTTAACAGTTTTGCTCTCTCCTCGTCGCTCTCTGCGACTCCCCCCTCATTACTCTTTAACCGCCTCCGGACCGCCTAACGCAGGATCGCGTTCCGGAGGCGGCAGCCCTGTGCAGAGTCACGCATATACACGTCATCTCGCGAGATTTCGCTCAAAGCCGGCCCGCGCATGCGCATCGCGGGCCGGCAAAAAATAGAGGGGGGTCACGTCATCAGCTTGCCAGCCAATGATCGTGGCTGGCAAGCTGATGATTTTTAAAAAATCAAATCAAAAGCCAGATAACATTATATTTGTAAATATGATGTGTTAAATGGCTTCTCTGCTCCTCTGCTGGTCCTTTTCGTCGGTTGGTTCCAGCAGAGGAGCAGACATCATAGTGAGTAGCACCAAACACTTCACTTAGCCCCAGATCACCCCCCATCACCCGAATTAACCCCTTGATCGCCCCTGTCAATCACCTAGTGAAAGGAAAAAAGTGATCAGTGTAAACTGTCACTTTTTTTTTCCACTGGTATTGACTGATAGGTTTTAAGATAGTTTAGGTCCCTTGGTTAGGTTGTTTAGCGCCCAGCCCACCGCACCGCAGTCACTGATTCGCTGATTAGCGTATCGCTAATCAGCATTTGTACTTTTATAGTATCTGTAAGTAATCAAAACTGATCACAGTCAGATCTATAATTGTATTAGTGTCACCTTAGTTCGCCCTCCACCCAAAACGCAGTGTTTGCCCGATCAGGCCTGATCGGTCGCCCACACGTGCGTTCACCCACGCCCGCCCGCCGCAGTGACAAAAAAAAAAATCTTTTTGGATCACTGCACAATCACTTTACAAGCGCTGCGGCGATAAAAAAAATCAGTTTTGATATTTTTTATCAATCGCAGCGGCCTCCGGTACTTCGCTAGCCTCCTATTTGTAAGACAGGCTTGCTTTTTTTCTTGGGTAGTCTCAGGGAATACCCCTAAATTTAGTAGTCCAAATGTCAAACAGGGGGTATTCTTCTGAAGAGGCCTACAGGATTCTGACCCAGTCGGATGAGGAATGGGAACCCTCATCTGACGAATCTAGCGGGTCAGAATATGAACCTGTAGAAAGCAGTGGCAGTCTGACCCAAAGTTCGGACGAGGAGGTTGAGGTCTCTGATAGCACCAGGCGTACCCGGCCCCGTGTCGCTAGACCACAGGTTGTGCAGGATCCGTTTCAAGGGCAGCAGAGTGGGGCTGGCGCTGTCTGATCACGTGGTGAGGCATACACCAGCAGCGCAGCCCTCCCTGGACCTAGTACCAGCACTGCCGTACAACATGGTGAAGTGGCGAGCACCAGAAGGGCAGTTGAAGCTGGTACGGTGGCACGTGCAGTAGTCACCCCGTCGCAGCCACCGCACAGACAGGCCCGTAGAGCCCCTAGAGTCCCTGAGGTGCTGGCAAACCCTGATTGTCAGTCACCAACTTCAGCCGCACCTGTAGTTCCCCCTTTCACCGCCCAGTCTGGAGTTCGGGTTAAGACAGCTCAGATCGGTTCGGCCCTGGGATTTTTTGAGCTGTTCTTGACTGCGGAGCTCTTGGACTTAGTCGTGGCAGAAACAAATTGGTATACCACTCAATTTATAGCCGCCAACCCGGGAAGCTATTATGCCCAGCCTTTCCGGTGGAAACCAGTCCAAGTTTCCGAAATTAAAATTTTTCTGGGCCTTCTCCTGAACATGGGTCTAACCAAAAAGCATGAATTGCGGTCATATTGGTCCACGAACCCGATTCTTCACATTCCCATGTTCTCTGCTGCTATGTCCAGGGCACGTTTTGAGACCATCCTGCGTTTCCTGCACTTTAGCGACAACAGCACCTCCCGTCCCAGATGCCACCCAGCTTTTGACTGGCTCCACAAAATTCGGCCCCTCATAGACCACTTCAACCAGAAATTTGCAGATTTGTATACCCCTGAGCAAAACATCTGCGTAGACGAGTCCCTTATACATTTTACCGGGCGCCTTGGCTTCAAACAATACATCCCAAGCAAGCGCGCCCGGTATGGGGTCCAATTGTATAAGCTCTGTGAAAGGGCCACAGGCTATACCCACAAATTTCGGATCTATGAGGGAAAAGATCAGACCCTGGAGCCGGTCGGTTGCCCTGACTACCTGGGGAGCAGTGGGAAGACAGTCTGGGACTTGGTGTCACCCTTATTTGGCAAGGGGTACCATCTTTATGTGGACAATTTTTACACAAGTGTGCCCCTCTTCAGGCATTTGTTCCTAGAACAGATTGGCTGCTGTGGCACCGTGCGACCTAGTCGCCGGGGCTTCCCCCAACGGCTCGTTACCACCCGTCTTGCAAGGGGGGAGAGGGCTGCCTTGTGTAACCAAGAACTGCTCACGGTGAAATGGAGAGACAAGCGTGAAGTTTACATGCTCTCCTCCATTCACGCAGACACGACAATACAAATTGAAAGGGCAACCCGTGTCATTGAAAAGCCCCTCTCAGTCCACGACTATAATGCGCTCATGGGAGGGGTGGACTTCAATGACCAGATGTTGGCTCCCTATTTAGTTTCCCGACGCACCAGACGCTGGTATAAGAAGGTGTCTGTATATTTGATTCAATTGGCGATGTACAATAGTTTTGTTCTCTACAGTAAGGCTGGGAGAACGGGATCCTTCCTCAAATTTCAAGAAGAGATCATCGCGAACCATCCAGGAGGTTCCGTGGCCCCAACCACCAGTGTAGTGAGCCGTCTACACGAGCGACATTTCCCCAATGTCGTTCCTGGTACCTCAACCCAACCGTCACCCCGAAAAAGATGTTGTGTCTGTAGCAGGAGTGAAATAAGGTGTGACACCCGCTATTTCTGTCCTGACTGCCCTGACCACCCTGCCCTATGCTTTGGAGAGTGTTTCCGGAAGTACCACACACAGGTACACTTAGCATAGGGATTGCATCTCACAGGACAGGCACACAGGGCTATTAGGGCCCTTACACTCACAGCTACTGCAAACCTCTCCTTTCACCTGGGATAAAGTGCATAATGTACTTCGCCACATCTTTGGGCGATTTGAACTTTGCACATTGTCCCATGGGGAAGGAGAGGTTTGTCCTATAAAGGTAAAAAAAAAAAAATCACCGGTAAGCAAAAAAGTTAACGTTCAGTTCAAAAGTTTATATGTTCTGTTCAAAAGTTATTATAAAGTTAATAAATTTATTGCGTTGCGGCCTGGTTTTTTCTTTTTTGTTTTTTGTTTTTTTTACCTTCCAGGTGGACCAACCGATCGACTAGCTGCAGCACTGATGTGCATTCTGACAGAAGCATTGCGCTGCTGTCAGATTACACAAAAGTCGGTGTATGCGGCGCTGCAAGACGAGATTTCTCCTCTGCAGTAAAAGATACATTTGCCGAGGCATATGAGCTGAGGAGGCGGCGGTGTTCATATACTTTGGCAAACACTTTGTATATAAAACAAAAAAAATCCCGGCAATGATTTATTCATCCACTTCGATTGATGTGAATGGAGAAATCGGGTTTGCCAGGGCATACGAGCTAAGTGGGTATGGATGTTGGGCGGAGCTCCTATGTTTTGGCAGACGCCTTTCCCCTCCTTTTTCAGATTTTTTCATCCACATTGATCGATGCGAATGAAGAAATCTGTACCGTTCATTTTTTCTTTCAGCCCAGAGGCTGAACGAAAAAAAAAAATCTCATTACCCGTATGCTCAATATAAGGAGAACAGCAGAAACTCCTAATGCTGGCCATACATGTAATGATTGCGGAGACCCTCAAATGCCAGGGCAGTACAAACACCCCACAAATGACCCCATTTTGGAAAGAAGACACCCCAAGGTATTCCGTGAGGGGCATATTGAGTCCATGAAAGATTGAAATTTTTGTCCCAAGTTAGCGGAAAGGGAGACTTTGTGAGAAAAAAACAAAAAAAAAAACTATTTCCGCTAACTTGTGGCAAAAAAAAAAAATTTCTATGAACTCGCCATGCCCCTCATTGAATACCTTGGGGTGTCTTCTTTCCAAAATGGGGTCACATGTGGGGTATTTATACTGCCCTGGCATTTTAGGGGCCCTAAAGAGTGAGAAGAAGTCTGGGATCCAAATGTCTAAAAATGCCCCCCGTAAAAGGAATGTGGGCCCCTTTGCACATCTAGGCTGCAAAAAAGTGTCACACATGTGGTATCGCCGTACTCAGGAGAAGTTGGGGAATGTGTTTTTGGGGGTCATTTTACATATACCCATGCTGGGTGAGAGAAATATCTCGGTCAAATGCCAACTTTGTATAAAAAAATGGGTAAAGTTGTCTTTTGCCGAGATATTTATCTCACCCAGCATGGGTATATGTAAAATGACACCCCAAAACACATTGCCCAACTTCTCCTGAGTACGGCAATACCACATGTGTGACACTTTTTTGCAGCCTAGGTGGGCAAAGGGGCCCACATTCCAAAGAGCACCTTTCGGATTTTACCGGCCATTTTTTATAGATTTTGATTTCAAACTACTTACCACACATTAGGGGCCCTAGAATGCCAGGGCAGTATAACTACCCCACAAGTGACCCCATTTTGGAAAGAAGACACCCCAAGGTATTCGCTGATGGGCATGGCGAGTTCCTAGAATTTTTTATTTTTTGTCACAAGTTAGTGGAATATGAGACTTTGTAAGAAAAAAAAAAAAATTTTCATCTTCCGCTAACTTGTGACAAAAAATAAAAAGTTCTATGAACTCACTATGCCCATCAGCGAATACCTTAGGGTGTCTACTTTCCGAAATGGGGTCATTTGTGGGGTGTTTGTACTGTCTGGCCATTGTAGAACCTCAGGAAACATAACAGGTGCTCAGAAAGTCAGAGCTGCTTCAAAAAGCGGAAATTCACATTTTTATACCATAGTTTGTAAAGGCTATAACTTTTACCCAAACCATTTTTTTTTACCCAAACATTTTTTTTATCAAAGACATGTAGAACAATAGATTTAGAGAAAAATTTATATATGGATGTCGTTTTTTTTGCAAAATTTTACAACTGAAAGTGAAAAATGTCATTTTTTTGCAGAAAAATCATTAAATTTCGATTAATAACAAAAAAAGTAAAAATGTCAGCAGCACTGAAATACCACCAAATGAAAGCTCTATTAGTGAGAAGAAAAGGAGGTAAAATTCATTTGGGTGGTAAGTTGCATGACCGAGCAATAAACTGTGAAATTAGTGTAGTGCAGAAGTGTAAAAAGTGGCCTGGTCATTAACCCCTTCACGCAACATCACGTACATGTACGTGGGGGAATGTGGTGCCTCACCGCATTCCCACGTGCATGTACGTGATCGGCTTTCACTGTCAGCGCAGGGAGCGAAGCGCTGAAGCTTCAGTGAAGCCGGCGTGCTGGGGTTGCTAGGCAACCAGAGAAGCCGGCAGGAGCTGTATTGGAGCTCTGACCCGCCCGCGATCGCTGTGATTGGTCCATTACTGCAGAGGGACCAATCACAGCGCATCGGGGCAGGTAAGGGGGGTTAGGGAGGGACTATGTGCTTCTCCTTCTCTGATCGCCCCAATTCCTGTCAGGGAAGCGATCAGAGAAGGAGAAAGTATGAAAATATTCCTGACCTATGACGAGTATACTCGTCATGGAGCACTGCTACTTAGCGCGCCATGATGAGTATACACGTCATGGCATAAACTGTCACCATGTCTGCAGACATGGTGACAGCGCTGAGATCCCGGCTGTCACACACAGCCGGGCACCTTTGGTCAATGCCGAGGGGGGTCCTGTGACCTCCCCATGTCGGCGATCGCTGCAAACCGCAGGTCAATTCAGACCTGCGGTTTCTGATCGCCGCGGTCCCTGACCGCGGGGATCAGAAACTTTAGTATGCCCAAAATAAAGATGTTTCACCCCCCCTGCACCCCTGAATGATGTTATGTGGGCGGGTGGTGCAGGGGGGGTGTCGCAGGTGGTGCGGAGGTGCGGTAAAAGCCGGTAAGGTGCGGGAGGCGGGCGGTGCGGCAGGCGGGATCGCGATCCCCCGCCCGCCTCCCTTTCAATGATCGTTGGTGTCTAGTGGGGATACCAGGGTGCCAGCACATTGCTGGCACCCTGGTATAAACGGCTGACATCTGCGATGCAATGTCAGCCGTTTAACCCTTTCCATACAGCGGTCCGTACGGACCGCTGTATGGAAAAGGTTAACAGCGCAGGGAGCTCCCTCCCTCTCCCATCTGGGGGCTGCTGTGCCTTTGCAGCCCCCCGATGGGAGAGGGAGAGAGCCCCCAGAGAGCCCCCCTCAGCCCTGTACTTACCCTTCCCCGTCTGCGCAGTTCTGACCAGTACTGAGCAGACGGGGAAGGTTCCCATGGCAACAGGACGCCTCTCAGGCGTCCTGCTGTCCATGGTGCTGAACAGATCTATGCTGAAAGGCATAGATCTGTTCAGACAAGTGTAAAATACAGTACAGAACAATATATATTGTTCTGTACTGTATTATACAGACATCAGACCCACTGGATCTTCAAGAACCAAGTGGGTCTTAGGTATCGCCGCGTCCATAACGACCTGATCTATAAAACGGTCATGTTACTTTCCCCGCACGGTGAACGCCATAAAAATAAAAAAATAAAAACTATGAGGAAATTGAAATTTTGCCCACCTTACTTCCCAAAAAAGGTAATAAAAGTGATCAAAAAAGTCGCATGTACGCCAAAAAAGTACCAATCAAACCGTCACCTCATCCCGCAAAAAATGAGCCCTTACATGAGACAATGGCCCAAAAAATAAAAAAACTATGGGTCTCAGACTATGGAGATACTAAAACATGATTTTTTTTTTGTTTCAAAAATATTATTGTGTAAAACCCTGATAAATTATAAAAAGGTAGACATATTAGGTATTGCCATGTCCGTAAGAACCTGATCTATAAAAATACCACATGACCTAACCCCTCAGGTGAACACTGTAAAAAAAATTAAATAAAAACGGTGTCAAAAAAGCTATTTTTTTGTTACCTTACATCACAAAAAGTGTAATAGCAAGCGATCAAAAAGTCATGTGCACCCCAAAATAGTACCAATCTAACCGTCATCTCATCCCGCAAAAATGATACCCAACCTGAGACAATCGCCAAAAAACTGAAAAAACTATGGCTCTCAGACTATGGAGACACTAAAACATGTTTTTTTTTTGTGTCAAAAATGATATTATTGTGTAAAACCTAAATAAATAAAAAAGTATACATATTAGGTATCGTCACGTCCGTAAGAACCTGCTCTATAAAAATAGCACATGATCTAACCTGTCAGATGAACGTTGTAATAATAAAAAATAAAAACAGTGCCAAAACAGCTATTTTTTGGCAAATTTTCCATTTTAATTCATTTTTTCCCATAACAAAGCAAGGGTTAACAGCCAAACAAAACTCAATATTTATTGCCCTGATTCTTTAGTTTATAGAAATGCCCCATATGTGGTCTTAAACTGCTGTATGGCCACACGGCAGGGCGCAGAAGGAAAGGAGCGCCATATGGTTTTTGGAAGGCAGTTTTTGCTGGACTGGTTTTTTGACACCATGTCCCATTTGAAGCCCCCCTGATCCACCCCTAGAGTATAAACTCCAAAAAATGACCCCATTTTGAAAACTACACCCCTCAAGGTATGCAAAACTGATTTTACAAACTTTGTTAACCCTTTAAGTGTTCCACAAGAGTTAATGGCAAATGGAGATGACATTTCTGAATTTCTATTTTTTGTTACTTTGCCTCACAAAAAAGTGTAATATAGAGCAACCAAAAATCATATGTACCCTAAAATAGTACCAACAAAACTGCCACCTTATCCCGTAGTTTCCAAAATGGGGCCACTTTTTTGGAGTTTCTAACCTAGGGGTGCATCAGGGGGGCTTTAAATGGGACATGGTGTCTAAAAACAATCCAGCAAAATCTGCCTTCCAGAAACCATATGGTGTTCCTTTCCTTCTGCGCCCTGCCGTGTGGCCATACAGCAGTTTACGACCACATATGGGGTGTTTCTGTAAACTACAGAATCAGGGCCATAAATAAAGAGTTTTGTTTGGCTGTTAACCCTTGCTTTGTTACTGGAAAAAAAATATTAAAATGGAAAATCTGCCGAAAAAGTGAAATTTTGAAATTTAATCTCTATTTTCCATTTATTCTTGTGGAACACCTAAAGGGTTAACAACGTTTGTAAAATCAGTTTTGAATACCTTGAGGGGTGTGGTTTCTTAGATGGCGTCACTTTTATGGAGTTTCTACTCTAGGGGTGCATCAGGGGGGCTTCAAATGGGACATGGTGTCAAAAAAAACAGTCCAGCAAAACCTGCCTTCCAAAAACCGTATGGCATTCCTTTCCTTCTGCGCCCTGCCGTGTGCCCGTACAGCGGTTTACGACCACATATGGGGTGCTTCTGTAAACTACAGAATCAGGGCCATAAATAATGAGTTTTGTTTGGCTGTTAACCCTTGCTTTGTAACTGGAAAAAAAATGTGAAATTTTGAAATTGTGTCTCTATTTTCCATTAAATCTTGTGCAACACCTAAAGGGTTAACAAAGTTTGTAAAATCAGTTTTGAATACCTTGAGGGGTGTAGTTTCTTAGATGGGGTCACTTTTATGGAGTTTCTACTCTAGGGGTGCATCAGGGGGGCTTCAAATGGGACATGGTGTAAAAAAAACAGTCCAGCAAAATTAGCCCTCCAGAAACCAAGCGGCGCACCTTTCACTCTACGCCCCGCTGTGTGGCCATACAGTAGTTTACGGCCACATATGGGGTGTTTCTGTGAACATCAGAGTCAGGGCAATAAAGATACAGTCTTGTTTGGCTGTTAACCCTTGCTTTGTTAGTGGAAAAAATGGTTTAAAATTGAAAATTAGGCAAAAAAATGAAATTCTCAAATTTCATCTCCATTTGCCAATAACTTTTGTGCAACACCTAAAGGGTTAATGACGTATGTAAAATCAGTTTTGAATACCTTGAGGGGTGTAGTTTCTTAGATGGGGTCACTTTTAGGGAGTTTCTACTCTAGGGGTGCATCAGGGGGCTTCAAATGGGACATGGTGTAAATAAACAAGTCCATAAAAATCAGCCTTCCAAAAACCAAACGGCGCACCTTTCACTCTACGCCCCGCTGTGTGGCCATACAGCAGTTTACGGCAACATATTGGGTGTTTCTGTAAACGGCAGAGTCAGGGCAATAAAGATACAGTCTTGTTTGGCTGTTAACCCTTGCTTTGTTAGTGGAAAAAATGGGTTAAAATGAAAAATTAGACAAAAAAATGAAATTCTCAAATTTCCTCCCCATTTGCCAATAACTCTTGTGCAACACCTAAAGGGTTAACAATGTATGCAAAATCAGTTTTGAATACCTTGAGGGGTGTAGTTTTTTAGATGGGGTCATTTTTGGGTGGTTTCTATTATGTAAGCCTCGCAAAGTGACTTCAGACCTGAACTGGTCCCTAAAAATTGAGTTTTTGTAAATTTCGGAAAAATTTCAAGATTTGCTTCTAAACTTCTAAGCCTTATAACATCCCCAAAAAATAAAATATCATTCCCAAAACAATTCAAGCATGAAGTAGACATATGGGGAATGTAAAGTCATCACAATTTTTTGGGGTATTACTATGTATTACAGAAGTAGAGAAACTGAAACTTTGAAATTTGCAAATTTTTCCAAATTTTTGGTAAATTAGGTATTTTTTTGTGCAAAAAAAAAAATTTTTTTGACTTCATTTTACCAGTGTCATGAAGTACAATATGTGACGAAAAAACAATCTCAGAATGGCCTGGATAAGTCAAAGCGTTTTAAAGTTATTAGCACTTAAAGTGACACTGGTCAGATTTCCAAAAAATGGCCTGGTCCTTAAGGTGAAAATGAGCCCGGTCCTGAAGGGGTTAAGGGTGTTTAAGCTAGGGGGGCTGAAGTGGTTAAAGGGCCGACACCTTCAGATTTATACTTTTTAACATTTAGGGTTAGTTTTACTCTCTTTGGCAATTAATCTCTCGGTCTCTAGTTCGGCCGCTTTTATTTGTTTTTTACATGTTCTATTTTTTTCCTTATAGTTTTTCAGTGCTTCCGTGCTACCCTCCTGCTTTAGTGTTTTTATATGCTTTCTTTTTGTCATTTATTGCTTTCTTTACAGTTCTGTTTATCCACATTGGTTTCTTTTTGTTCCTTAACCTTTTATTCCCATACGGTATGTACCTCTCACAATGAGATTTTAGGATGCTTTTAAAGATATCCCATTTTGTGGCTGTATTTTTATTTGTGAGGACTTTATCCCATTTAGTTAGGCCTATGGCCTCTCTTAGTTGGCTAAATTTAGCTTTTTTGAAGTTTGGAATTTTTGTTCCTCCCTGTAGAAACGCTCTTTTGAATGATAATTGGAAGGTTATTACTTTATGGTCACTATTACTTTATGGTCACTATTTCCCAGGTGTCCCCCAACCTGCACGTCTGTAGTATGGCCGTCCCTCTAGTCGGGTCCTGAACCAGTTGGGAGAGGTAATTGTCTTTTGTTATTGCCAAGAACCTGTTTCCTTTATGAGATATACAAGTTTCAGTTTCCCAGTCTATATCTGGGTAGTTGAAGTCCCCCATAATAACCACCTCATTATGATTTGCCGCCTTGTCTATCTCGTTTAGTAGTAGATTTTCTGTGGACTCTGGTATATTAGGTGGTTTATAGTAAACTCCTATTAGTAATTTATTGTTGTTTTTAGCTCCATGTATCTCTACCCACAGCGACTCCACATGTTCATGTCCCTCACTTATATCTTCACGGAGTGTGGGCTTTATACAGGACTTTACATAAAGGCAGACCCCTCCCCCTCTCCGGTTTTGACGATCCTTTCTAAACAGACTGTAACCTTGTACATTAACTGTCCAGTCATAGCTATCATCCAGCCATGTCTCAGTTATTCCCACTATGTCATAGTCCTCCTCACACATGACTAATTCCAGTTCACCAGTTTTATTAGTCAGGCTTCTGGCATTAGTATACATACATTTGAGAGGTTTATGTATATTTTTTACCCTACACCTTTCCTTCTGAACTGTTCTAGTCCCTCCTTTTATTCCTCCCCCAGTCCCACTACCTTGCCCCCGGTCTCTATCTGCACTATCTTCCCATCCTGTAACGTAATTACCCTCCCCCCCAGTCCCTAGTTTAAACACTCCTCCAACCTTCTAGCCATCTTCTTCCCCAACACAGCTGCCCCTTCCCCATTGAGGTGCAGTCCGTCCCTACGATAGAGCCTGTTGCCGATAGAGAAGTCGGCCCAGTTCTCCAGGAACCCAAACCCCTCCTTCCTACACCAGTTCTTGAGCCACTTGTTAATTTCTCTAATCTCCCGCTGCCTTTCTTGTGTGGCCCGTGCTACAGGTAGTATTTCGGAAAATACTACCTTTGAGGTCCTTGCCCTAAGCTTTTGACCTAAATCCCTGAAATCATTTTTAAGGACTCTCCACCTACCCCTAACTTTGTCATTGGTTCCGATATGGACCATGACTGCTGGATCTTCTCCAGCCCCTCCCAGTAATCTGTCAACCCGATCCGCGATGTGTCGAACTCTAGCGCCAGGAAGACAGCACACTGTTCGGCGATCCCGGTCTTTGTGACAGATTTCCCTATCTGTTCCCCTAATAATTGAGTCTCCCACTACCAGCACCTGTCTGGCCTGCCCTGCTCTCCTGGTCCCCTGCTTACCGGAGCTGACATTCCCCTGACTGGCAGAGGAAGTGTCTGACTGCGGCAGTGCCGTCCCTGGACTGATATCCCCCTCATCTGCCAAACATGCAAACTTGTTGGGGTGTGTCAGATCAGGGCTAGCCTCCCTAGCACTCTTCCCTCTACCCCGCTTTCTAACTGTTACCCAGCTAGCTACCTCACTTTCCTCAGCCTCCTCTCTGTCACCCTCCCCCTCATCTAACCCAAAGAGTGCTTGCTCAGTGAGAAGCAAACTCTTTTGCAAATTGTCAATGCCTCTCAGTGTTGCAACTTGCCCATTTAGAGACTCGATTTGCGATTCCAAACGGGTAATTTGCTCACATCTTGAACAAAGATATACACCCTTGAACGGCTGTTCCAGGACTGCATACATCATGCAAGATGTGCACTGGACTGCGTTGTCAATTGTGCAACACATACTAAATGGGTAGAGTGTAATGGGATGGCTCATCCTCCAAATTGCAAGGAAAAGGGTGCTCCCCCTAAAAAGGTTACCCCAAACCTTTGAGGGAAAACAGATATACAAATGGATAAGAGGGGCACACCTACATCTAATTCACACCGAACACTGGCCAATAATTTAAATTTTTTTATTAAATATAATACAAATATGGTACCTAATTAATCACTCTAAAATACATAAAATATAGATTTAAAATATAATTATGCCAAGGGGTAATGTGTACACAGACTGGATCTCAGTAGTGAATATAATGTCTCTTTCAATAGTACTGAGTCTTAGCCTATAAAATAGAAGGTACAGTCTCTGTATTAGTTTGCGGTTTGTCTGCGATTCTTCCAATATGAGTGATTTCACTATGCTTGATGTAAGAAAGAGATAGATGTAATTGTCCTTTGCGTTTATATTACATATATTTTTCCACAGTTATAGCTTTATCTCACAATTGTGGCTTTGCTAGTACACTGTGATGAAGTATAGCGGGTTACTCACTGTTTGGAATCGGTGGTTTATTCGGATTTTTGCGCTTAACGTGGCGTCCCACGTGTTATCAGCACAGATGATCGTACCTCCGGTCAGCTTTAGAGTGAGTAATGAACCTGCAGAAAAAGAAACAGTCCATTTAGGTATCGGGGTCAATAGAGGATTAGACCCACTTGAAATTTGCCGTAGTTTGATGTCTTTTTGCAGGGCAAGGCAGGACTTTCGTTTCCTTACGAAATATATTCGGATGTTTTTTGCAAATTCAATAGAGATGCGCAGATGATATGCCGCCCTGCAGATAAAGGCGGAGCTATTGTAATTTTAAATGCAGATAAATATAATAAAGAATGTAGGAGGCAACTGTCGGACGTTAATACATATAAGAAATTAAAGTCAGATCCTACAAAGGATTACTATGCAAAATTAATTAATCTATGCAATGAAGGACTGCAACAAAATATTGGACAATTCAGACGTATCAAGAGGAACTGTTCAAAACAAGAAAAATTTGAAGAAGAAGCAATAAATTTAAAGGACCAATTTTTAGAGAAAAAATATCCACTAGAACTATTGGAATCTTCATTAGAAATAGTACGAAAACTTGATCGAAATACCTTCTTTTCAGAGAAATCAGAAGCACCAAAATTTAATACACAAGAAATTGTCAGAATAATATTGCCATTCAACTCACAATACAAAAAGATCAAATACATAATTAATAAACATTGGCATCACATTACCAAAGATAGGACAATAGGACACATATTGCCTAATAAACCCCACATTACCTTCACCAAGGCACCAAATTTGGGTTTATTGGTTGCCCCTACAATTAATAATAAATCTTCTAAAACACCAACTATCCAAAAGTGGATGGGGATGTCAGGCTTTTACAGATGTGGGTCCTGTATGGGATGTAAATTTACTACATTCCCTAAAAAAAACATCGAAGTTAAATCAACTAGTAATAATTATATACATAAAATTAGAGAATTCTTGACGTGCAACACAGAAAGCGTAATATACATTATACAATGCCCGTGTAGAAAGCAATACGTGGGCAGAACTAAAAGAACCTTGAAAAAACGCATAGCTGAGCATATTGCAAATATCAAAAAGGGATATGATAAACATGCCCTGTCACTTCACTTCAAGACATCACATAATCAGGACCCAAGAGGAATGAGTTTTGCAGCCTTGGAAAAAGCAAATGTACATTGGAGAGGAGGGGACCATATAGGCAAAATGTCTAGGATGGAATCCAGAAAGATTTTTGAATTTAATTCCCTCCTCCCACAGGGACTAAACGCAGAAATGGAGGTATTTGGGTTTTTGTAAAAAGAAGACGACTAATAATAAGCCCCGCTTACTATTTCTATAAATTCAAAATGATCGATTGGATCCTATATAGAAACTCACCAAAAATACATTTTGACCTCTTGTAAATGAATTATACCCTGAAAAAGAAAGAAAAATTAAAAATGTGTTGACATATAGTTTTTATCTAGTTTTTAATAATAAAAACATTTTTAAATAAAAATTATTATATTTATATACCCATATTTTTTAAAAGGTCTCCCATATATAAAACTTCTCTAATATATTAGACTGAATAATAAAATTAACGAGCAAATATAAAAACCGCAGAAGCATGTGCATACCTGCCGGTATTCTAAAAAATACATATCAAGACACGATCCAAGCAAACCTGTTTGAGTGGTTGGAACATGCAACATATTAACGCAGTATTAGACATATATGGGTCTGATAAGAACATACACACAAATAAAGAGGTCTATGTGTTTATACTTTGTAGAAATAACCAATTACCAACAAGTAAAATCATAGTTTGTTCAAATAGATCGAAACCAACCACCAACACTATGTTTTAACTAGATGAGTTCAGTTCTCAACTATAAGCTCCCATATATACATATAATCATAATATATGAATACTACCAATTTTTTTCACACATATGGGAGCCTATGGGAATATTTTATAAATATTTTATAAATATTTTATAAACATTTTATGAGTTTTTATTTTAGAAAATTATTTTAGAAAACTGTTTAATCAATTTCTTTAAAATCCTGATATAGTTAAAGAAAACGCATTAAAAACCGCTACAAAATAGAAATGAATAAACAAAAACCGCAACAAAATAAAAATGAATAAACAAATAGTATTTTAATATTTGGATATATAGTTTGATTTTAAGCACATACATTGAAGATATCATCTAACAGCAAAAACTGCATGATTAGACTGCATTTAAAATATAAGTTGTTCAAAAATATAAGATGTTTAAAAATATAAGATGCATATCTCATAATATTTGTTAAAAAGCTGCATATTTAGGCTACTTTCACACTAGCGTTCGGGTGTCCGCTCGTGCGCACCGTTTGAAGGGGCTCACGAGCGCCCCCGAACGCATCCGTCTGGCCCCAATGCATTCTCAGTGGAGGCGGATCCACTGAGAATGCATCCGCCTGCCAGCGTTCAGCCTCCGCTCCGCTCAGTGAGCGGACACCTGAACGCTGCTTGCAGCGTTCGGGTGTCCGCCTGGCCGTGCGGAGGCGAGCGGATCCGTCCAGACTTACAATGTAAGTCAATGGGGACGGATCCGCTTGAAGATGACACTATATGGCTCAATCTTCAAGCGGATCCGTTCCCCATTGACTTTCAATGTAAAGTCTGAACGGATCCGCTCAGACAACTTTCACACTTAGAAAATTTTCTAAGTTTTAATGCAGACGCATCCGTTCTGAACGGATGCGAACGTCTGCATTATCGGAGCGGATCCGTCTGATGAAACATCAGACGGATCCGCTCCGAACGCTAGTGTGAAAGTAGCCTTAAGAATTATTGTTATCATTGTCATTATTCCCAATTATATATATTTATGTTATACCATAGAAGATTTTTAAGCAATTTTATATGTAAAAATGTCACAACTAAGGGGTTAAATGATCGGCCAAGCCAGTTTTTAGCCTTCAGGTGTTTCATTAAATGACGTAATAGCCCCAAATGGATAAATGGATTCTGCCCTATATAAACAGCCAGACAACAGATGAGACTTGACCACTGAGGAAGTTGAGCCTGTCACAAAGTGCATTTAACCATCAATAGTGTGGTTATTTTTTGGCCATATACTACATCAGGGGCAAGCTGAGCCTGTCACCCAAGTGCATTTAACCATCAATAGTGTGGTTATTTTTTGGCTATATCCTACATCAGGGTCAAGCTGTCATCAAGTGCATTTAACCATCAATAGTGTGGTTATTTTTGGCCATATACTACATCAGGGGCAAGTTGAGCCTGTCACCCAGCGCCTAAAAAATAGGCCTCACATTTATATTCATCCAAATCTGTCATTACTGCTTTAGCTGGTCAAGTTATTTAGTGTCCGTCAAAGCACAGTTTTTGTTCTGGGTTGAAATACAATTCCCAATTTTGCAATTCTCAAAATTAGTGGTTTCTGCTGTATCAGGCCTACTTTAAATCTATCCCTAAAAGGGATTATTAGATTCAAGGTGCTGATAGGGTAATTCTCAAGAACTTCACACACACGCTACAGTGCAGATCCAAGTCTAATTCTGTGATTAAACGTATACCTGTCACCCAGCGCCTAAAGAATAGGCCTCACATTTATATTCATCCAAATCTGTCATACTGTTTTAGCTGGTCAAGTTATTTAGTGTCCGTCAAAGCACAGTTTTTGTTCTGGGTTGAAATACAATTCCCAATTTTGCAATTCTCAAAATTAGTGGTTTCTGCTGTATCAGGCCTACTTTAAATCTATCCCTAAAAGGGATTATTAGATTCAAGGTGCTGATAGGGTAATTCTCAAGAACTTCACACACACGTTACAGTGCAGATCCAAGTCTAATTCTGTGATTAAACGTATACCTGTCACCCAGCGCCTAAAAAATAGGCCTCAAATTTATATTCATCCAAATCTGTCATTACTGTTTTAGCTGGTCAAGTTATTTAGTGTCCGTCAAAGCACAGTTTTTGTTCTGGGTTGAAATACAATTCCCAATTTTGCAATTCTCAAAATTAGTGGTTTCTGCTGTATCAGGCCTACTTTAAATCTATCCCTAAAAGGGTATATTAGATTCAAGGTGCTGATAGGTAATTCTCAAGAACTTCACACACACGCTACAGTGCAGATCCAAGTCTAATTCTGTGATTAAACGTATACCTGTCACCCAGCGCCTAAAAAATAGGCCTCACATTTATATTCATCCAAATCTGTCATTAGTGCTTTAGCTGGTCAAGTTATTTAGTGTCCGCCAAAGCACAGTTTTTGTTCTGGGTTGAAATACAATTCCCAATTTTGCAATTCTCAAAATTAGTGGTTTCTGCTGTATCAGGCCTACTTTAAATCTATCCCTAAAAGGGTATATTAGATTCAAGGTGCTGATAGGGTAATTCTCAAGAACTTCACACACACGCTACAGTGCAGATCCAAGTCTAATTCTGTCCATAAACGTATACCTGTCACCCAGCGCCTAAATAATAGGCCTCAAATTTATATTCAGCTAAATCTGTCATTACTGGTGTGCCTGTATTAGTGTAATACAGTACCTAAATAGATAGCCAGATAGTGTTAGGTGTCTGTAAAAAAAAGGCCTGAATTTGAATTCAATACATTGGCCCGAATAATATTTTTCTTATTGTGGTGAACGGTAACAATGAGGAAAACATCTAGTAAGGGACGCAGACATGGTCGTGGTGGTGTTAGTGGACCCTCTGGTGCTGGGAGAGGACGTGGCCGTTCTGCCACAGCCACACGTCCTAGTGTACCAACTACCTCAGGTCCCAGTAGCCGCCAGAATTTACAGCCATATTTGGTGGGGCCCAATGCCGTTCTAAGGATGGTAAGGCCTGAGCAGGTACAGGCATTAGTCAGTTGGGTGGCCGACAGTGGATCCAGCACGTTCACATTATCTCCCACCCAGTCTTCTGCAGAAAGCGCACAGATGGCGCATGAAAACCAAGCCACTCAATCTGTCACATCACCCCCATGCATATCAGGGAAACTGTCTGAGCCTCAAGTTATGCAGCAGTCTCTTATGCTGTTTGAAGACTCTGCTGGCAGGGTTTCCCAAGGACATCCACCTAGCCCTTCCCCAGCGGTGGAAGACATAGAATGCACTAACGCACAACCACTTATGTTTCCTGATGATGAGGACATGGGAATACCACCTCAGCACGTCTCTGATGATGACGAAACACAGGTGCCAACTGCTGCGTCTTTCTGCAGTGTGCAGACTGAACAGGAGGTCAGGGATCAAGACTGGGTGGAAGACGATTCAGGGGACGATGAGGTCCTAGACCCCACATGGAATGAAGGTCGTGCCACTGACTTTCACAGTTCGGAGGAAGAGGCAGTGATGAGACCGAGCCAACAGCGTAGCAAAAGACAAAGAGGGAGCAGTGGACAAAAGCAGAACACCCGCCGCCAAGAGACTCCGCCTGCTACTGACCGCCGCCATCTGAGACCGAGCACCCCAAAGGCAGCTTTAAGGAGTTCCCTGGCATGGCACTTCTTCAAACAATGTGCTGACGACAAGACCCGAGTGGTTTGCACTCTGTGCCATCAGAGCCTGAAGCGAGGCATTAACGTTCTGAACCTTAGCACAACCTGCATGACCAGGCACCTGCATGCAAAGCATGAACTGCAGTGGAGTAAACACCTTAAAAACAAGGAAGTCACTCAGGCTCCCCCTGCTACCTCTTCTGCTGCTGCCGCCTCTGCCTCTTCTGCTGCTGCCGCCGCCTCGGCCTCTTCCTCCGCCTCTGGAGGAACGTTGGCACCTGCCGCCCAGCAAACATGGGATGTACCACCAACACCACCACCACCTGCGTCACCAAGCATCTCAACCATGTCACACGGCAGCGTTCAGCTCTCCATCTCACAAACATTTGAGAGAAAGCGTAAATTCCCACCTAGCCACCCTCGATCCCTGGCCCTGAATGCCAGCATTTCTAAACTACTGGCCTATGAAATGCTGTCATTTAGGCTGGTGAACACAGACAGCTTCAAACAGCTCATGTCAATTGCTGTCCCACAGTATGTTGTTCCCAGCCGGCACTACTTCTCCAAGAGAGCCATGCCTTCCCTGCACAACCAAGTATCCGATAAAATCAAGTGTGCACTGCGCAACGCCATCTGTGGCAAGGTCCACCTAACCACAGATACGTGGACCAGTAAGCACGGCCAGGGACGCTATATCTCCCTAACTGCACACTGGGTAAATGTAGTGGCGGCTGGGCCCCAGGCGGAGAGCTGTTTGGCGCACGTCCTTCCGTTGCCAAGGATCGCAGGGCAACATTCTTTGCCTCCTGTCTCCTCCTCCTCCTACTCAGCTTCCTCCTCCTCTTCTTCCACCTGCTCATCCAGTCAGCCACACACCTTCACCACCAACTTCAGCACAGCCCGGGGTAAACGTCAGCAGGCCGTTCTGAAACTCATATGTTTGGGGGACAGGCCCCACACCGCACAGGAGTTGTGGGGGGGTATAGAACAACAGACCGACAAATGATTGCTGCCGGTGAGTCTCAAGCCCGGCCTGGTGGTGTGCGATAATGGGCGAAATCTCGTTGCAGCTCTGGGACTAGCCGGTTTGACGCACATCCCTTGCCTGGCGCATGTGCTGAATTTGGTGGTGCAGAAGTTCATTCACAACTACCCCGACATGTCAGAGCTGCTGCATAAAGTGCGGGCCGTCTGTTCGCGCTTCCGGCGTTCACATCCTGTCGCTGCTCGCCTGTCTGCGCTACAGCGTAACTTCCGCCTCAGCTCACCGCCTCATATGCGACGTGCCCACCAGGTGGAACTCCACCTTGCACATGCTGGACAGATTGTGCGAGCAGCAGCAGGCCATAGTGGAGTTTCAGCTGCACCACGCACGGGTCAGTCACACTGCGGAACAGCACCACTTCACCACCAATGACTGGGCCTCCATACGAGACCTGTGTGCCCTGTTGCGCTGTTTCGAGTACTCCACCAACATGGCCAGTGGCGATGATGCCGTTATCAGCGTTACAATACCACTTATATGTCTCCTTGAGAAAACACGATGATGGAAGAGGAGGTGGCCCAGGAGGAGGAGGAGGAAAAGGGGTCATTTTTAGCACTTTCAGGCCAGTCTCTTTGAAGTGACTCAGAGGGAGGTTTTTTGCAACAGCAGAGGCCAGGTACAAATGTGGCCAGACAGGGCCCACTACTGGAGGACGAGGATGAGGAGGAGGAGGATGAGGCCTGGCACACATGAGCGACTACATGCTGCAGTGCCTGCGCAACGACAGCAGAGTTGCCCACATTTTAACGTGTGCGGACTACTGGGTTGCCACCCTGCTGGATCCACGGTACAAAGACAATGTGCCCACCTTACTTCATGCACTGGAGCGTGATAGTTAGATGTGGAGTACAAGCGCACGTTGGTAGACGCGCTACTGAGAGCATTCCCAAATGTCACAGGGGAACAAGTGGAAGCCCAAGGGGAAGGCAGAGGAGGAGCAAGAGGTCGCCAACGCAGCTGTGTCACGGCCATCTCCTCTGAGGGCAGGGTTAGCATGGCAGAGATGTGGAAAAGTTTTGTCACCCCGCCACAGCTAACTGCACCACCACCTGATACGGAACGTGTTAGCAGGAGGCAACATTTCAATAACATGGTGGAACAGTACCTGTGCACACCCCTCCACGTACTGACTGATGGTTCGGCCCCATTCAACTTCTGGGTCTCCAAATTGTCCACGTGGCCAGAGCTAGCCTTTTATGCCTTGGAGGTGCTGGCCTGCCCGGCGGCCAGCGTTTTGTCTGAACGTGTATTCAGCACGGCAGGGGGCGTCATTACAGACAAACGCAGCCGCCTGTCTACAGCCAATGTGGACAAGCTGACGTTCATAAAAATGAACCAGGCATGGATCCCACAGGACCTGTCCATCCCTTGTGCAGATTAGACATTAACTACCTCCCCTTAACAATATATTATTGTACTCCAGGGCAGGGGCGTAGCGTGGGGGGGGGGGCGGGGGGGCCGTTGCCCCGGGCGCCACACTGCAGGGGGGCGCTGTCCGCTGCAACAACAAAATCTTAAATGGCTGATGCTGTGTTTTTTTCTTCACACAGCACAGCAGAGCAGAGTGAGTAGGCGGGGCGCAGTACGATCACACTGATAGGCTCCGCCCACCTTCCAGGCAGGAAAGACAGTGCGGAGCCAGGAGCCAGAGCAAGAAGATAGAAGCAGAAGATGGTTGCCGCACTGTTCCTGCTTCAGTACTTGTAGCGGTCAGGTCAGAGAGTCTATCCAGCCTGAAAGCGACCCTGACAGAGTACGTGACACTGCAGTCAGTGTCATTCCCAGTCCCACCGTGAGTGAATTAGGTCAGTCACAGTGTGTATGTTGGCATGGGCTGAGGGGTAATATATGAGTGAACTAGTGAAGTGCCACTGTGCCAGTGCCATGAGAGCCATTCCAAGGCTGCCAAGTAGATGGTATCATGGCAGTCAGGGTGCTGGTGAAGGATGACCAGCCCAGGGACACTGACTGAGAGACAGTATGCCTCTCTGGGATGCCATCTGCAGTTTCTGCCCATATACCAGGCCTACCCTGGTATATGGAGTGGACAGCAGAGATCCAGAGACAGTACTTCACCAGCACCGCCTGACTGCCATGGTCCTGCTTGGACTGGCTCTCATGGCACTTCAGCTTCCTCTTGGTCTTTTATATCCTGCTTTGGAATCAGGTTTTGAGCTGGGTCCCTGTAAGCTTCAGGGCTGCAGCCAGGTCTGCCCTCCTCTCAGTCTCAGGTCCAGACAAGTATCTCTGCAGAGTCCAGACAGTCACTGACCAAGTTTACCTAAGGGTCCATTCACACGTCCGCAACGCGTTTTGCGGATCCACGGATCTGCAAAACATGGACAGCGGCAATGTGCGTTCCGCATTTTGCGGACCGCACATTGCCGGCACTAATAGAATATGCCGGTTCTTGTCCGCAATTGCGGACAAGAATAGGACATGTTCTTAACGGAATTGCGGACCCGGAAGTATGGGTCCGCAATTCCGTATCTGGGCAGCACATTGTGCTGCCTCATAGAAGTTAATGGGTCCGCAATTCCGTTCCCGCAAAATGCGGAACGAAATTGCGGACGTGTGAATGGACCCTAAGGCTACTTTCACACTAGCGGCAGGACGGATCCGACAGGCTGTTCACCCTGTCGGATCTGTCCTGCCGCTATTTCGCCGGACCGCCGCTCCGTCCCCATTGAGCTCCGGCACAGCACGGCGAAAGGCCGCCAGACTGAAAGTACTGCATGTCTGACCTTTTAGTGCCGCGCCGGCGCTCCGCCCCCGTCCCCATTATAGTCAATGGTATCGGAGCGGCGGCACTGCGAAATAGTGGCAGGATGGATCCGACAGGGTGAACAGCCTGTTGGATCCGTCCTGCCACTAGTGTGAAAGTAGCCTTAGACACTGAGCTGAGGCACAATTTTATAAAGTAAACAGTGCCTGGCCTGCTGCACCACTCAGACCAGTCAGTAGAGGGCAGCAGTAGTTGTATTTCTTCAGTTTAACGATTGCTTGCTGCCCAGAGAGGTCATTTTTGTGGGGAAAATGTGTCTCAGCCCAGGCTCAGGAGGAGTCATACTGGACCAGTATTAATAATGGAGGATTATTATTGTGGGGGCCTAGGTGGAATATGCACAGTGAGTAGTACTAGTAATATTCTTTCCCATAGGCCTATTGTGCAGCAGATTCCACAGTAATAATCCTTTGTATTAATCTATTGTTAGTCCTCATTAGGCCCCATGCCCCAGCCAGGCCTCAATGAGAATCTCAGAGGGCAATTTACTTTAATAATACATTAACAACAAAGAGGGGGCAAATACATTAATAATACATTAATAATAAAGACGGGGGCCATTATATTAATAAAAAAAAGAGGGGGCCATTATATTAATAAAAAAAAGAGGGCCTTTATATACAGGGGGAATCATATTATGGGGAATGGGGGACTATCTGTCTGGTTCTAGCCCAGTATTGGGGGGCAGCAGGAGGAGTTGTTGAGACACCAGGAAGGAGAGGATGATAGTAAAGTGAGGAACCTAAAAAAATTCTGTGAAACTCTGCAGAGACGAGAAGCGGCTGAAAGAAGGTATCATGGAGGTCTTATCTCTGAATGAAGACGTTGAGGAAAGTCTACATCACAGGAGAGGTCACTGGATGTAACAGGTATGGGGCGGTATTCTACTGTAATAATAATGTCCATCCACATATCTGTTTTACAGTAGGGTTGGGGGAGCAGATTGAGAATATGGCCCACCCTGCCACATTCTGAACCCAGACTTCAGGTCACACTGTGCGTGGTCTGAATTCTGGGGCCTCACACCCCTCTACTACATTATCTGTACACGGAGAGTTATCACTGTGTTATCTGAGGTGTTACATAGGACTGCAGTTGAATCTACCACATTATCTGTACACGGAGAGTTATCACTGTTATCTGTGGTGTTACATAGGACTGCAAGTGATCTACTACATTATATGTTAAAAGGGGTGTGGCCACGGGGTGGGGGGGGGGCGCAATTTTTGGCTTGCCCCGGGTGCTGGCAACCCACGCTACGCCACTGCTCCAGGGCACTTCCTCATTCAATCCTATTTTTATTTTCATTTTACCATTATATTGCGGGGCAACCCAAAGTTGAATGAACCTCTCCTCTGTCTGGGTGCCGGGGCCTAAAAATATCTGACAGTGGCCTGTTCCAGTGGTGGGTGACATGAAGCCTGATTCTCTGCTATGATATGAAGACATTCTCTGCTGACATGAAGCCTGAATCTCTGTTATGGGACCTCTCTCCTCTGTCTGGGTGCCGGGGCCTAAAAATATCTGACAGTGGCCTGTTCCAGTGGTGGGTGACATGAAGCCTGATTCTCTGCTATGACATGAAGACTGATTCTCTGCTGACATGAAGCCTGAATCTCTGTTATGGGACCTCTCTCATCTGTCTGGGTGCCGGGGCCTAAAAATATCTGACAGTGGCCTGTTCCAGTGGTGGGTGACATGAAGCCTGATTCTCTGCTATGACATGAAGACTGATTCTCTGCTGACATGAAGCCTGAATCTCTGTTATGGGACCTCTCTCCTCTGTCTGGGTGCCGGGGACTAAAAATATCTGACAGTGGCCTGTTCCAGTGGTGGGTGACATGAAGCCTGATTCTCTGCTATGACATGAAGACTGATTCTCTGCTGACATGAAGCCTTAATCTCTGTTATGGGACCTCTCTCCTCTGCCTGGGCCTAAATATGTGACAATGGACTGTTCCAGTGGTGGGTGACGTGAAGCCTGATTCTCTGCTATGACATGAAGACTGATTCTCTGCTGACATGAAGCCTGAATCTCTGTTATGGGACCTCTCTCCTCTGCCTGGGTGCCTGGGCCTAAATATGTGACAATGGACTGTTCCAGTGGTGGGTGACGTGAAGCCTGATTCTCTGCTATGACATGAAGACTGATTCTCTGCTGACATGAAGCCTGAATCTCTGTTATGGGACCTCTCTCCTCTGTCTGGGTGCCGGGGCCTAAAAATATCTGACAGTGGCCTGTTCCAGTGGTGGGTGACATGAAGCCTGATTCTCTGCTATGACATGAAGACTGATTCTCTGCTGACATGAAGCCTGAATATCTGTTATGGGACCTCTCTCCTCTGCCTGGGTGCCTGGGCCTAAATATGTGACAATGGACTGTTCCAGTGGTGGGTGACGTGAAGCCTGATTCTCTGCTATGACATGAAGACTGATTCTCTGCTGACATGAAGCCTGAATCTCTGTTATGGGACCTCTCTCCTCTGTCTGGGTGCCGGGGCCTAAAAATATCTGACAGTGGCCTGTTCCAGTGGTGGGTGACATGAAGCCTGATTCTCTGCTATGACATGAAGACTGATTCTCTGCTGACATGAAGCCTGAATCTCTGTTATGGGACCACTCTCCTCTGTCTGGGTGCCGGGGCCTAAAAATATCTGACAGTGGCCTGTTCCAGTGGTGGGTGACATGAAGCCTGATTCTCTGCTATGACATGAAGACTGATTCTCTGCTGACATGAAGCCTGAATCTCTGTTATGGGACCTCTCTCCTCTGCCTGGGTGCCTGGGCCTAAATATGTGACAATGGACTGTTCCAGTGGTGGGTGACGTGAAGCCTGATTCTCTGCTATGACATGAAGACTGATTCTCTGCTGACATGAAGCCTGAATCTCTGTTATGGGACCTCTCTCCTCTGTCTGGGTGACGGGGCCTAAAAATATCTGACAGTGGCCTGTTCCAGTGGTGGGTGACATGAAGCCTGATTCTCTGCTATGACATGAAGACTGATTCTCTGCTGACATGAAGCCTGAATCTCTGTTATGGGACCTCTCTCCTCTGCCTGGGTGCCTGGGCCTAAATATGTGACAATGGACTGTTCCAGTGGTGGGTGACGTGAAGCCTGATTCTCTGCTATGACATGAAGACTGATTCTCTGCTGACATGAAGCCTGAATCTCTGTTATGGGACCACTCTCCTCTGTCTGGGTGCCGGGGCCTAAAAATATCTGACAGTGGCCTGTTCCAGTGGTGGGTGACATGAAGCCTGATTCTCTGCTATGACATGAAGACTGATTCTCTGCTGACATGAAGCCTGAATCTCTGTTATGGGACCTCTCTCCTCTGCCTGGGTGCCTGGGCCTAAATATGTGACAATGGACTGTTCCAGTGGTGGGTGACGTGAAGCCTGATTCTCTGCTATGACATGAAGACTGATTCTCTGCTGACATGAAGCCTGAATCTCTGTTATGGGACCTCTCTCCTCTGTCTGGGTGCCGGGGCCTAAAAATATCTGACAGTGGCCTGTTCCAGTGGTGGGTGACATGAAGCCTGATTCTCTGCTATGACATGAAGACTGATTCTCTGCTGACATGAAGCCTGAATCTCTGTTATGGGACCTCTCTCCTCTGCCTGGGTGCCTGGGCCTAAATATGTGACAATAGACTGTTCCAGTGGTGGGTGACGTGAAGCCTGATTCTCTGCTATGACATGAAGACTGATTCTCTGCTGACATGAAGCCTAAATCTCTGTTATGGGACCTCTCTCCTCTGTCTGGGTGCCGGGGCCTAAAAATATCTGACAGTGGCCTTTTCCAGTGGTGGGTGACATGAAGCCTGATTCTCTGCTATGACATGAAGACTGATTCTCTGCTGACATGAAGCCTGAATCTCTGTTATGGGACCTCTCTCCTCTGCCTGGGTGCCTGGGCCTAAATATGTGACAATGGACTGTTCCACTGGTGGGTGACGTGAAGCCTGATTCTCTGCTATGACATGAAGACTGATTCTCTGCTGACATGAAGCCTGAATCTCTGTTATGGGACCTCTCTCCTCTGTCTGGGTGCCGGGGCCTAAAAATATCTGACAGTGGCCTGTTCCAGTGGTGGGTGACATGAAGCCTGATTCTCTGCTATGACATGAAGACTGATTCTCTGCTGACATGAAGCCTGAATCTCTGTTATGGGACCTCTCTCCTCTGCCTGGGTGCCTGGGCCTAAATATGTGACAATGGACTGTTCCAGTGGTGGGTGACGTGAAGCCTGATTCTCTGCTATGACATGAAGACTGATTCTCTGCTGACATGAAGCCTGAATCTCTGTTATGGGACCTCTCTCCTCTGTCTGGGTGCCGGGGCCTAAAAATATCTGACAGTGGCCTGTTCCAGTGGTGGGTGACAAGAAGCCTGATTCTCTGCTATGATATGAAGACTGATTCTCTGCTGACATGAAGCCTGAATCTCTGTTATGGGACCTCTCTCCTCTGTCTGGGTGCCGGGGCCTAAAAATATCTGACAGTGGCCTGTTCCAGTGGTGGGTGACATGAAGCCTGATTCTCTGCTATGACATGAAGACTGATTCTCTGCTGACATGAAGCCTGAATCTCTGTTATGGAACCTCTCTCATCTGTCTGGGTGCCGGGGCCTAAAAATATCTGACAGTGGCCTGTTCCAGTGGTGGGTGACATGAAGCCTGATTCTCTGCTATGACATGAAGACTGATTCTCTGCTGACATGAAGCCTGAATCTCTGTTATGGGACCTCTCTCCTCTGTCTGGGTGCCGGGCCTAAAAATATCGGACAGTGGCCTGTTCCAGTGGTGGGTGACATGAAGCCTGATTCTCTGCTATGACATGAAGACTGATTCTCTGCTGACATGAAGCCTGAATCTCTGTTATGGGACCTCTCTCCTCTGCCTGGGTGCCGGGGCCTAAATATGTGACAATGGACTGTTCCAGTGGTGGGTGACGTGAAGCCTGATTCTCTGCTATGACATGAAGACTGATTCTCTGCTGACATGAAGCCTGAATCTCTGTTATGGGACCTCTCTCCTCTGTCTGGGTGCCAGGGCCTAAATATGTGACAATGGACTGTTCCAGTGGTGGGTGACGTGAAGCCTGATTCTCTGCTATGACATGAAGACTGATTCTCTGCTGACATGAAGCCTGAATCTCTGTTATGGGACCTCTCTCCTCTGTCTGGGTGCCGGGGCCTAAAAATATCTGACAGTGGCCTGTTCCAGTGGTGGGTGACATGAAGCCTGATTCTCTGCTATGACATGAAGACTGATTCTCTGCTGACATGAAGCCTGAATCTCTGTTATGGGACCTCTCTCCTCTGTCTGGGTGCCGGGGCCTAAAAATATCTGACAGTGGCCTGTTCCAGTGGTGGGTGACATGAAGCCTGATTCTCTGCTATTACATGAAGACTGATTCTCTGCTGACATGAAGCCTGAATCTCTGTTATGGGACCTCTCTCCTCTGCCTGGGTGCCTGGGCCTAAATATGTGACAATGGACTGTTCCAGTGGTGGGTGACGTGAAGCCTGATTCTCTGCTATGACATGAAGACTGATTCTCTGCTGACATGAAGCCTGAATCTCTGTTATGGGACCTCTCTCCTCTGTCTGGGTGCCAGGGCCTAAATATGTGACAATGGACTGTTCCAGTGGTGGGTGACGTGAAGCCTGATTCTCTGCTATGACATGAAGACTGATTCTCTGCTGACATGAAGCCTGAATCTCTGTTATGGGACCTCTCTCCTCTGTCTGGGTGCCGGGGCCTAAAAATATCTGACAGTGGCCTGTTCCAGTGGTGGGTGACATGAAGCCTGATTCTCTGCTATGACATGAAGACTGATTCTCTGCTGACATGAAGCCTGAATCTCTGTTATGGGACCTCTCTCCTCTGTCTGGGTGCCGGGGCCTAAAAATATCTGACAGTGGCCTGTTCCAGTGGTGGGTGACATGAAGCCTGATTCTCTGCTATTACATGAAGACTGATTCTCTGCTGACATGAAGCCTGAATCTCTGTTATGGGACCTCTCTCCTCTGCCTGGGTGCCTGGGCCTAAATATGTGACAATGGACTGTTCCAGTGGTGGGTGACGTGAAGCCTGATTCTCTGCTATGACATGAAGACTGATTCTCTGCTGACATGAAGCCTGAATCTCTGTTATGGGACCTCTCTCCTCTGTCTGGGTGCCGGGGCCTAAAAATATCTGACAGTGGCCTGTTCCAGTGGTGGGTGACAAGAAGCCTGATTCTCTGCTATGATATGAAGACTGATTCTCTGCTGACATGAAGCCTGAATCTCTGTTATGGGACCTCTCTCCTCTGTCTGGGTGCCGGGGCCTAAAAATATCTGACAGTGGCCTGTTCCAGTGGTGGGTGACATGAAGCCTGATTCTCTGCTATGACATGAAGACTGATTCTCTGCTGACATGAAGCCTGAATCTCTGTTATGGAACCTCTCTCATCTGTCTGGGTGCCGGGGCCTAAAAATATCTGACAGTGGCCTGTTCCAGTGGTGGGTGACATGAAGCCTGATTCTCTGCTATGACATGAAGACTGATTCTCTGCTGACATGAAGCCTGAATCTCTGTTATGGGACCTCTCTCCTCTGTCTGGGTGCCGGGCCTAAAAATATCGGACAGTGGCCTGTTCCAGTGGTGGGTGACATGAAGCCTGATTCTCTGCTATGACATGAAGACTGATTCTCTGCTGACATGAAGCCTGAATCTCTGTTATGGGACCTCTCTCCTCTGCCTGGGTGTCGGGGCCTAAATATGTGACAATGGACTGTTCCAGTGGTGGGTGACGTGAAGCCTGATTCTCTGCTATGACATGAAGACTGATTCTCTGCTGACATGAAGCCTGAATCTCTGTTATGGGACCTCTCTCCTCTGTCTGGGTGCCAGGGCCTAAATATGTGACAATGGACTGTTCCAGTGGTGGGTGACGTGAAGCCTGATTCTCTGCTATGACATGAAGACTGATTCTCTGCTGACATGAAGCCTGAATCTCTGTTATGGGACCTCTCTCCTCTGTCTGGGTGCCGGGGCCTAAAAATATCTGACAGTGGCCTGTTCCAGTGGTGGGTGACATGAAGCCTGATTCTCTGCTATGACATGAAGACTGATTCTCTGCTGACATGAAGCCTGAATCTCTGTTATGGGACCTCTCTCCTCTGTCTGGGTGCCGGGGCCTAAAAATATCTGACAGTGGCCTGTTCCAGTGGTGGGTGACATGAAGCCTGATTCTCTGCTATTACATGAAGACTGATTCTCTGCTGACATGAAGCCTGAATCTCTGTTATGGGACCTCTCTCCTCTGCCTGGGTGCCTGGGCCTAAATATGTGACAATGGACTGTTCCAGTGGTGGGTGACGTGAAGCCTGATTCTCTGCTATGACATGAAGACTGATTCTCTGCTGACATGAAGCCTGAATCTCTGTTATGGGACCTCTCTCCTCTGTCTGGGTGCCGGGGCCTAAATATGTGACAATGGACTGTTCCAGTGGTGGGTGACGTGAAGCCTGATTCTCTGCTATGACATGAAGACTGATTCTCTGCTGACATGAAGCCTTAATCTCTGTTATGGGACCTCTCTCCTCTGTCTGGGTGACGGGGCCTAAAAATATCTGACAGTGGCCTGTTCCAGTGGTGGGTGACATGAAGCCTGATTCTCTGCTATGACATGAAGACTGATTCTCTGCTGACATGAAGCCTGAATCTCTGTTATGGGACCTCTCTCCTCTGTCTGGGTGCCGGGGCCTAAAAATATCTGACAGTGGCCTGTTCCAGTGGTGGGTGACATGAAGCCTGATTCTCTGCTATGACATGAAGACTGATTCTCTGCTGACATGAAGCCTGAATCTCTGTTATGGGACCTCTCTTCTCTGCCTGGGTGCCTGGGCCTAAATATGTGACAATGGACTGTTCCAGTGGTGGGTGACATGAAGCCTGATTCTCTGCTATGACATGAAGACTGATTCTCTGCTGACATGAAGCCTGAATCTCTGTTATGGGACCTCTCTCCTCTGTCTGGGTGCCGGGGCCTAAAAATATCTGACAGTGGCCTGTTCCAGTGGTGGGTGACATGAAGCCTGATTCTCTGCTAGGACATGAAGACTGATTCTCTGCTGACATGAAGCCTGAATCTCTGTTATGGGACCTCTCTCCTCTGCCTGGGTGCCTGGGCCTAAATATGTGACAATGGACTGTTCAAGTGGTGGGTGACGTGAAGCCTGATTCTCTGCTATGACATGAAGACTGGCTCTCTGCTGACATGAAGCCTGAATCTCTGTTATGGGACCTCTCTCCTCTGTCTGGGTGCCGGGGCCTAAAAATATCTGACAGTGGCCTGTTCCAGTGGTGGGTGACATGAAGCCTGATTCTCTGCTATGACATGAAGACTGATTCTCTGCTGACATGAAGCCTGAATCTCTGTTATGGGACCTCTCTCCTCTGTCTGGGTGCCGGGGCCTAAAAATATCTGACAGTGGCCTGTTCCAATGGTGGGTGACATGAAGCCTGATTCTCTGCTATGACATGAAGACTGATTCTCTGCTGACATGAAGCCTGAATCTCTGTTATGGGACCTCTCTTCTCTGCCTGGGTGCCTGGGCCTAAATACGTGACAATGGACTGTTCCAGTGGTGGGTGACGTGAAGCCTGATTCTCTGCTATGACATGAAGACTGATTCTCTGCTGACATGAAGCCTGAATCTCTGTTATGGGACCTCTCTCCTCTGTCTGGGTGCCGAGGCCTAAAAATATCTGACAGTGGCCTGTTCCAGTGGTGGGTGACATGAAGCCTGATTCTCTGCTATGACATGAAGACTGATTCTCTGCTGACATGAAGCCTGAATCTCTGTTATGGGACCTCTCTCCTCTGCCTGGGTGCCTGGGCCTAAATATGTGACAATGGACTGTTCCAGTGGTGGGTGACGTGAAGCCTGATTCTCTGCTATGACATGAAGACTGATTATTTGCTGACATGAAGCCTAAATCTCTTTTATGGGACCTCTCTCCTCTGTCTGGGTGCCGGGGCCTAAAAATATCTGACAGTGGCCTGTTCCAGTGGTGGGTGACATGAAGCCTGATTCTCTGTTATGACATGAAGACTGATTCTCTGCTGACATGAAGCCTGAATCTCTGTTATGGGACCTCTCTCCTCTGTCTGGGTGCCGAGGCCTAAAAATATCTGACAGTGGCCTGTTCCAGTGGTGGGTGACATGAAGCCTGATTCTCTGCTATGACATGAATACTGATTCTCTGCTGACATGAAGCCTGAATCTCTGTTATGGGACCTCTCTCCTCTGCCTGGGTGCCTGGGCCTAAATATGTGACAATGGACTGTTCCAGTGGTGGGTGACGTGAAGCCTGATTCTCTGCTATGACATGAAGACTGATTCTCTGCTGACATGAAGCCTGAATCTCTGTTATGGGACCTCTCTCCTCTGCCTGGGTGCCTGGGCCTAAATATGTGACAATGGACTGTTCAAGTGGTGGGTGACGTGAAGCCTGATTCTCTGCTATGACATGAAGACTGGCTCTCTGCTGACATGAAGCCTGAATCTCTGTTATGGGACCTCTCTCCTCTGTCTGGGTGCCGGGGCCTAAAAATATCTGACAGTGGCCTGTTCCAGTGGTGGGTGACATGAAGCCTGATTCTCTGCTATGACATGAAGACTGATTCTCTGCTGACATGAAGCCTGAATCTCTGTTATGGGACCTCTCTCCTCTGTCTGGGTGCCGGGGCCTAAAAATATCTGACAGTGGCCTGTTCCAATGGTGGGTGACATGAAGCCTGATTCTCTGCTATGACATGAAGACTGATTCTCTGCTGACATGAAGCCTGAATCTCTGTTATGGGACCTCTCTTCTCTGCCTGGGTGCCTGGGCCTAAATACGTGACAATGGACTGTTCCAGTGGTGGGTGACGTGAAGCCTGATTCTCTGCTATGACATGAAGACTGATTCTCTGCTGACATGAAGCCTGAATCTCTGTTATGGGACCTCTCTCCTCTGTCTGGGTGCCGAGGCCTAAAAATATCTGACAGTGGCCTGTTCCAGTGGTGGGTGACATGAAGCCTGATTCTCTGCTATGACATGAAGACTGATTCTCTGCTGACATGAAGCCTGAATCTCTGTTATGGGACCTCTCTCCTCTGCCTGGGTGCCTGGGCCTAAATATGTGACAATGGACTGTTCCAGTGGTGGGTGACGTGAAGCCTGATTCTCTGCTATGACATGAAGACTGATTATTTGCTGACATGAAGCCTAAATCTCTTTTATGGGACCTCTCTCCTCTGTCTGGGTGCCGGGGCCTAAAAATATCTGACAGTGGCCTGTTCCAGTGGTGGGTGACATGAAGCCTGATTCTCTGTTATGACATGAAGACTGATTCTCTGCTGACATGAAGCCTGAATCTCTGTTATGGGACCTCTCTCCTCTGTCTGGGTGCCGAGGCCTAAAAATATCTGACAGTGGCCTGTTCCAGTGGTGGGTGACATGAAGCCTGATTCTCTGCTATGACATGAATACTGATTCTCTGCTGACATGAAGCCTGAATCTCTGTTATGGGACCTCTCTCCTCTGCCTGGGTGCCTGGGCCTAAATATGTGACAATGGACTGTTCCAGTGGTGGGTGACGTGAAGCCTGATTCTCTGCTATGACATGAAGACTGATTCTCTGCTGACATGAAACCTGAATCTCTGTTATGGGACCTCTCTCCTCTGTCTGGGTGCCGGGGCCTAAAAATATCTGACAGTGGCCTGTTCCAGTGGTGGGTGACATGAAGCCTGATTCTCTGCTATGACATGAAGACTGATTCTCTGCTGACATGAAGCCTGAATCTCTGTTATGGGACCTCTCTCCTCTGCCTGGGTGCCTGGGCCTAAATATGTGACAATGGACTGTTCCAGTGGTGGGTGACGTGAAGCCTGATTCTCTGCTATGACATGAAGACTGATTCCCTGCTGACATGAAACCTGAATCTCTGTTATGGGACCTCTCTCCTCTGTCTGGGTGCCGGGGCCTAAAAATATCTGACAGTGGCCTGTTCCAGTGGTGGGTGACATGAAGCCTGATTCTCTGCTATGACATGAAGACTGATTCTCTGCTGACATGAAGCCTGAATCTCTGTTATGGGACCTCTCTCCTCTGCCTGGGTGCCTGGGCCTAAATATGTGACAATGGACTGTTCCAGTGGTGGGTGACGTGAAGCCTGATTCTCTGCTATGACATGAAGACTGATTCTCTGCTGACATGAAGCCTGAATCTCTGTTATGGGACCTCTCTCCTCTGTCTGGGTGCCGGGGCCTAAAAATATCTGACAGTGGCCTGTTCCAGTGGTGGGTGACATGAAGCCTGATTCTCTGCTATGACATGAAGACTGATTCTCTCCTGACATGAAGCCTGAATCTCTGTTATGGGACCTCTCTTCTCTGCCTGGGTGCCTGGGCCTAAATATGTGACAATGGACTGTTCCAGTGGTGGGTGACATGAAGCCTGATTCTCTGCTATGACATGAAGACTGATTCTCTGCTGACATGAAGCCTGAATCTCTGTTATGGGACCTCACTCCTCTGTCTGGGTGCCGGGGCCTAAAAATATCTGACAGTGGCCTGTTCCAGTGGTGGGTGACATGAAGCCTGATTCTCTGCTATGGGATCTATCTCCTCTATCTGGGTATCGGGGCCTAAATAAGTAAAAGTGGCCTTCTCCATCGGTGTGTGACATGAAGCTTGATTCTCTGCTATACGACCTCTCTCCTCTGTCTGGGTGCCGGGGCCTAAATATCTGAAAGTGGCCTGTTCCAGTGGTGGGTGACATGAAGCCTGATTCTCTGCTATGGGACCTCTGTCTGGGTGCCGGGGCCTAAATATCTGAAAGTGGCCTGTTCCAGTGGTGGGTGACATGAAGCCTGATTCTCTGCTATGGGACCTCTCTCCAATTGATATTGGTTAATTTTTATTTATTTTATTTTATTTTAATTCATTTCCCTATCCACATTTGTTTGCAGGGAATTTACCTACATTTTGCTGCCTTTTTCATCCCTCTAGCCCTTTCCTGGGCTATTTTACAGCCTTTTTAGTGCCGCTCAACTCTACTTATAAATGAACGGATATCAGAAAAGACAATTTTTATATTATTTTTATTTACATATTTTTTTATTTAGTAAAAAAATGTTAACCTTTTTTTTTTACACTTTTTTTTATTTATCAGGACCGATTTGAATCTTGAAGATCCAGTGGGCAATACACTGGGCACCGGCTGTGTGCACCCCGCATAAGGGATACGGACCAATTCACTTGAATGGGTCCACAAACCCAGAGATGCGGTGCGGAAGCACCGATCGGAACCCCACGAAAGCACTACTGAGTGCTTCTGTGGTGTTTCTGGCCGTGCCTCCGCACCGCAAAAAAGTAGTGCATGCACTACTTTTTTGCGGTGCGGTCCGTTAGATGCGAATCGCGGACACTATTCAAGTGAATGGGTCCGCGATCCGCATGCGGCTGCCCCATGATCGGTGCCTGTGCATTGCCGACCGCAATTTGTGATCCGCAGCAAGGTTTCTCAAGTAGCTCGGGACCTAACACTAACCTACCTGTGCCATGTGGTCGGCCTCATGCTCCTGTAATTTGCCCACTGGCCCCTGGTATTGCCCACATGGCACAGGTAGGTGAGTGTTAGGTCACGAGCTACTTGAGAAACCTTGGCGCGGTGCTCGGGCTCAGACATGTGGGAAATGAGCGCTTCCATTGTGGAAGCACTATTCGCTCTATATCCAACTGTATTGCGTCCTCAGGACGGCAATAAAGTTTAAGACTGCAGCTGGACATGGAAGCTACGTCTCCCAGCCCCGTTCCTTCGGCTAGGCTTCAGGCCTAGTGCCTGTAGCCTATCAGATGACGGCTCAGTGGGTGCGATGACGTTATCATCATCTGGCCGCCAGAGTCGGGAAGCATACAGCGTAGCACACAGGATAGAAGAGGCCTGCACCTCTTCGCTGAGAGATGCATGGAGATAAGTATTTTAGCTAAGAGGTGGTATTTTTGGTACTGAAACACACAAGGGTGCATTGGCACACATTATGAGGTGACTATAGGGACATTGGCTCTACTGGGGGTACTAAGAGGATTTTTTATTTGTACTGGTACACAGAAAGGGGGCATGTTTGTGCAGGCACACATTATGGGGGCACAATGGTGACATTGGCTCTACTAGGGACACTAAGAGGAGGTATATTTTGTACTGGCACACAGAACAGGGGCATTTTTGTACTGGCACACATTATAAGGGGTCTTTTTTTTACAGACACACATTATAAGGGGGCATCTTTTGCACTGGCACACGTTATAAGAGAATATTTTATGCACTGGCATGCATTATAAGGGGACATTTTCTGTACTTGCGCACATTATGAGGGGGCACTTTTTGTACTGGTGCACATGATAATGGAAATTTTTTGTACTGGCTCACCTTATAAGGGAAAAATGAAAAAAATAAACATCTGTATTTTGCCATTACCAAATTGGGTGCTGCCTCTTTTTCTTCCCTTGAATAGCATTATATGGGGGCATTTATTGTACTGGCACACATTAGGGGGGAATTTCTGTCACACATTATAAGGAGAATTATTACTGCTGGGGGGCATTATAGTGAGCAGGGATGTAGCTAAAGGGTAATGGGCCCTGGTGCAAGAGTTCAGCTTGGGCCCCCTTCCCTCAGTGTTTTGTGGCCAAGGGCAGGGAAACACATAGCCTTCATGCTGCCTGAGGCAAAAATTTAAACCGCACAACCCAATGCAAAATTCTCGATCTAACCCCTTCCCTCCAGCCAGAGGTGTAACTTGACTAGCATGCACTGATGTCTTTTTATGCTCCATAAGGGTCTTTGTGCCCCCTCAGCGACTGTTATCTCTGCACCCCCTATAGCTAAACCCCTGATGGTGAGCTTTATTACTACTGTGGGACTAAGGGGAACATGGGTACTAGTATGGGCACTATTGGGACATTATTACTTCTGGGGCACAGTGGGGACATTATTACTGTTAGGGACACTGTAAGGGCACTATTACTACTACGTGAACGCTGGCAGAGAATTATTACTATTTGTGGGACGTTTGGGGTAACTATTACTGTGGGGGGCACTGCCACAGTATCAGCTTAGCACAATTATTTTTGGGGGACATTATGTTTGCGACACTGTTAGTGTCAGGGCACTATTTCCTTGGCGCGGTTATTTTTTAGGGCACTGTGTGCCAATAATAATTGAAGGGGCACTATTTGTTTGGTACTAGAATCAGGTGGACTGTTTCTGCAATATAGTATTAGAGAGCACAGCAGGCACAGTATTGGAGGTGGCAGGGTGGGATGATCAGAAGGTGGTAGGATGATGGAAAAGTAGGAAACTAAGATGTTGTTTTGCTAAACTTTGCATATACAAGAGATGGCTGAAAGAAATCATCATGGCGGTCTGGTTCAAATGGAGAAGATGAGGAAAGAGAACATCTACATCAGAGGAGACATCACTGGATGTAAAAGGTATGTAGCACTGTATTACCCTATACAGGGAGTGCAGAATTATTAGGCAAGTTGTATTTTTGAGGATTAATTTTATTATTGAACAACAACCATGTTCTCAATGAACCCAAAAAACTCATTAATATCAAAGCTGAATATTTTTGGAAGTAGTTTTTAGTTTGTTTTCAGTTTTAGCTATTTTAGGGGGATATCTGTGTGTGCAGGTGACTATTACTGTGCATAATTATTAGGCAACTTAACAAAAAACAAATATATACCCATTTCAATTATTTATTTTTACCAGTGAAACCAATATAACATCTCAACATTCCTAAATATACATTTCTGACATTCAAAAACAAAACAAAAACAAATCAGTGACCAATATAGCCACCTTTCTTTGCAAGGACACTGTCACGAGGGTATCAAGAGCCACGTCTGACTCCGTTATACCCGGGGTCAGGAGGTCGCAGCGGGTGGCTGCGCGCTTTATATCTAAAGATCACGTTGTTTCTTAGTGATTGTTTTCTGTGTTTGCCTTGCTATCCTTTTTGTCTCAATCAGGGATCCGTAGCTTCTCCTCCTCAGCTGTTTCTTGTCTGCCACTCCCAACCTCCTTATATTCTCCCCTCACTCTTCTCTAGTTGCCAGTTATAGAGCTTCCTGCCAGGACATCTATACTGACCCACTGGAGTTGTGAATCCTGGTTGTCGTTCCAGAGTGCTACCCTCCGGATGCCTGTTGGGCTTCTTGTTGTCTCCTGTTGTCGCCCACCTAGGATGTAATGGATTTCGTGTCTACTTGCTCTACTTGTGCACACGCGAAAGTGTCTCATACACGTCCAGCAGGGTCTTTATTGCCTCTTTTTATCCCCAATAGGCCATGGACACATCTGTCAATGGATTTCATCACTGACTTACCGTTGTCTGCGGGTAAAACAGTTATTTTGGTAGTAGTAGACAGGTTTAGCAAAATGGTACACTTTATTGCGCTACCCGCACTTCCTAATGCTAAAACTCTTGCTCAGGTGTTTATCAGTGAAATCGTGAAGCTTCACGGGGTCCCTTCCGATGTGGTTTCGGATCGGGGAACCCAGTTTATTTCTAAGTTTTGGAAAGCTTTTTGTTCCCGTTTGGGGGTACACTTGTCCTTTTCCTCAGCTTTCCATCCTCAGTCGAATGGACAGACTGAGCGTACCAACCAAAACCTAGAAACATATTTAAGGTGTTTTGTGTCTGAAAACCAAGAGTTGTGGTCATCATATTTACCGTTAGCTGAGTTTGCCATAAATAATCATTATCAGGAGTCCACTGGCAAGTCACCATTCCTTGGTGCATACGGTTTTCATCCCCAATTTTGTACTTTCAAAGAGGGGGGGTCTTCTGGGGTTCCCGAAGATGAAAGGTTTTCTTCATCTCTTTCTTCGGTATGGCAGAAGGTGCAAGTTAACTTGAAAAAGATGAGTGGTAAATATAAATGCATGGCCGATAAGAAACGGTCGCCAGGTCCGGACCTAGGGGTGAATGACTATGTGTGGTTGTCTACTAGGAATATTAAGTTGAAGGTTCCCTCTTGGAAACTGGGCCCTAGGTTCATTGGTCCTTATAAAATAGTAGCCGTCATTAACCCTGTGGCTTTTCGCCTGGAGCTACCTCAGACTTTTAAGATCCATAACGTCTTCCATAAATCGTTACTCAAGAAGTATGTTCCACCTCTAGAACCATCACCGCTGCCACCTCCTCCTGTTATTGTGGATGGTAATCTGGAGTTTCAAATAGCCAGAATTGTTGATTCTCGTCGGGTCCGCCGCTCTCTTCAGTATCTGGTGCATTGGAGGGGTTACGGTCCCGAGGAAAGAATGTGGGTTCCAGCGTCAGAGGTCAACGCCAACAGGTTAATTCAGGCTTTCCATGCCTCTCATCCGGAGAGACCTGGTCCTGAGTGTCCGGAGGCCCCTCGTGAAAGGGGGGGTACTGTCACGAGGGTATCAAGAGCCACGTCTAAGTCCGTTATACCCGGGGTCAGGAGGTCGCAGCGGGTGGCTGCGCGCTTTATATCTAAAGATCACGTTGTTTCTTAGTGATTGTTTTCTGTGTTTGCCTTGCTATCCTTTTTGTCTCAATCAGGGATCCGTAGCTTCTCCTCCTCAGCTGTTTCTTGTCTGCCACTCCCAACCTCCTTATATTCTCCCCTCACTCTTCTCTAGTTGCCAGTTATAGAGCTTCCTGCCTGGACATCTATACTGACCCACTGGAGTTGTGAATCCTGGTTGTCGTTCCAGAGTGCTACCCTCCGGATCCCTGTTGGGCTTCTTGTTGTCTCCTGTTGTCGCCCACCTGGGATTATATGTTGAGTTTGTATTGTCTGTCCTTCCCTTGGTGTTTTCCTTTAGAGCTAGTGATGCGGACTAGTGTTCCCACCGCCCTGTTCACTATCTAGGGCTCAGCTTAGGGAAAGCCAGGGCTTTAGGCACGTGATCGGCGTACGGGTGAGGAACCCGTCTAGGGACGTCAGGGCAGCCAGGTGCCAGCCGCTAGGTGAGTCAGGGGTCACCACCTTCCCTCTCACTTGGGCAGGGCCTTCCTTGTTCCCTCCCTCTGTGTCACGTATGTGATAGTCACGCCGACCGTGATAGACACTCAAAAGCCTGCCATCCATGGATTCTGTCAGTGTTTTGATCTGTTCACCATCAACATTGCGTGCAGCAGCAACCACAGCCTCCCAGACACTGTTCAGAGAGGTGTACTGTTTTCCCTCCTTGTAAATCTCACATTTGATGATGGACCACAGGTTCTCAATGGGGTTCAGATCAGGTGAACAAGGAGGCCATGTCATTAGATTTTCTTCTTTTATACCCTTTCTTGCCAGCCACGCTGTGGAGTACTTGGACGCGTGTGATGGAGCATTGTCCTGCATGAAAATCATGTTTTTCTTGAAGGATGCAGACTTCTTCCTGTACCACTGCTTGAAGAAGGTGTCTTCCAGAAACTGTCAGTAGGACTGGGAGTTGAGCTTAACTCCATCCTCAACCCGAAAAGGCCCCACAAGCTCATCTTTGATGATACCAGCCCAAACCAGTACTCCACCTCCACCTTGCTGGCGTCTGAGTCGGACTGGAGCTCTCTGCCCTTTACCAATCCAGCCACGGGCCCATCCATCTGGCCCATCAAGACTCACTCTCATTTCATCAGTCCATAAAACCTTAGAAAAATCAGTCTTGAGATATTTCTTGGCCCAGTCTTGACGTTTCAGCTTGTGTGTCTTGTTCAGTGGTGGTCGTCTTTCAGCCTTTCTTACCTTGGCCATGTCTCTGAGTATTGCACACCTTGTGCTTTTGGGCACTCCAGTGATGTTGCAGCTCTGAAATATGGCCAAACTGGTGGCAAGTGGCATCTTGGCAGCTGCACGCTTGACTTTTCTCAGTTCATGGGCAGTTATTTTGCGCCTTGGTTTTTCCACACGCTTCTTGCGACCCTGTTGACTATTTTGAATGAAACGCTTGATTGTTCGATGATCACGCTTCAGAAGCTTTGCAATTTTAAGAGTGCTGCATCCCTCTGCAAGATATCTCACTATTTTTGACTTTTCTGAGCCTGTCAAGTCCTTCTTTTGACCCATTTTGCCAAAGGAAAGTAAGTTGCCTAATAATTATGCACACCTGATATAGGGTGTTGATGTCATTAGACCACACCCCTTCTCATTACAGAGATGCACATCACCTAATATGCTTAATTGGTAGTAGGCTTTCGAGCCTATACAGCTTGGAGTAAGACAACATGCATAAAGAGGATGATGTGGTCAAAATACTCATTTGCCTAATAATTCTGCACGCAGTGTATGTTTTGTAGTACTGTATGTAATGTTAGGAGGGAAGGGGTTAGGTTGAGAATTTGGCATAGAAGCAGGTCACCGTTTCAATTTTTGCCTCAGGCAGCTGAAAGGCTAGGTGCACCCCTGTTGATGACTTATCCTAGGGATAAATAAAATGTGCTAATACTGGAGATACCCTTTCTTCTAGCATGTTACTGAAACATGTTGAAACAGTGGACCCCAACCTTTTTGCACTGGGGACCGGTTTCATGCAAGACAAATTTCCTGTGGGGATTATGGGGTAATTACACACATAACATATAAAGACCAAATAATACCGTGCCGCCATGACCATACCCATGTTAGGTCCCAGTCATTAATAATCGCACTTAAGCCCCATCTTAGTGACTTATAGGTGATGTTTCCTCTGACAGGAGTAGATCTATTTAGTTTTTTTCTCACTCCTGCACTGATCACTCTGATGATGTCTCCTGACCACAACTTGTTTCTTCATAATTGAACATGTCTATTTAGTATTAATGCCTCCTTTTATGTCCCTACTTAGTAATCATCCACATTTAGGCCCCAGTAGATATAACGCCCCCCAGTAGTGGTCTCTTTAAACACAGTCACACCTCCAGTAGTGCCTCTTTACATATCGTGCCCCCTAAATGCACCAACCACTCCCCTGTAGTGACCCCAGTGGTGTTCACACAAAAAAAAAATTGCTATCTCCGATGCAGGCCTCTTTCAGCCTGCTGGCCCAACTGCCTGCATCACGGAACAGGCAGTCGCAAATGTCATCGCGACTGCCTGTTTCTGGGTCTCTGGTGGACTGATGACATCATCATAACACCTATGACCCCGTGCCTGAGGTCGCGATGATGTCATCGCAACCATCCTGCACCTTAGTCTGGGAGGCTAAACATCAGGGCACAGGAGCCAATAGTTACTGTCCCCACTGTTCAACTCCGGTGCTCCCCACAGACCAGTACCAGATAACCCACAGCTCAGTTCTGTCAGTGGCTTGGTGGTTGGGGAACTCTGTCTTCTTTGCCTGTTTTCTTCAGTGATTTAATCTAAGGAGCTTCTCAGCTTTTCAAGGACAACAATATAGTAGAGTTATTGAATATTTTCAAACTTCATTTACAGAAAGTTCAGTTGGTTAAAAAAAGGATTATGTTTTACATCTGGAATTGCTTAGAAATAAATGACAGAAATAGCAGTCTGTAAAATTAAATTCTTTTTCTTATATAACTTCTGCAATTTTTCTTATTGCATAATAGACAGAGCGACGTCTTTAAGTAACAATAAAGTAACATTTGGTTACAGACAGATGGGTTTAAATAAAAAGAATAGCAGAGGCAGATGCTGAATTTAGCTTCTGCATCTTGCGACATACTATGCAGAATTATGTGGGAACAGATGTTAAACTGCTTTTTTAAATCACATGAAGAAAACACAACACATTGACTATAATGATCCTGCCAATTGTAAAGCTATTATTTTACTAATACTGCAGTAATAATACAAAAATATTTACTGAAATTTCTTTCTGATAATAAAGCTAAAGGACATAACTCATAATGTTCCATTAATTGTTTAATCCCTTCAGGACCCTGCCATTTTTCACTTTCAGAACCAGGCAATTTTTTGCAAATCTGACACATGCAATTTTATATGGTGATAACCTCAAAAAGCCATTCTGAGATTGTTTTCTCGTCACATATTGTACTTCATGACAGTTGTAAATTTGAGTCAAAATATTTCATTTTTATTTATAAAAAAATACAAAATTTACCCAAAATTTGGAAAAATTTCCAATTTTCTAAATTTCTATTTCTCTGCTTTTAAAACAGATAGTGATACCTCCTAAAATAGTTATTACTTCACATTTCCCATATGTCTACTTTGTAAATGACATTTTCTTTTTGGGACGTTAGAAGGCTTTGTGGGGCTTACATAATAGAAACCACCTGTAAATGTTTAAAAAAATTTTTTTTACGGTGCTCACCTGAGGGGTTAGGTCATGTGATATTTTTATACAGCAGGTTCTTACGGATGCGGCGATACCTAATGTATAATTTATTTATTTATTTAAGTTTTACACAAAAGCAGCATATGTGAAACAAAAAAAAATCATGCTTTAGTGTCTCCATATTCTGAGAGACATAGTTTTTTTTATTTTTTGGGCAATTATCTTAGGTAGGGTCTCAGTTTTTGCAGGATGAGATGACAGTTTGATTAATATGATTTTGCGGTGCGTATGACTTTTTGATCGCTTGGTACTACACTTTTTGTGATGTAAGGTGACAAAAAATGGCTTTTTTTTACCCCGTTTTTATTTTTTTATTTTTACAATGTTCACCTGAAGGGTTAGTTCATGTGATATTTTTATACAGCAGGTCCTTACGGATTCGGCGATACCTATGTATACTTTTTTTTATTTATAGAGAAAAAGAGGTTTTGTCCTGCTTATGGTTGTGGTAATCCAAAGGCTTCTTTATTGAATATTCAGTATAAAATCCAGGTACAGAAAGCAGAGTCTACATGTTTCGGGCACAATGCAATCTTAGCCCTTACTCATGACTGTTTCAAATACACTGTGAGTTACTTTTGTAGAGAGGAGGGGGAGGATCCCTCACCTGAAATAATCAGGCTGAAATTCAACCCCTTCCTTCCACAAATGTGTACATAGGTAAAAACATGCCAAAAGACAATTCATATGGTCCATAAAACAATAGATTGAAGGAAATGGGAAATAAAGGAAGAAAAGAAGAGAAATAAACCGTTGGATAATACTGCAAAATTAGATCCAGTTTCTTATTTAAACCTTGAGGCTGGCGACTTTCAAGTCGGAAAATCCAATATGATTCTCTGTTTAAGAGTTTCCTTTTTCTGTCGCCACCTCTTATTGGTTTTTTAACCTTTTCAATGCCTTGTACTGACAGTAGTAAGAGGGTATATGTTTCGTCAAACTAAAAGTGACAGGTACCACGCCCCCTTTTATACAGATAACCCCGCCCCTTTTATATTGATTGATATTGTTTGATATAAAGTTTATATCGCTTGATATAAAGTTTATATCACTTGATATTATTTTTATATCGCTTGATATTAATTTTATATCGCTTGATATTGCTTGATATTAATTTTATATCGCTTGATATAAATTTTATTTCGCTTGATATTGCTTGATATATATATAGTATTCGTCCATTAAGGTCTTACCACTTCTGACAGCTTCTTACTACAGATGGCAACATCCTCCAAGACATTCTTCTCAGATTACTGTTAGGGCTAAAACAAGAAGTTGAACTTTCTTAGAGAAGCAGGACAGCTTACTACAGATGTTGAAATCTAATGTCCGGCAGTTACAAATTAAAAATAAATAAATTTGCTGTTAAATTTATATTGATTCTTACTACATTTGTATTTGGCCATTAAGGTCTTATCACGTCTTCCAGATTCTTACTACAGATGGCAACATCCTCCAAGACATTCTTCTCAGATTACTGTTAGGGCTAAAACAGGAAGTTGAACTTTCTTAGAGAAGCAGGACAGCTTACTACATATGTTGAAATCTAATGTCCGGCAGTTACAAATTAAAAATAAATAAATTTGCTGTTAAATTTATATTGATTCTTACTACATTTGTATTTGACCATTAACCCCTTAAGGACCGGGCTCATTTTCACCTTAAGGACCAGGCCATTTTTTGGAAATCTGACCAGTGTCACTTTAAGTGCTAATAACTTTAAAACGCTTTGACTTATCCAGGCCATTCTGAGATTGTTTTTTCGTCACATATTGTACTTCATGACACTGGTAAAATGAAGTCAAAAAAATTATTTTTTTTGCACAAAAAAATACCTAATTTACCAAAAATTTGGAAAAATTTGCAAATTTCAAAGTTTCAGTTTCTCTACTTCTGTAATACATAGTAATACCCCAAAAAATTGTGATGACTTTACATTCCCCATATGTCTACTTCATGTGTGAATTGTTTTGGGAATGATATTTTATTTTTTGGGGATGTTATAAGGCTTAGAAGTTTAGAAGCAAATCTTGAAATTTTTCAGAAATTTACAAAAACTAAATTTTTAGGGACCAGTTCAGGTCTGAAGTCGATTTGCGAGGCTTACATAATAGAAACCACCCAAAAATGACCCCATCTAAGAAACTACACCCCTCAAGGTATTCAAAACTGATTTTGCATACATTATTAACCCTTTAGGTGTTGCACAAGAGTTATTGGCAAATGGGGAGGAAATTTGAGAATTTCATTTTTTTGTCTAATTTTTCATTTTAACCCATTTTTTCCACTAACAAAGCAAGGGTTAACAGCCAAACAAGATTGTATCTTTATTGCCCTGACTCTGCCGTTTACAGAAACACCCAATATGTGGCCGTAAACTACTGTACGGCCACACAGCGGGGCGTAGAGGGAAAGGTGCGCCGTATGGTTTTTGGAAGGCTGATTTTTATGGACTGGTTTTTTGACACCATGTCCCATTTGAAGCCCCCTGATGCACCCCTAGAGGAGAAACTCCCTAAAAGTGACCCCATCTAAGAAACTACACCCCTCAAGGTATTCAAAACTGATTTTACAAACGTTGTTAACCCTTTAGGTGTTGCACAAGATTTAATGGAAAATAGAGACACAATTTCAAAATTTCAAATTTTTGGCAGATTTTCCATTTTAATATTTTTTTCCAGTTACAAAGCAAGGGTTAACAGCCAAACAAAACTCATTATTTATGGCCCTGATTCTGTAGTTTACAGAAACACCCCATATGTGGTCGTAAACAGCTGTACAGGCAAACGGCAGGGCGCAGAAGGAAAGGAATGCCATACGGTTTTTGGAAGGCAGATTTTGCTGGACTGGTTTTTTTGACACCATGTCCCATTTGAAGCCCCCCTGATGCACCCCTAGAGTGGAAACTCCAAAAAAGTGACTCCATTTTAGAAACTACGGGATAGGGTGGCAGTTTTGTTGGTACTAGTTTAGGGTACATATGATTTTTGGTTGCTCTATATTACACTTTTTGTGCAGCAAGGTAACAAGAAATAGCTTTTTTGGCACGTTTTTTTTTTTTGTTATTTACAACATTCATCTGACAGGTTAGATCATGGGGTAATTTTATAGAGCAGGTTGTCACGGACGCGGCGATACCTAATATGTATACATTTTTTTTTATTTATGTAAGTTTTATACAATACCTTTATTTTTAAAACCAAAAAAATGTTTTAGTGTCTCCATAGTCTAAGAGCCATAGTTTTTTCAGTTTTTGGGCGATTATCTTGAGTAGGGTCTCATTTTTTGCGGGATGAGATGACGGTTTGATTGGCACTATTTTGGGGTGCATATGACTTTTTGATCGCTTGCTATTACACTTTTTGTGACGTAAGATGGCAAAAAATGGCTTTTTTTACACTGTTTTTATTTTTATTTTTTTACGGTGGTCATCTGAGGGGTTAGGTCATGTGATATTTTTATAGAGCCGGTCGATACGGACGCGGCGATACCTAATATGTATACTTTTTTTTTATTTATGTAAGTTTTACACAATGATTTTATTTTTGAAACAAAAAAAATCATGTTTTAGTGTTTCCATAGTCTAAGAGCCATAGTTTTTTCAGCTTTTGGGCGATTATCTTGAGTAGGGTCTCATTTTTTGCGGGATGAGATGACGGTTTGATTGGTACTATTTTGGCGTACATGCGACTTTTTTGATCACTTTTATTACCTTTTTTGGGAAGTAAGGTGGGCAAAATTTCAATTTTCTCATAGTTTTTATTTTTTTATTTTTATGGCGTTCACCGTGCGGGGAAAGTAACATGACCATTTTATAGATCAGGTCGTTACGGACGCGGCGATACCTAATATGTGTAGTTTATTTAATTTTTTTAATTTTTATTCAGTGATAAATGTTTTTTTTTATCTTAACTTTTTTCACTTTTTTTTTACATTTTTTTGACCCAGACCCGCTTGGTTCTTGAAGATCCAGTGGGTCTGATATCTGTATAATACAGTACAGTACAATATATATTGTTCTGTACTGTATTTTACTTACACTGAACAGATCTATGCTTTCAGCATAGATCTGTTCAGCACCATGGACAGCAGGACGCCTGAGCAGGCGTCCTGTTGCCATGGGAACCCTCCCCGTCTGCTCAGAACTTCGCAGACGGGGAAGGGTAAGCACGGGGCTAAGGGGGGCTAAGGGGGGCTCTCTTCCTCTCCATCGGGGGGCTGCAAAGGCACAGCAGCCCCCCGATGGGAGAGGGAGGGAGCTCCCTGACCGATGACAGATAACTTTTTCCATACAGCGGTCCGTACGGACCGCGGTATGGAAAGGGTTAAACTGCTGACATCTGCACAGATGTCAGCCGTTTATACCAGGGTGCCAGCAATGTGCTGGCACCCTGGTATAACCACTAGAAGCCAACGATCGTTCATGGGGAGGCGGGCGGGGGATCGCGATCCCGCCTGCCGCACCGCCCGCCTCCCGCAACGCCCCCACCGCCTGCGACACCCCCCCCGCACCACCCGCCGGCATCAAATCATGCAGGGGTGCAGGGGGGGGGGTGAAAAATATAGATTATAGGCACTCAAAAGTTTCTGATCCCCGCGGTCAGGGACCGCGGGCATCAGAAACTGCAAAAAGCGCAGCAAACCGCAGGTCTGAATTGACCTGCGGTTTGCTGCGATCGCCGACACGGGGGGGTCACATCACCCCCCCTGGCGTTGTCACAGGATGCCGGCTGAAGGATTTCAGCCGAAATCCCGTTCCGTTTAACCCCTCGGGCGCCGGAATCCCGATTTAAAAGTTAGGACGTACCGGTACGTCCTTGGTCCTTAAGGACTCGGGAAATAGGGCGTACCGGTACGTCCTATGTCCTTAAGGGGTTAAGGGCTTATCACGTCTTCCAGATTCTTACTACAGATGGCAACATCCTCCAGACATTCTTTTCAGATTACTGTTAGGGCTAAAACAGGACGTAGTGGTTTTTTGAAAGCCTCCTGGCAGCTTACTACAAATGGTGAAATCTAATGTCATAATCTAATGTCAGGCAGTTTCCAAATGAATACAAAAAGCACAAGGTTTTTTTTTTATATAAAAGCCAACCATTTTCAAATGAATACAAAAGCACAAGTTTTTTTTTTATATAAAAGCCAACCACTTTGATATGCATATATATCAAATTATACAGTTTGTTAAGTTTCATTTGATAAAAATCTTTTTGGATATGCCCATTTCTAACACTTTGATACATTTTTTAATATAAAATTAAGATTTGGACATAAAAAGGCCTATAATAAACATATAAATTCTTATAAAACATAATCTAACTTTTTGAAAGACCGCAACTACTTAATGTGTAAACACAAGGTTTTGGTATAAAAGCCAACCTCTTTGATATGCAGTTATATCAAATTATACAGCTTGATAAGTTTCATTTTGTTAAAAAATCTTTTTGGCTATGCCCATTTATAACAGTTGATAAGTTTTTTATATAAAATTAAGATTTGGGCATAAAAAGGCCTATAATAAACATATAAATTCTTATAAAACATAATCTAACTATTTGTGAAACAGCAACTAATGAATGTGCTAATAGTTGCAACATTTTGTGGTTTACAACAGGACCCCCAGCCTATATAAACATGACACATTCTGGGCATGGTTAGCACAGAGATACTCAGGCACATACAGGCATAGGTCCCTAAGGCATTAAACACATCAAAAGGTAAGCACCATTTGGCTGTTGTGCTTTTAAATCTTTTACTATTTATTGAATATGAATTATGTTAGCTGTATCTATGTAACTGATGATTTATAGGGGCGTAATGCGTCACTAACTAAATGTCTTTTTCTTTTACAGCCGACAAATGTTGCTATATTTTAACTAACAATATACATTTTGTTTAGATGGATTCTTACCAAAATTTATGGGGAGATGACAGTATACCCGATGCGCAGCTGCTTATCGCGGGCGATGATTTCTATGATTCGTACATTAGCGGTGGTGGGGGACAAATGTTTTCAGACGATTCGCCCCGTATGGCGCTAGCTCATACTGATATTTCAAACGAACCCGATTACAATCCGACGTCTCCTTGCCTGGCCGGTAAGTATAACCATCTTATGCTTTTATTACGTATATAGTTTTAGAGCTCGTTATATTTCATGAACGTTTTATTACAGACACACAAATCCGCGACATTTTAAGAATTGTGAACAGAGACGTTGAGACTGAAAATACAGAACATTCAAACATTGAAGTTACAAGCAAAAACTATTCTGACACGCTAAAGGAGAATGAGCCGTCGCAAGTTATCGATCTCACAACCGCAGGGCGCCCTGAAATGAAACAGACGATAAGGCTAGACAGAACCCGTAAGGCTCGATCGGCTTCTTTGATGTTGGCTGTTTTAAACATTATCGATATTTCTAATACACTTTTTTAAAATGCAGCGATGGAAAGAAAAGTGTATACAATTGAAGACATCGCGACACGCTCCGATGAGGCCCTACAAAAGCGTAGCAAGCGGGGCAAAGAGCGTAAGTCCCAAAACGCAGAAAAATGGCCACGGCCGGTATCTCCAAAGCGGCGTCAAAGAAATCTAGCACAACAGGTAAAGCTGCCTCTACAGCAGCTCAAACAGCAATGTGTATAACTTTTAAGCGTGTATAAACAATGGTGTCTAATCAGACCTTGTAATTTAAAGTTTTTCAGATGCCTGGTAGTGGCGCAAGTGTGAACAGAACTGTTTCATTCCCAGAACCACCAGAGTTGGGCACCAACGCCAGTGACAGTTGGCTGACGGAAAATCCTGCACTGCCGACTATCCGCTGCCCTGATGCCCGTAAGTTAATATTACACCGTGCTCTGTTTTAATTAGGCCCGCTTCAAGTTCTTAACACATACATCTTGCTGCTGGTCTTTAAATTTTTAATAAAAGTCATAATGACATATATCCATCTATCTAACTAGCTATCTATATCTATCCATTTATCTATCTATGTCTCCATACATCCAAATATCCCAACTATCTAAATTCTATAAAATTATCTATCTATCTATCTATCTATCTATCTATGTCTCTAGGCATCCAAATACCCCCACAACTATCTAAATTCGATCAATTTAGCTATTTATCTATCTATATTTCTAGCTACATATCTATGGATCAATTACCTATCTATATTTCGCGGGTGGTGGGGTTGTTTTAATTAGCGAGCTTGAACTTCTTAATACTTATATCTTAATGTTTGTCTTTCAATTTCAGCCAAAAGAAAAGAAAGCAACAAAGCCAGAGTCATTAAAGAGAGACGGCGAGCAACCACAAAACAGCAGCAGGAACAGTTTACACCGATAGCTGGAGTTCTAACAAAGCCTCGGCCGGTTCTACAGAGGGGTGAGCCAACTAGCGTAATAAATGATATTACAGATTTATGCGACATAACAACGGTAACCAATACGCAAGATGTAATACCTTGTAAAAAGCGCATCACGTTTGATACACCAGACACAAGCAGTAACGGACAACAGATAAGCGAACCCCAGGAGCGATACGCGCCTCTTGTCCATTCCTGTTATTGCCGGGGTGGAGAGACGTACGACGCATTGCGGGATATCGCGAAATGTAATGACAAAATGGCACGCGTAGCGTTGCATTTAAAATGTTACGTTAAAGACTCTACGTCTCTAGCGTTTAACAGCCCCAACAAAAATACTGAGGGGCAAATACACGCTACGCGTGACAAATGCATACGACTGATTACGCATCTTGACGCTCTTGAAAAAGAGCTGCTAGGCAGCGAATGACTAGTGATGACTGGTGGAGGTGGATGCCCTTTTAAAAGCTCAAAAACAACTGTAAGTGCTAGGATTCGAAAGTTAAAACAGGCTATAAAAATCTGTTTTTCAGTTAAACGTTCTAAAATAGCTAGAGAAAAAAGGCGTCGCCGGCGTAACAATACGCCGCCGACGCGTCCGAACAAAATAGATAGCAAAAAAAGACAGGAATGTCGTAACAAGACTGTTGCGGCGGCTCGTCTGAATGCTGGACAAACACATCAGCAATCGCAGACAGCGCAAGCGGGGCCCAGCCGTCCAAACAGTTTGCACACTAACAGGCATTCAAATACGCAATCAGCGCGTATTCAGTCCGGTGGCCCACAAAATGGCGACTTGCCCTATAACACGGCTATTACAGACGATCCCCCAGAACCACAAAACGTTAGATCCGTTTATCTAGAACGTGTATATCATCAACAGCGTGATTTAGCGAATTTTAATAGTACCATGTACACGGAACACTTCAGATTCGCTAACCTCGAAGCCATTCGCTCATTTGTTGACGCTCTTGAGGCAATACACGCTGCTATACATACATTGTTAGATAGGATTTTACGGGCCGTCGAACCGGGTGATTTCATACAATTGCGTTTAGACAGCGGCGAAACGTTTGATTCGATTTTTTTCTAATAGGTATTCTAGAGATGGTTTTAGAGTCGAAACATTTTTGGACAATATCGCTAACGCATTACAGAGTAACGCGGAGTGCATAGCTGGAAATACACTTAAACTAGTTGTAATCATTGTCAGGTGTCGCCGTGGTGGGTCCCGAAGACGTTTGGGCGTTGTCGCGTATAGTCGTATTATTGATCGTAAAAAACAACATTTATACGATTTTAATAATTACGATAATAACATCTGTCTGGCCGCTAGTGTTTACGCTATTTTGGAGGGTGCTTCTTTGAGCGACGTCGCCTTGTTAGAGAAAGCTCGACAACTGCATAGAGACTTACAAATACCCAAGGGGCATTTGTTGTCTTTTACGGACATTGCTGAATTTGAAAAAAAATTAAACATCACAATTAAAATTTTGTACCATAATAGGGGGCAGTGGCGTTATTATCACACAGCCCACACAGCTAAAGAAAAGACCGTCTATATATTGCACCATGATAAGCATTATTATGGCCTAAAAAATCTAAAAGCCTTTATCGGTTTCGACTATTTTTGCGACGTTTGTTGCACTGTATACAAACATAAATATCGACACGGTTGTATGCAGTTTTGTAAAGCGTGCCAGAGCCCGAATTGTGTTGAACAGTCTAATAACACACGTTGCCCGATATGTAGGACGTATTGCCGCTCAGAGGCTTGTTTTGAAACACATAGAAACCTGGCACTTAGTGATAAAGCTCTTTGTAAGAAAAAAACTTTTTGCGGATTTTGTTACAAATATATAGACTGCGGCGATGAGCACAAATGTAACGGTTTAAAATGCACCATCTGCGGCGGGCAGGTTGACAAATTTGACGACCATGTTTGTTACATGCAGCCATACAACCCCAAAAAAATGACTGACAAGAATATCTTTTACGATTTTGAATGCATGCAAGAAACAGGCGTGCACATACCCAATTTCATTTACGCAACCACACTATACGCCCCAAACTCCTGGCAATTTAGCGGAAAATCTTGTACGCGGGACTTTGTGCGATTTTTTTGCAGACGGTAAGTTTTCGGGTTACACGTTTATAGCGCACAATGCAGGACGCTACGACGCTTATTTTGTTTTACAGGAGTTGATTAATGAAAAATTTAAAATTGATATTTTAAATCAAGGAGGCCGGTTAATGTGCGTTACCCTGAAGGACTTAAAAATTAGATTCATAGACTCGCTGAATTTCATGCCTATGAAGCTCAGCAAGATGCCCGAGGCTATGGGTTTTTCAGGCGCCAAGGGTCACTTCCCGCTAGGTGTTACGGCGTCGAATACATGATGCCCGGGGAGCAAAAAGAATTCACAGATTGGTACGAGAAACATAAAAATGACACCTTTAATTTTCAGGAGGAGTTAAAAGCTTACTGTAAGCAGGATGTGGAGGTTTTGAGAAGGGCTTGTGAGTGTTACAGGGACACGATTATTGCTATGACGGAACAAAAAGTTCTCCAATACATTAAACGTGAAAAGAAATACAGAACGGTCACTAAATGTATTGATCCGCTCCAACTTATCACATTGGCATCCGTGTGCATGGCTATGTATCGGTTTAAATTTCTACCCAAAAATACCATAGAGATTGTCCCGGCAGATAATTACCACAAGACCCAGAAACGCTTTTCAACACCCGCTATACAGTGGCTCATGTACCTTGAACATGCTGAAGGCATTTCTATACAACACGCGTTAAAGGGAGGTGAAAAAAAGGTCGGTAAATATTTTTTGGACGGGTATGCTTTTGTTAACGGTAAACACACCGCTTTTGAATTTCAGGGCTGTTTTTATCACGGGTGTCCTGTGTGCTATAACGATCAGGACAGCAGCGAACTTACTAAAACGTCCTACGGGCAGCTATACCAATCTTTCCTAGTCAGGAAAAGCCGACTACAGAGACAAGGCTTTACGGTCCGTGTCCTGTGGGAACACGAGTGGCGGGAAATGATTGCAAACGATTCGGGGGTCAAAGACTTTCTGTTTAAAATGAAATTCCCGACTCCTTTGGATCCTCGTGACGCGCTTTACGGCGGGCGCACTAACGCCATTAAATTTTATCACAAGGTGCAGGCCGATAAAACAGTGCATTATTACGATTTCACCAGTCTGTATCCTTTTGTTAAAAAACTAAGACGTACCCTGTAGGACACCCAAAAATAATTTATGATCATCAAAAAATACTTTGGCATTGCCCGAGTTAAAGTGTACCCGCCCAGAGATTTATTTTTTCCGGTCCTGCCTGTAAAGCTAAATAAAAAACTAATGTTTCCTCTATGTTACACATGTGCCTTGAACTGTCTGAAAGACATTTGCACCCACACAGACGATGAGCGTTCCCTAACCGGTACATGGTGCACCATAGAACTAGTTTTAGCTGTTGAAAAAGGTTACAGGATTGCCGAGATCTACGAGATCTGGCATTTTCCGAACACAACAGACGAGCTGTTCGCCCCGTACATCAAATTACATCTCAGAGATAAACAGGAGGCTTCCGGTTATCCCAGTTGGTGTAAAACGGATTCTGAAAAAACGGCTTACATAGCGGCATTTAAAAAAAAAGAAGATGTCTGCTTGCGTTCTGATAAGATAGCTGTAAACCCAGCAAAAAGACAAATTTCAAAACTGTTCCTAAACTCTTTGTGGGGTAAGTTTGGACAGCGTTCTAACTTGTCACGTACCAGCATAGTCACGGACCCTGACGAACTTTTCAAACTAGCTTTTGTGCCGTACTACGACCTCTCCGAGGTTAATTTCATCTATGACGATACGGCATTAGTCAATTGGCGCTATGTAAAAGAGCGCTACACCCACAACAAAAACACAAACATTTTTATAGCCTGTTTTACAACCGCCTATGCCAGACTCGAATTATACAAGCTCCTAGACAGGCTGCAGGAACGTTGCTTTTATCACGACACAGACTCCGTCATATTCGTGAGTAAGGGGGCTGCATGGTCGCCACCCTTGGGTGACTTTCTCGGTGAACTAACTAGTGAAATACCCGACGACGCCCACATTACCGAGTTTGTATCCGCTGGCCCAAAGACTTATGGCTACAAACTTAACAACGGTAAAACCGTATTGAAGGTTAAGGGTATAACACTCAATGTAGCTAACACACGGCTTGTTAATTTTGACAGTTTAAAAGACCTTGTGTTGGATTACTCACACAACACCGACCCCGAGATGCAGAAAACAATAGGTATCGAACAAGACGGCATTTTCAGAAATAGGAAGCGTTTGACCACAGAGACAAGACCGTTACGTAAAACGCAAAAGTGCATCTACACAAAGACAGCTGACGGCTGACTTTACAACGCTGCCTTTTGGCTATTAAACATGCCTGCGCAATTTCAACATCCTTTTTCGTGTATTCTAGCAGGACCCTCAAATTCCGGAAAGTGTTTTTTTGTTAAAAATGTATTAATGCACCAGGATACGTTAATGTCGCACAAACCTGATAATGTCATTTGGTTTTACGCATGTTGGCAGAAATTGTATGATGAACTAACCCGTTTGTTTACAAATATCAGGTTTATCGAGGGGGTCCCACAAAATTTTACAGACGCTGAGCTATTTCCAATGGATAAGGCAAATTTGGCGGTTGTTGATGATCTTATGGAGGCGGCTTGTGAAAATCTTGAAATACAAAACGCATTCACCAAATACGTACACCACAGAAATTTGAGCATTATGTATCTCGTTCAAAACGTTTTTTGTCAGGGTAAGAAAAGCCGAACCATAAATTTAAACACTAAATACATGGTCCTTTTTAAGAACCCTCGTGATAAATTACAGGTTATTACGTTGGCTCGGCAGATGTACCCCGGTAAAACACGTTTCTTTTTAGAAGCTTTTGAAGATGCTACACACAAGCCTTACGGCTATTTACTTGTAGATTTAAGATCTGACAAGCCTGAGGACCTGCGACTCAGAACCGGTCTGTTCCCACCAGCTCTGCCGGTGGCTTATGTGTGCAAACAGAAGCTCTAAATGAGGTATCTCACATCTTTACGGTTATTTTTGTTAGCTGCGCTGGTGCTGTAAGGATGTCGAACAGGATCCGGCGTAATTGGGGTCTTTTAAAAGCATTAGTCAAAACAAATCTGAAGGCCCGAAAATAAATATTACGTAATGCCAGTAATGATTTGATATCGGCTATTGGCGAGATAGCGCTCAACATCCTTAAAGGAAAGATACCTCTTAAAGAGCGCCAAAAAAATATATTGAAAAAATGGCGTCGGGCTATAAAGAAATTAAGCGATAAAAAGTACTCCATTAAAGGAAAGAAGCGCATTGTGAACCAGAGCGGCGGTTTTATAGGAGCTTTGCTCGGTTTTGCAATACCTTTAATCACTAGCCTGATAGCTAATACAGCGGGTGGCTCATAATGCAGTATGCAGAGAAAATGTTCCTGGTTTCCAAAAATGAAATAGACAGGCTTAAAAATTTGTCCGTAGATGCAACAGATATACGCCAAACAGCCATACGGCGATTAGATGATGAGATTAGCGAAATACTACACAGAAATGACCTTTCAGATGATGAAAAAATTAAGAGATACACAGTCGTGTTACAGAGGTACTTAATGCTCAACAAACAGTCCGGTAAAGAAATGCCTGGTATAACCCTGATTACGCAGCCGCAAACCGATCAACAACAATTGTCAAATGCAACCTCAATCAGCACAGATACTAACGAGATACTTGACAGTATTAACAAACGTTATAGAAAAAATGCAGAACTATTGTTAAGTAAACTGTACCGCGCTGGTAATAAGCCATACTGGAACGCTATGGGTGAGTTCATTTACAAGAACAAACTGTAACCGGGTCCAACATTATTGACCTGATTCGAACAGCTACCCAGAGTCATGGGCTGCCTAAGATTAAACCTCACGGTTGGGACTATTTTATGGAAACTATCGCACAGCTGAACACCCCGTCAACTGTTATCGGTAATACAAGAAGAAGAGAACTTTTCGATAATTTGTAAAAGCGGGCGCTGAGTGAGCCCTTTGACGAGGCTCTAAGCCCTTTTACCCCTCCGGTGTTATTAACATCGCCTACTGTGTCGACCCGGGGCTCATTATTACCTAAAAAGAGGCTCCCGCCCTTGTTGCAAGCTGCTTGGTTAACGTTGTAAATTTTCTTACTTTGGCGATTGTATATAAACTTTCTTTGTATTAAACAGCTTATAATGTTTTTATTTGTTTTACATAAATTTTTACTTTGCATGTATATAAAATTTCTTTGTGTGTAATGTCTTATAATGTTTTATTTACGCTACATAAACTGTTTTAAATAAAAATGTAGTCTGTTTTTCTTTTTACAATAAATATAATAGCTTGATTATTTAAAATTGTATAAACAGTTAGGACGTGTTGTTGAGTAGACGGTGTTTAAAACACAGCGGCCGAACCCCCCGAAAGCTCCAGACTGATCGGGGCCGTGAGTTTATAAACAAACCTATGAGGCGTCTTTGTGAAACCTATAAAATACATCATTTTTTAACTACAAACGCTGTTAAAGCTGCGTTGGTCGAGCGTTTTAATAGAACGCTGAAAACTAAAATGTGGCGCTATCTTAGAGAACAAAACACATACAGGTACTTTGACAAGTTACAAGACTTGGTGTATAGTTATAACCACACATACCACAGAACTATAAGGCGTCGCCCCGTCGATGTGACAAAAGAGAACTCTTTAACCGTTTGGAAAAATATCTACGGGCGTTACGATACTATTAAAAAAGTTAAACTGTTATTAAAAATAGGTGACCCCGTCAGAATTGTGCGTTATAAGGTTTTTTTTTACAAAGGGGTATGAACAAACCTATACGGACGAGATAAAATTAAAATTCACGCTGTAAACACTCGGGGCCTCCGACCCCTTTATAAGTTGAAAGACCTGTCCGATGAGCTCATTGAAGGCTCATTCTACCCGGAGGAAGTCCAAAAAGTAACTCTCGACAAGCTACGAGGTTACAGGATAGAAAAAATACTGAAAAAGAAGAAAGTTCGTGGTAAAACGCTGTGTTTTGTAAAGTGGATAGGTTACCCCGACAAGTTTAACTCTTGGGTACCTGAAAAACAGTTGATGCGTCTGTAAACTATGGAGGACGGATTGTTTTTTATCACGCTGCCCTGCAACGCCTCTGCCAAACTTTATCCCGAAAACAGCATCACCGATTACACCACTAAGTTAGTGGCTTTAGTGGAGATTCAGTATCCACATACATGGGAAACCTTTGGCCCCGGAGATGGTGTATTCTACGTAGCACAGCGCTCCGAGTCGATCAGTGAGCTTTTTGTTAAATCGGGTTATTACGCCAATATGCACGATCTCATCAAAGCCATTAATAGCAAACTTGAATCTATAAAAATACCTCCCGATCAACTGCGTCTAAGATACGACGATATTGACAGAACCGTTTATGTACTGAATTCACCAGCCTACAAGTTCATGCCTTGTGTGAAGTTGGGGAATATTTTGGGGCTGACGGGGTATTCGCAAGCTCCGTCGCTCAAGAATGTAGACACCGAGCACATCACTCTCCGCTACAAAGGACCCGGCTTACCTGTTTTAGAACATCATGTTGGCGGTATAAAGGGGCTTGCTCTAGTTTCATCAAAAGAGAAAAAAATTAATTCCGATATTAAAGCTGGTTTTTATACATTATTTGTTTGTACCGATATCGTCCAACATCAACTTGTTGGCGATAGTTACGTACAACTTTTAAGAACTGTCGAGTTAGGCGGTAAAAATGGTGATATAGTCACGCAAAAGTATCACCGGCCTGACTATATACCTGTTTGTAAACATCATTTTGACACGGTCACAATATCGATACTCACGGATCAGGCTAAACCTGTTAAATTCAAATACGGTAAGACTATTGTGCGATTACACTTTAGACCGCGCGCTGTGACGACGCATTAAAATGTTGTCCCAGAGAGTGTACGGTGACCCAGACGCATATACGCATTATTACATAACGCAAGCCGGTCATGGCTTGGACGGGATTCATGGTACTGAATTCATGCATGGTTCTGGACTCGCCGGGTTATTTAGGGGTCTGTTCCGACGTGTCGTTCCCCTATTTAAGAAAGGTGTGGAGCTTGTAAAACCGCACGGGAAAACAGCCGCCCGTAACATTGCTAAAGACGTTGTCACTACGGCTTCGACCGCCTTTATGGATCGTATAAATAGGTCGGCACAGCGCCAGGAGGGCTCTGGTGTCGTACAAATACGTAAAAAAAGCGTAAAAGAAAACGGAAACGCGCTGCCATTGTCTTACCAACTTTTATGAATAAAGTAGCAAAACCTAAGAGACGTCGCCGCCAGAAAACAAGAAGTCGTTCACCGAGTGACATCTTCTAGTCACCCGCTATGGCTTTCGTGCATGACGCCTCCGCTGAGTACGCCAAATCAGAGTTGGATATCTTTCAAATACCGCCTACTCAAACAAGCATTGAAAAATCGCTTTATGTAGAGGTTCAGCCAATCGCAGCAATCATTGACAATGCCCCTTTGGAATTCTACATCACGGGCAGTGGTGAATATTATTACGATCTTAATAACACCTTGTTACACGTCGTTTGCAAAATCGTTAGTCCTGATAACACACCCATACCCGAAGACTCCCGCGTTGCACTTATTAACTACCCTATAGCGAGTCTTTTTAATCAACTGGATATAACGCTCGGCGACACGTTGATTTCAAGAAGCGACAACCTTTATACGTATAGAGCGTATATAGAGTCCCTAATAAATTATAATTCACTAACTTTAGCTTCCCAATTTACAGCCGGTTTATTCTATTAAGACACAGCGGGGCATCATGATGACCGGATTATCGATGGGCGTAATGACGGCTTCAGCAGGAGAGCAAAGTATTCAGCCCGATCTAAGAGTGTTGAATTAATGGGCCCCATTTACGCCGATATATTTAATCAACCGAAGTTAAAACTGAACGGTTTAGACCTAAAGATAAAATTGACCAGAAACAAAGACACTTTCTGCCTTATGTCGGCCGAGGCGGCCCATTTTAAAGTCCAAATACAGCACGCTTCCCTGTTTGTCAAAAGAGTACAAGTATCGCCCGCTGTAAGAATCGGTCACAGTCGCTCTCTGTTAACAGCTAACGCTAAGTACTCGATCGATCGGGCATCGCTTAAAGTGTATAGCGTACCCGCCGGTACTCGCATTTGCAACCACGAGAATCTTTTCCTCGGAAACCTACCAAAACAGTAATACTAGCGTTTGTGGATAACAAATCATTTTCCGGCAGTTACCAAAGAAATCCTTTCACTATAATGTGAATTTTGCAGCCTTATATTTGGATGGTCAACAGATACCAGCAAAACCTTTTCAACCTAACTTCCAAGACGAATCAGCTGTTCAGGAATATATGTCCCTAGTACATATTTCGGGGAAACACAAGGCCGACAACGCTTTATCCGTCGATCGACACGAGTTCTTGAACGGTTACACTTTGTTCGCTTTTGATTTATCGCCGGATCAAGAGCCCGGCGGTCATTTCTCTCTAGTAAAAACTGGCAATCTGAGAGCTAAAATTAGATTTGCCGAGCCGATTGCGAACACAATTAATATGATTGTATATTCAGTTCATGAAAATATTATTGAAATAAATAATCGTCGGGAGGTATTATATGATTTTCAATAAACATGAATAATTATGAAATTGCCTGTGTTATTAAAGCTGATATTAACGCCAGGCGCATATTTAAAGGTGTATTCCCATGTGATTTATTACCTGGGGGTAAAATCATCGACAGGCCCGTGGCCTACATTGTAAATACGGATAATTCGTCTCAGCGGGGGAAGCATTGGATTTTAATTATATTATACCCGAATGATATATCTTATTTTTTTGATAGTTATGGTTTATCCCCCGCAAATGAAATATTTCCTGGCGACTTTATGCAGTTTTTATATAAAAATTCTAAGACTATAAGATATCAAAACAGACAAATACAAGACGCCGTTAGTTCAGTCTGCGGCTATTACTGTATCTATATCTTACAATGTCTCGCTAAAGGAATATCTTTTGAAAATGTTTTAAAAATGTTCACTAACGATTTTAGAAAAAATGACCGTATTGTGCGATCATTTGTAACAAAACGCATGAAACGCTTATGTATACGATGCTGTAATTACAATCAAACGTGTCTGTCCCTACGTGAATGTTGCAAATAAGGAAATGAATAAAGCTTTTTAACCGAATTATATTCGTCATCGTTTTATTTCAATACTATTATATTAAATTAATATCAGGTGCTATAAATTTTAATATCAAACACGATAAATTTTTATATCAAACACGATAAATTTTAATAGCTAACACTATAAATTTTTAATAGCAACCACTATAAATTTTAATAGCACACACTATAAATTTTAATAGCTAGCGCTATAAATTTAATATCAAACACTATAAATTTTAATAGCAGACACTATAAATTTTAATAGCTAGCGCTATAAATGTAATATCAAACACTATACATTTTAATAGCAAACACTATCAATTTAATATCAAACACTATAAATTTTAATAGCAAACACTATAAATTTAATATCAAGCGATATAAACTTAATATCAAGCGATATAAAATTAATATCAAGCGATATAAAAATAATATCAAGCGATATAAACTTTATATCAAACAATATCAATCAATATAAAAGGGGCGGGGTTATCTGTATAAAAGGGGGCGTGGTACCTGTCACTTTTAGTTTGACGAAACATATACCCTCTTACTACTACTACTGACATATAGGAGACATCACCACCATGTACCATGGCAAAATGGAGACTTGCCGCAGATATGTGTCACAGCCAGACAGCTGAGAAGCGCTCATAGGAGCTTTTCAGATCCTCCTCCTTGAATTTCTTTGTTTTGGTTTAGTTTCTCATCTCGTTAGTCTATCTCAGCTGTCATGCAGTCGGACTGATTGCTGCCCTTTAAATTCCTCCCCATAATGCAGTAGTGTGCGGCTGATACAACTTCCTGGAGTGTGTGTGCATGCTGTTCCCAGTTCCCAGTCCTCAGTCCTCAGTCGTCAGTCGTCTGCAAGTTAAGTGCTGTTTATGTATTTATGATTATCTCTTTTCTGGATCCAGGTGACCCTGACTCCCTCCGTGTCAGTGTAGGGAGCCGGTGGTCGTCTCCCCTCACTATTGTAGGGTCTTCAGGTAATAGATAGCCGAGGAACGTGGATATGCGCCCATCCACCTTTGGGGTGTTCGCATAGGCTGAGCAGTGAGGGAGAGCGGCAGGTCTATTGCAGGGGTCTCCCTTTGTTCCTTAGTTGTGGATCCAGAGAGACATTGTTTATATGGTTTTGTCTTGTTTCCTGTACACCATCGTGACATTATCAGCCGCCAAAACCGTCTCAAGCATGGATCCGGTTTCACTTTTGGCTGAACGCTTTCAGGGTCTTGCTTTGGAGGTAGCTGATCTCCGTAAGACTTTTTCTCAGTTTCAAGTGACCGGTTCAGCTTGCGTTCATGGAGTTTGTGCTGAGCCTAAGATCTCGCTCCCGGATACGTTCTCCGGGGGTAGTGAGAATTTTGTGCGTTTTAGAGAGGCTTGCAAACTCCATTTTCGCCTTCTTCCCCATTCTTCTGGTGATGAAGAACAGAGGGTGGGGATCATTATATCGCTGCTCAGGGGTAACGCTCAGTCCTGGGCCTTTTCGCTGCCGGAGGGGGCACGGCACCTCCGTTCAGTGGATGAATTCTTTTTAGCCCTGGGTCAGATATATGATGATCCGGATCGTATTGCTCTGGCTGAGTCTAGACTACGTCTGTTATGCCAGGGTAAACAATCCGCAGAGATATACTGCTCAGAATTTCGGAGATGGGCAGCAGATACGGGTTGGAATGATGCTGCACTCCGAAGTCAATTTTGCTATGGTCTTTCAGAGGGATTGAGAGATGCATTTGCCTTTCATGAGAGACCTACCTCCTTGGATTCTGCTATGTCTCAGGCCGTTCGTATTGACAGGCGTCTTAGAGAGAGAGGAGAGATCTCTCCTTCCTGTCATACTCAGTCCCGGGACAGTGCAGCGGTCTCATTCTGTGCACAGGGGTCTCAGTCGCTGTCAGCCCCTTCTGAGCAGGAGCCCATGCAGCTGGGGTTGATTGCCTCTGACAATAGAAGATTCAGCCCGCAGGGGAGGGTTTGTTTTTGTTGTGGAGGTATAAATCATCTGGCAAATGTTTGTCCCTCTAGGAGATTCAGGCAGTTTTCTGGGAGCAATAAAGAGACAAAAAGGAAAAAATCTTTTAAAAATGTTCCATCTGTTACTATTGGCAGGGTTGAGGCGGAAATTGAAGGTTTCCCGTTTGCTTGTAGTTCCCGTTTTGTCCTGCCTGCTAGGGTGGCGCTAGAGAGCAAGAGCATTTTTTGTGAGATTTTTGTGGATAGTGGAGCAGCTGTCAACCTAATTGATAATCAATTTGCAATAACTCATGGTTTCCAGGTATGCACTTTGGGAAAAGATATTCCTGTTTTTGCTATTGATTCAGCTCCACTTTCTCAGAAATCATTAAAGGGCATAGTTCACAATATCCGTTTAATTGTGAGTGATGCTCATGTTGAGGATGTGTCATGTTTTGTCCTTAGCGGTTTGCCTACTCCTCTAGTGTTGGGGCTACCCTGGCTCACTAAACATAACCCCACCATTGATTGGCAAGCGAGGCAAATAAATGGTTGGAGTAACTTTTGCAGAGAGAATTGCCTCATAACATCTGTTTCTGAGGTTTCTACTAAGACTGTACCACCTTTCCTCTCTGAATTTTTGGATGTCTTCTCTGAGAGTGGAGTTCAGGGTTTGCCTCCGCACAGGGAGTATGATTGCCCTATTAATCTCATCCCAGGCGCCAAGCTGCCTAAATCTCGTTTATACAATCTCTCCCAACCTGAGAGGGTCGCTATGCGTGCTTATATCTCTGAGAGTCTGAGAAAAGGACACATACGACCCTCGAAGTCACCTGTTGCCGCTGGTTTTTTCTTTGTTAAGAAAAAAGATGGTTCTTTAAGACCTTGTCTGGATTTCAGGGAGCTGAACAGTATCACTATTCGTGATCCTTATCCACTTCCTCTGATCCCGGACCTGTTTAACCAGGTTGTTGGGGCTAAAGTATTTTCCAAATTAGACCTAAGAGGGGCATACAACCTGGTTAGGGTCAGAGAAGGAGACGAATGGAAGACGGCTTTTAATACCCCTGAGGGCCATTTTGAGAATTTGGTTATGCCTTTTGGTTTGATGAATGCCCCAGCCGTTTTTCAGCATTTCGTCAACAGCATTTTTTATCATTTAATGGGAAAATTAGTATTAGTGTATTTGGATGACATTTTGATTTTTTCTCCTGATTTCAAGACTCATAAGGAACACTTACGTCAGGTCTTGCTCATCCTGCGGGAGAATAAATTATACGCGAAACTGGAAAAATGTGTGTTTGCGGTTCCAGAGATCCAATTTCTGGGGTTTCTTGTCTCCGCTTCTGGTTTTCGCATGGACCCCGAGAAGGTCCTCGCTGTGCTTGAGTGGGAGCTTCCTGAGAATCAGAAGGCGCTGATGCGTTTTTTGGGCTTTGCTAATTATTACAGGAAATTTATTTTGAATTATTCCTCTGTTGTTAAACCACTCACTGATATGACCAGAAAGGGGGTAGATTTTTCTTCCTGGTCGGTAGAGGCGCGTAAGGCCTTTTCTAATATCAAGGAGAGTTTTGCTTCCGCTCCCATCCTAGTACAACCTGATATTTCGTTACCCTTCATAGTTGAGGTTGATGCTTCTGAGGTAGGGGTGGGTGCGGTCTTGTCTCAGGGTTCCTCTCCTGCCAAATGGCAACCGTGTGCCTTTTTCTCAAAGAAACTCTCCTCCGCAGAGAGAAATTATGATGTGGGAGATAGGGAATTGTTGGCCATCAAGTTGGCTTTTGAGGAATGGCGCCATTGGCTAGAGGGAGCCAGACACCCTATTACCGTGTTTACTGACCATAAAAATCTGGCCTACTTGGAGTCAGCCAAGCGTCTGAACCCGAGACAGGCCAGATGGTCTTTGTTCTTTTCAAGGTTTAATTTTGTTGTTACGTTCCGCCCTGGGGTTAAGAATGTGAAGGCAGATGCCCTGTCACGTTGTTTTCCGGGAGGTGGGAATTTTGAAGACCCGGGTCCCATTTTGGCTGAAGGTGTGGTGGTCTCTGCTCTTTTTCCTGAATTGAAGGCAGAGGTGCAGGCAGCCCAGTCAGAAGCTCCTGATCTTTGTCCTCCTGGGAGGTTGTTTGTGCCTCTCGCTTTGAGACACAAGATTTTTAAAGAACACCACGATACGGTCCTTGCTGGGCACCCGGGGGCAAGAGCCACACTGGATCTCATTGCTCGGAGATTCTGGTGGCCTGCGCTTCGTAAGTCGGTTGAGGGTTTTGTGGCAGCTTGCGAGACTTGCGCTCGTGCCAAGGTCCCTCATTCACGGCCATCAGGTCCTCTCCTTCCTTTGCCCATTCCTTCCCGTCCTTGGACACATCTGTCCATGGACTTCATAACGGAATTGCCTCATTCCTCGGGGAAGTCTGTGATTCTGGTGGTGGTGGACCGTTTTAGCAAAATGGTGCATTTTATCCCTTTTCCTGGTTTGCCCAATGCTAAGACGCTGGCGCAGGCATTTATTGACCACATTGTCAAATTGCATGGGATTCCTTCAGACATAGTCTCTGATAGGGGCACGCAGTTTGTTTCCAGATTCTGGAAGGCTTTCTGTTCTCGCTTGGGGGTTCGGTTGTCATTCTTTCTGCTTTCCATCCGCAGTCGAATGGCCAGACAGAGCGCGTCAATCAGAATCTGGAGACATATCTGCGCTGTTTTGTGGCGGAGAATCAGGAGGATTGGTGTTCTTTTTTGTCCCTTGCTGAGTTTGCTTTAAATAACCGTCGTCAGGAGTCCTCTCATAAGTCACCATTTTTTGGTGCATATGGGTTTCATCCGCAGTTTGGGACTTTCTCGGGAGAGGGATCTTCTGGTTTGCCTGATGAGGACAGATTCTCCTCGTCTTTGTCATCTATTTGGCAAAAGATTCAGGATAATCTAAAGAGCATGAGTGAGAGATATAAGCGTGTGGCGGATAAGAGACGTGTGCCTGGTCCGGACCTGAATGTTGGTGATCTGGTGTGGTTGTCTACCAAGAATATCAAATTGAAGGTTCCCTCCTGGAAGTTGGGTCCTAGGTTTATTGGGCCTTACAAGATCCTGTCTGTCATCAATCCTGTTGCCTACCGTCTTGATCTTCCTCAGACTTGGAAGATCCATAATGTTTTTCATAAGTCCTTATTGAAACCTTATGTTCAACCTATTGTACCCTCGCCTTTGCCTCCTCCTCCGATTATGGTTGATGGAAATCTTGAATTTCAGGTCTCTAGGATTGTGGATTCTCGTCTTGTCCGCGGTTCCCTTCCAGTACCTCGTTCATTGGGAGGGTTATGGTCCTGAGGAGAGGATGTGGGTCCCAGTGACGGACATTAAGGCCTCTCGTCTCATCAGGGCTTTCCATAGGTCCCATCCTGAGAAGGTGGGTTCTGAGTGTCCGGAGTCCACTCCTAGAGGGAGGGGTACTGTCACAGCCAGACAGCTGAGAAGCGCTCATAGGAGCTTTTCAGATCCTCCTCCTTGAATTTCTTTGTTTTGGTTTAGTTTCTCATCTCGTTAGTCTATCTCAGCTGTCATGCAGTCGGACTGATTGCTGCCCTTTAAATTCCTCCCCATAATGCAATAGTGTGCGGCTGATACAACTTCCTGGAGTGTGTGTGCATGCTGTTCCCAGTTCCCAGTTCCCAGTCCTCAGTCCTCAGTCGTCAGTCGTCAGTCGTCTGCAAGTTAAGTGCTGTTTATGTATTTATGATTATCTCTTTTCTGGATCCAGGTGACCCTGACTCCCTCCGTGTCAGTGTAGGGAGCCGGTGGTCGTGTCCCCTCACTATTGTAGGGTCTTCAGGTAATAGATAGCCGAGGAACGTGGATATGCGCCCATCCACCTTTGGGGTGTTCGCATAGGCTGAGCAGTGAGGGAGAGCGGCAGGTCTATTGCAGGGGTCTCCCTTTGTTCCTTAGTTGTGGATCCAGAGAGACATTGTTTATATGGTTTTGTCTTGTTTCCTGTACACCATCCGTGACAATATGTTGCGGTTCTCATGGTGCGGTATGTCTGATATATGTTTTCTGATACGCATTTTTATTGCATTTGTGGTGCATCCCACATATTGTAACTTGAAACTTGTGCATCTTATGCAATAAATCGCATAGGTAGTATTGCAATTTATAAAGGATTTTATTTTGAAAACCTGGCCGTTAATACTGGATTCAAAATTTTGACAGATCTCCATATATTTACAGCAAATGCAAATGGAGTGACCGCATTTATAATTTCCTGTTGTTGACAACCATGTATTTTGTGTTGTTCGGGATTTGTCATTTTTAAAGAGAGATGGGCTCACGGAACTGGCTATGGTGGGTGCCTTTTGGGCTGTGCATTTAATGCCATTGTGTACCATGGATGCCCATATTTTGTCACACGCTAGCACTGGGAAATGCTTTCTGACGATGTTACAAATTTGAGTGTATTCCTTACTATATTGTGTGACAAAAATATTTTTTCTTTCCTGGTTAGATATCTCTCTGATTTTTTGTCTCTTTGTTTCTACAGGTGTGTTCAATAGTATATTCCTATTCATATGTCGAATATCTCTGCTGCATTTCTTCATCTTTTTTTCGGAATATGCTCTATGTGTTAATCTACTTATGATGTTTTGCGCCTCTGTTTCATAGGTCGACTCATCACTGCAATTTCTTCTAGCCCTAATTAGTTCTCCTTTTGGTATATTTCTGATGGTATGCATGGGATGGCATGACTGTGCATGTAATATTGTATTGCCTGATGTTGGTTTTCTGTAGGTGCTGGTGTATATGGAGGCCGTGGCGGAGTCTCCCCTGAGGCGGAGATTCAGGAACTCAATGTTCCTGGCGCTATGTTGAACGGTAAATTGGATACCGTTCACACATGCGTTCAGATAGTCTGCAAAATATGGTATGGTCGCCACATCACCAGACCAGATAAAGATCAGGTCATCGATGTAACGGCCATACCATCTTATGCTATCCGAAAATGGGTTGGTGTCGATGAGGAGGAAGCCCCTCTCCCACCATGCCATAAAAATATTGGCTATGGAGGGAGAGAAATTAGCCCCCATCGACACACCCGATGTCTGCAGGAAAAACTTTCCATCAAACATAAAATAATTCTGCCTCAGGAGGAAGTCCACCACGGCCACCACATACTCCATTAGCACCACAGAAAAATTTCCAAAATTCTCCAAAAACCATACCAGGGAAATATTCACCAGTTTATGAGGAATACTAGGGTAAAGTGCGACTACATCCGCTGTCACCCATGAGTATTCTTGGGACCATTCCAGGCTTTGTACAGCCTGCAAAACCGATTTAGTATCTCTCAAAAAACCGGGGATATTTGGAATCAATGGTTGCAGTAGTGAGTCGACCCACTGGCATAGGCGTTCAGAATACGACCCTATGCCTGAGACAATTTGTCTCAGCGGAGGGGGAAAGATTGATTTATGCACTTTTGGTAGAGCATGTAGGATCGGAATAACTGGGAATGCAACAAAGATATAATCACATTCTTTTTGGTTAAGAACACCTATATTGGATCCATGTAATAACAGGTCTTTCAATTCTTTCTGAAAAGAGGGGAGCGGGTCACCAGGTAAAACATCATAGATCTTGTCATTATGTAACATCTGATGGATAAGGGATCTATAGAGTTCACTATCAAGGATGACCACTGCTCCCCTCTTGTCAGCCTGCTTCACAACAATATCATCTCTATTAATAAGATTACGCAGTGCTTGGGATTCTTTTTTGGATAAATTAATGGTATTTAAATCCTTTTGTTGTGAAACAACAGAATTGTTCAAAGAGACTAAATCTTTTTCAACTAATTCCTGAAATCTATCCAGTGCATGAGATCTGGATTGCACGGGATAGAAATCACGATTAGAAGGATTGAAGTCTGGCGAACAATAAACAGGATTAGACGGTGGGCAAGTGTTTCCCAATTCCAATAGATCATACACATGTAGCATTTCATTAAAGGACATACTGGCTGAATCACATGTATGGTCTGGAATCAAAATTGTATTCATAGCTGGATCAGGATCCACATTGGAGGTGAACACACAAGCTGCAGCATCTCCTCGACTACACACCTGTGAGTCTGTTGATTGGAAATGCTGCTGCAGAGTTAGACTGCGGGCTAGTCTGTTCACGTCCAATATGGTCTTGTACAAATCAAAATGACATGACGGCGCAAAAGTTAAACCTCGACCTAGAACTTTAAGTTCATGGTCTGACAATAAACAGGCTGACAGGTTAATTATTTGTAGGTCCTTTTCCCCTTCCTGAATCTTGCGATGTCGTCGCTCGGCGACTTGCGATGTCGTCGCTCTCCTCTGCGTTTTTTGCCGCCTGTCTGTGTGGATTGGTTCCTAATATAGGGCGATTGTTGGATGTCTCTGTCTGTGTCTGATTGATATCACATTCCGATTCAGGCGAGTCAGCCTCCGTAGAGCTAAATGAGACTCTGCGACGCTGAGCCCTTTTGGATCGCAGGCCTCTTAGTATAGATCTTGGTGTATGTGCTCGCATTTCCGGCCAAGTTTACACTTCTTTGCGACTGTAATCAAGTAAGTCTCTATTGAACTTGGACTGCTTCATTTGCATAAGTGCTTCTTCCGTTGAGGTGAGATCCTCCTTTAGTTTATCATCAAACTTGAGAAAAGCTGGGTTGTTGGTATATTCAAGTAGTGAATCTTGCGTGATTTTAATTTCTTTTCTTAGCTCTTCTAAGGTCTGTTTTTCATTCTGAACAATTAAGTCCATCAATTTTAGGGAGCAACTAGACAAAATAGATTCCCATTCCTTTAAAAATAAATCTGAGTAAATAATAGACGGTTTCTTTTTTAGGCGTAAGCCCCTTGGGATCTTTTTTTTTCTCAATGTATTTTTGTAATGAGGTATAGTCCCACCAGGTGCGAAGCTCTTTTAATAGCAGTTGTTCTAATGTAGACATCAGTGTACTTGATAGCAAACTGTCCTGGATATCCTGCTGTGGCTTTTCAAAAATGGCATTAATTTTCAGGAATCTTTCCTGTTCGTCCTCAATCGGACGTAATGAAGCATGTGCCATGATATCACCAATTGCGCAGGAAAAATATACTGAAGGCCTGGGTAGGGAGTGCACGCTCTCGGGTAATGGTTATTTTAAAGAAAACAGAGATTTTGAGCAGCTCTCACCTGCCAGGGATTCCACTGTTATAGCACGGAACAACTCCTTCACCCGAATCAGGAGAAATACGGAAGTATAGAGAAAAAGAGGTTTTGTCCAGCTTATGGTTGTGGTAATCCAAAGGCTTCTTTATTGAATATTCAGTATAAAATCCAGGTACAGAAAGCAGAGTCTACATGTTTCAGGCACAATGCAATCTTAGCCCTTACTCATGACTGTTTCAAATACACTGTGAGTTACTTTTGTAGAGAGGAGGGGGAGGATCCCTCACCTGAAATAATCAGGCTGAAATTCAACCCCTCCCTTCCACAAATGTGTACATAGGTAAAAATGGTGTGTGGTGGCCGTGGTGTACTTCCTCCTGAGGCGGAATTATTTTATGTTTGATGGAAAGTTTTTCCTGCAGACATCGGGTGTGTCGATGGGGGCTAAGTTCTCTCCCTCCATAGCCAATATTTTTATGGCATGGTGGGAAAGGGGCTTCCTCCTCATCGACACCAACCCATTTTCGGATAGCATAAGATGGTATGGCCGTTACATCGATGACCTGATCTTTATCTGGTCTGGTGATGTGGCGACCATACCATCTTTTGCAGACTATCTGAATGCATGTGTGAACGGTATCCAATTTACCGTTCAACATAGCGCCAGGAACATTGAGTTCCTGGATCTCCGCCTCAGGGGAGACTCCGCCACGGCCTCCATATACACCAGCACCTACAGAAAACCAACATCAGGCAATACAATATTACATGCACAGTCATGCCATCCCATGCATACCATCAGAAATATACCAAAAGGAGAACTAATTAGGGCTAGAAGAAATTGCAGTGATGAGTCGACCTATGAAACAGAGGCGCAAAACATCATAAGTAGATTAACACATAGAGCATATTCCGAAAAAAAGATGAAGAAATGCAGCAGAGATATTCGACATATGAATAGGAATATACTATTGAACACACCTGTAGAAACAAAGAGACAAAAAATCTGAGAGATATCTAACCAGGAAAGAAAAAATATTTTTGTCACACAATATAGTAAGGAATACACTCAAATTTGTAACATCGTCAGAAAGCACTTCCCGGTGCTAGCGTGTGACAAAATATGGGCATCCATGGTACACAATGGCATTAAATGCGCAGCCCGAAAGGCACCCACCATAGCCAGTTCCATGAGCCCATCTCTCTTTAAAAATGCCAAATCCTGAACAACACAAAATACATGGTTGTCAACAACAGAAAATTATAAATGCGGTCACTCCATTTGCATTTACTGTAAATATATGAAGATCTGTCAAAATTTTGAATCCAGTATTAACGGCCAGGTTTTAAAAAAAAAATCCTTTTTAAATTGCAATACTACCTATGCGATTTATTGCATAACATGCACAAGTTGCAAGTTACAATATGTGGGATGCACCACAAATGCAATAAAAACACGCATCAGAAAACATATATCAGACATACCGCACCATGAGAACCGCAACATATCTGCGGCAAGTCTCCATTTGGCCATGGTACATGGTGGTGATGTCTCCTATATGTCAGTACAAGGCATTGTACTTCCCTTCATCGCGTATGGGCCGGAACTCCCCTTCCCGAAACGCGTATGGGCCGGATCGCATACCTGTAATCAAAGCACCTCCACTAGCATGGCCATGCTGTAAATTAAATTGAAGGATTCCAATAACCAAGAACATATCGGAGACTCACTGTGCCCTCCCTGTCGTGCCGGACGAAATCCCGTTTAGAAATCTCGTGAGACTTCGGGTAAGTCAGCTGCAGCTGAACGAAACCAGACGCCGGTAATATCCCGCGTCGCCCGACTCACGCTGGAAACAACCTGTCCACCACGAGGGAGGTAAGAAGCACTGTATTTACAAGTTGCTATACCCACAGTGACTACGGGACTTTGCAACATTATACAGCCAATTGGTGCACAAATATCAACACCTAAGGTTTTATATAGGAGTTTATTCTAAGCAGTCGGCCAGAGACTGTAAGAGGACACTCTCTTCATATCGGAGCTACAACACCAGTACATATCTCTGGTGTACTGTTTATGCAATAGACTTGTGACTAAGATCTCCTGGCTAGGAGAATTAGAGATATCTATTCTAATGAACTTTCTTATGTCACTTTGTTCCATATACCATTAATTGGACTTTACCTATTGTGTAAACCATCCCATCTATCTGCGGTATTTATTCAAGTGTATTTATCCAAGCCTATTGTTTTTAGTATTTTATTGTATTTTATTTTATTGTGTGACTGATTTTAACTATACCACGTGTTCATCTATTGGATTTAATTAAATTTTATGTACTGGATGATACAAATGCAGTGTGCTCGCCCATTATTCTAGTTTATCTACCTTACCTTTTGAGGGTGGGTGTCCCTCACATTTGGGCTAGCAGCACCTGTTCCACATTTCCGCCTTGAGTGAGCCACCATTTTACTGTCGGTTTATTATGTTTTTACCTATGTACACATTTGTGGAAGGGAGGGGTTGAATTTCAGCCTGATTATTTCAGGTGAGGGATCCTCCCCCTCCTCTCTACAAAAGTAACTCACAGTGTATTTGAAACAGTCATGAGTAAGGGCTAAGATTGCATTGTGCCCGAAACATGTAGACTCTGCTTTCTGTACCTGGATTTTATACTGAATATTCAATAAAGAAGCCTTTGGATTACCACAACCATAAGCTGGACAAAACCTCTTTTTCTCTATACTTCCGTATTTCTCCTGATTCGGGTGAAGGAGTTGTTCCGTGCTATAACAGTGGAATCCCTGGCAGGTGAGAGCTGCTCAAAATCTCTGCTTTCTTTAAAATAACTTTTTTTTTATTTAATACATTTTTCACAACAGCATTTTTAAAAAAAAAAAAAAATCATGTTTTACTGTCTCCATATTCTGAGAGCCATAGTTTTTTTTTGCACAATTGTTTTATGTAGGGGCTCAATTTTTGTGGGATGAGGTTACAGTTTGATTGGTAATATTTTGGGGGACCCACGCCTTTTTGATCGCTTGGTGTTGCACTTTTTGCGATGTAAGATGACAAAAAAATTATTGTTTTAGCACCGTTTTTATTTAATATTTTCTACGGTGTTCAGGTGAGGGGGTGGATCATGTGATATTTTTGTATATCCGGTCGTTACGGAGGCGGCAATATCCAATATGTCTGGTTTTCTTTTTTTTCAATTTTATGTGTTTTATTTTGTGAATTTTTTATTTTTTACTTGAAACATTTATTTTTTATTATAAAAAACACACTTTTTTTTTTTACATTTTATTTTTGTCCCACTCTGGGACTTCAACTTCTGGGGTCTCATCCCCTCTGCAATGCATTACAATACAACCTGCATTGTAATGCATTGGCTGTCATCTTTTATGCTGACAGCCTGCCTGTGAGACCCAGCCTAAGGGCTGGTTCTCACAGGCTTCCGTAGATGGCAAGCTCCGATGCATATGGAAGTCATCGGGCTTGCCTTCTCTGCCATCGGGTCCCTGCCACTGCAGCGCGGGGACCAGATGGGGAAGCGGAGGGCCCCCTACTCTCTGCGAACCCTCTGCATGCCGCTGTCAGCTTTGCCTGCGGCATACAAAGGATTAACACGCCGGCATCTGTGTATGCAGCAGGGGCCCAGCTGTCAGCTCCTGCACCTGCCCGATCAGCCTACCGTACATGTATGGTGCTGGTCCTTAAGTCACGTCCACCAGTGCCGTACATGTACGGCGTGGGTCCTTAAAGGGTTAAAGGGAATCTGTCACCACAATTTTGGACTATTATTTGCTTTAATACTGCAGTTAAGGGAAAATATAGCTATGTTTAATTTTCCTACTGCCCCGTTCCTCTGCTGCCAGAATTGAAAGCTGCACTGACATACATTGTAAGGACTGCTGTACATCCGCACTGAAAAAATTTGTAAGGACTGCTGTACATCTGCACTGAAATACATTGTCAGGAATGCTATACATCAGCACCAGGGTCGTACTGGGGTCTCTAGTTGCAGTTTACTGTCTCCAAGTGTTTTTTCTCCTTGACCTTTGGGGCCCACTACGGTATCAGAACCTGGGCCCAGCAGAGAATCCTCTGGTGGGCCAGTCTGGTGCTGATCTGCACTGAAATACATTGTAAGCACTGCTGTACATGCACAATATGCTGGAATAGCACAGTAGTCCAGTAGACACAGTAGACTATGTTTTTAAGTGCATCTTTGAGCACTGACAGCGGTGGAATATGGGCAGTAGGAAAATAAAAAATTATCTGGGCTCCTTATATACAGTACTACTCATGTATTACTGCAGTTAAATGAATCCCATGAAAATTGTAAAAAATGAAAATCATCATATAGTACATGACAACCTCTTTCTAACAAAGCTAGAACCAGCCATGTACATCACATGGATCCAGAGATCTCCCCATTCATTGCTCTGCTAGATTTATTACAAGCCGACAGCTCAAGGGGAGTGTCTTTTCTGCTGCAGCTAAAGTGGTGTGTCTCACCTCTACCTATCACAGCTCAGGAGGCAGTTGGCAGATGAAACTGAGCATGTGCGGCCTTATCAGTGAGAAGGTCAAAGAAATAAGAAAAGAAAAAAACAGCAGGTGGCGCTATACAGATACATTGTGTTGAATAACTCAGTGGCTATGCTACATTTTTTATTACATGCAAATACAAAAGTATTCAGATCCAGGTGCTGGATTGAAAACTGTAGAATATTTTTTGTGGGACAACCTCTTTAATATTTTGTGGCAATGGTTCAGGAGGTTCTACATATCTCTTAAGCAGAGATCTGTGGAAGACATTATGGATCCTTAGAGTCTGAGGTAGCTCCAGACGAAAAGCCACCGGGTTAATGATCTTAATTACCCTATAAGGACCAATAAATCTCGGACCTAATTTCCACGAGGGAACCTTCAACTTGATATTTCTGGTAGACAACCACACCAAGTCATTCACCCCAAGGTCCGGACCTTCAGAGCGCTTCCTATCAGCCGCACGTTTGTATCTACCACCAATTCTCTTCAAACTTTCTTGCACACTCTGCCACACTGAAGAAAGTGAAGACGCAAATCGTTCCTCCTCGGGAATCCCAGACGGCCCCCCCTCACTAAACGTACAAAACTGAGGATGGAAACCATACGCACCAAAAAATGGTGACTTATCGGTGGATTCTTGACGACGATTATTAATGGCAAACTCGGCTAACGGTAAATAAGATGACCATTCCTCCTGATTTTCGGAAACAAAGCATCTCAAATATGTCTCTAGGTTTTGATTGGTACGTTCAGTCTGACCGTTGGACTGTGGATGGAAAGATGAAGAAAACAACAGATGAACCCCTAAACGAGAACGAAAGCTTTCCAAAATTTAGAAACGAATTGGGTACCACGATCCGAAACAATATCGGAAGGGACCCCGTGAAGCTTCACGATGTGGTCAATAAAAACCTGAGCCAGTGTGTTAGCATTAGGCAATGCGGCAAGAGCAATAAAGTGCACCATTTTACTGAATCTGTCAACAACTACAAGAATAACAGTCTTCCCCGCTGATACTGGTAGATCCGTATTGAAATCCATTGACAGGTGTGTCCAAGGCCTGTTGGGGATGGCCAGAGGTAAAAGACGCCCTGCCGGACGAGTATGATCTACCTTAGAACGAGCACAGGTAGCACATGCAGGCACAAAATTCAACACCTCCTGGCGCCATTTAGGCCACCAGAACCGACGAGACACTAACTCAGAGGTTGCCCTACTACCTGGGTGTCCTGCCAGTGTGGAGATATGGTGTTCTTTTAGTATCTCCAGTCGTAAATTTTCTGGCACAAACAGTTTACCCGAGGGGCAGGAGGCTGGGGCGTCCCCCTGAGCTTCCAACACCCTCCCCTCCAAACCTGAGTGTAATGCAGAGACCACCACCCCCTTTTGCAAAATGGGCTCTGGTACCTCAACATCAGTCAGGAGAAGGGTACAAAAGAAACTGAAATCTTTTAGATAGAAGGAAGAAAAAATATAAAAATAAAATATGGTTGCATAAGTGTGGACCTTAAACTAATACTTTGTTGAAGCACCTTTTGATTTTTTTACAGCACTCAGTCTTTTTGGGTATGAGTCTATCAGCATGGCACATTTTGACTTTTCAAGATTTGTCCACTCTTCTTTGCAAAAACACTCCAAATCAATCAGATTGCGAGGGCATCTCCTGTGCACAGCCCTCTTCAGATCACGCCACAGATTTTCAATCGGATTCAGCTCTGGGCTCTGGCTGGGCCATTCCAAAACTTTAATCTTCTTCTGGTGAAGCCATTCCTTTGTTAATTTGGATGTATGCTTTGGGTCGTTGTCATGCTGAAAGATGAAGTTCCTCTTCATGTTCAGCTTTCTAGCAGAAGCCTGAAGGTTTGTGCCAATATTAACTGGTATTTGGAACTGTTCATAATTCCCTCTAGCTTAACTAAGGCCCAATTTCCAGCTAAAGAAAAACTGCTCCAAAGCATGATGCTGCCACCACCATGCTTCACTGTAGGTATGGTGTTCTTTTGGTGATGTGCAGTGTTGTTTTTGCTCCAAACATATCTTTTGGAATTATGGCCAAAAAGTTCAACCTTGGTTTCATCAGACCATAACACCTTTTCCCACATGCTTTTGGGAGACTTCAGATGTGTTTTTGCAAAATGTAGCCTGGCTTGGATCTTTTTCCTCATAAGAAAAGGCTTTTGTCTTGCCACTCTACCCCATAGCTCAGACATATGAAGAATATGGGAGATTGTTGTCACATGTACCACACAGCCCGTACTTGCCAGATATTTCTGCAGCTTCTTTAATGTTGCTGTAGGCCTCTTGGTAGCCTCCCAGTCCAGTTTTCTTCTCGTCTTCATCAATTTTGGAGGGACGTCCAGTTCTTGGTAATGTCACTGTTGTGCCATATTTTCTCCACTTGATGATGACTGTCTTCACTGTGTTCCATGGTATATCTAATGCCTTGGAAATTCTTTTGTACCCTTCTCCTGACTGATACCTTTTAACAATGAGATCCCTCTGATGCTTTGGAAGCTCTCTGTGGACCATGGCTTTTGCTGTGGGATGTGACTAAGAAAGTTTCAGGAAAGACCAACTAGAGCAGCTGAACTTTATTTGGGGTTAGGGTGCATTCACATGACCAGAAGTGTTTTGCGGTCCGCAAATTGCAGATCCGCAAAACACGGATAGCGGCTGTGTGCGTTCTGCAATTTGTGGACCGCACATGGCCAGCGCTGTATAGAGAATGCCTAAGCTTGTCTGCGGTTGCAGACAAGAATAGGACATGCTCTATCTTTTTTGCGGGGCCACGGAACAACGGATGCGGACAGCACACGGTGTGCTGTCTGCATCTTTTGCGGCCCCATTGAAATGAAGGATCCGCACCTATTCTGAAAATTTGCGGAACAGATGCGGATCCATTTATACGGTCGTGTGAATGCACCCTAAATCAGAGGCACTTTAAATGATGGCAGGTGTATGCTGACTCGTATTTAACATGAATAAATGAAATGTGAAGGGGCACTAGCTAGATGGGAATGGATAATCAGACACTTACATAAATATCCACATAAAATAGTTATTTAATACTCTATATAGTAGTACATAAGGCTAAAATGACATAAAACCAGCAATATTAAAATATCTAACATAAAATGGTGTGACTAATTGGAGTAAATCTTGCAGACCCTGGATTCACAGTCACCACATAAACCAAAATACTGCTTGATGGTAGGATAATATCATATATATTGCACAAGTCCGCTATATCCCATGGGTATTATGGTAGATAGAATCCGGATAAATGACAATAAGTAAATAGCAGCAGGATCCTATTGAAGTAAAATCGCAAATCACCACATAACCACAAAATGCTGCTTGATGGTATATTGCACAAGTCCGCTATGTCCCATTGACAGAATCCGGATAAATAACAGTTAGTAGATAGCAGCAAGAGCGTACTGGAGTATTTGGTAGAGGATATACTCCTCTTCAATTACACGGTATCTAATAGTATCAAAGAAAAAAGGAAAGAAGCTCAGAGTACCAGAAGTAACAATTAAATAATTCGTCAGGCACGCCGAAACGCGTGTTGGGGTAGCGCCATCCTGGTTCTCGGGTCCACACTTGGTTCACCTTTGGTAAGCTCTTGATCATAGTCTCCCTCCCATGGCTCTGTGCTGCCGATGTTGAGATTTCTCACTTGGCTTCTATTCATTGCTCTGCTGACTTTATATTATTATTTCTGTATTTTGGTCGGCATACCATGCACTATAGCCATGGTTGGTTCTTTTACTGATCTATACTTACCTTATACCACTTAATATATACTCTGCTATACTGGATTCATGAGTTGGTCATTGTACCTTATATATTTATTTTTCTCATGACCCCAATACTATTTTTACATGTACTGTGTGACCAGTGTGTTCATCCAGGGTGGCGCTTGTTTTCTCCTCCCCTGTTCCCCCTACCCTGTCCTTGGCATCAATTGTATGTGTGTTTTTAATCATGTCTTTGATTTAATAAAATATTTATTTAATTGTTACTTCTGGAGCTTCTTTCCTTTTTTCTTTGATACTGTACTCAGAGCTTGTACCGAGTACTGTGTAGACACTGTTCTCCTTGTGCTTCTGGGATATCCGGGGTCTCTTCTCCTTTTTTTACGGTATCTAATAGGCAGTACTATGATGGTACATTACCGCTCCAGCGCTCCGGTTGTCAGTTGTGGAGGCTCCTTAGTTCGGCTTACCCAGCACGGTGTCCCGCGTGGTTTCTGAGTCAAACGTAGTGTCCCACGTGACTCTGCAGCCGCTTCCTGAAGTAAATCTTCAGTCTCCTGGGTCCTAGATTCCCTCCGTCTCCGCTATCATTAACTTGGAGGTACGAATATCAATGGGAAAGTAGCTTCAAATGTCCATAGATAAATTCATAAGCAAAAATATCTAATGTCCAGCACCAAACGCATTTCAGGGTCTACACCCCTTCATCAGTGGCTATATCATATCATATAGCCACTGATGAAGGGGTGTAGACCCTGAAACGCGTTTGGTACTGGACATTCGTTCCAGCCTGACTGGAGTCAAATAGACACTTCACCTGTATCAACTGATCCCTAGCACTTATGACTGTACTCCTCCAGTTATACTTGAGCTCTCTTTCATGCCTGTCTTCGTGTCTAGGGATATCCTTCTGCCACTTTGCCAATGCTTTGGTCAGCGGAGAGGCCAATTGGGACATGAGTACTGAGTAGAAGGAGGATACTGGTTTACATAGATTTGTGTGTCTAGCAATTTTTTCAATCTCTCCATATTCTATCTTAATCCTACCACTACCAAATTGCTCTGCACAGGCATGTCTTAATTTAAAATATCTAAACAGGCTTTTCCTGGGTAGGCCGAACTCCTCTTTTAACCCAGGAAAGGTTTTAAAAGCTCCTTCGGAGAACAACTGAGTCAAATATTTAATTCTATGTTTTGGCCAAAACTCAAAATCAGGAAGTGAATCTAGTTCTGGTAATTTTACATTCCTCCACAATGGCAACACAGGGGACCATCCCTCTCTACCTCCCCTATTACCCCAAACCCACACATGTTCTTTCCATATTTTTATTATCGCAGTCATGTTAAAGGTGAGGTGTTTAACTGGATATTTTCCCATTCTGTACAGAAAATTTGTCAGAGCCTCATATGATCCAAGGAGTGCCGCTTCCAGCACCACTGCCGGATTGTTAGCATCCGCCTTTACACACCAGCTTGCATACGTCAACTGAACAACACAGTAATATCTATACATGTCCGGTAGAATAGATTATATTTTTATTTTGAACTCATCCTGAGATATTAAAAAATATGTATTTCCCCAGAACAACCCCTTTAATACTTCATCCTTTCTTCTTTCCACAATAATATAGAGATAGCATAATATATGTGTGTGTACCGTATTTTTCGCCCTATAAGACGCACCGGCCCATAAGACGCACCTAGGTTTTTGGGGAGGAAAATAAGAAAAATATATTTTTAACCAAAAGGTGTGCTTTTGGTGGGTTTGGAACTAATGGTGGTCTGTGGGTGGCACTATTACTGGGGATCTGTGAAGGACACTGTTATGGGGGGATCTCTGGATGACGGACACTGTTATGGGGGGATCTGTGGATGATGGACACTGTTATGGGGGGATCTGTGGATGACGGACACTGTTATGGGGGGGATCTGTGGATGACGGACACTGTTATGGGGGGATCTGTTAATGACGGACACTGTTACAGGGGAGATCTGTGGATGACGGACACTGTTACAGGGGAGATCTGTGGATGGCACTGTTACAGGGGAGATCTGTGGATGGCAATGTTACAGGGGAGATCTGTGGATGGCACTGTTACAGGGGGGATCTGTGGATGGCACTGTTACAGGGGGGATCTGTGGATGGCACTGTTATATATGTGCCATCCAAAGACCCCCCCACCCCATAACAGTGCCATCCACAGACCCCCACCCCTTAACTGTGCTATCCACGGATCATAACCCCCCCCCCCCCCCGCCGCGGCCCCCGCCCCCCCCCCCCCCCCAGTATACAAATATAAGATGTCTTATTCAATTAAAATTTACTACATATGCCCCCTCACTCCTAAATTCCTAATAGTACCTTACATCCTATTCCTAATAGGTTCTGCACAATGCCGGCAGGCACTTGCCTGCGCCGCCCGCTTCATTCATAAAGTAGGCGGAGCAGGCACGTGACATCAGGGAGTTACGCTCCCGGCTGCCGGCATTATGCAGAACCTATTAGGAATAGGATGTAAGGTACTATTAGGAATTTAGGAGTGAGGGGGCATATGTAATACATTTTAATTGAATAAGACATTTAATATTACTATACCGGAGTGGCGGGGCAGGGCTATAGTACACTGACTGCACCGCCCCGCCGCTATTCCGGCCCCAAGCTCCACCTCCCAGTCCCATTTTTGGGGGGGAAAAAGTGCGTCTTATGGGGCGAAAAATACGGTATATATATACAGTTGCAAGAAAAAGTATGTGAACCCTTTGGAATGATATGGAATTCTGCACAAATTGGTCATAAAATGTGATCTGATCTTCATCTAAGTCACAACAATAGACAATCACAGTCTGCTTAAACTAATAACACACAAATAATTATATGTTATCATGTTTTTATTGAACACACCATGTAAACATTCAAAGTGTAGGTGGAAAAAGTATGTGAACCCCTAGACTAATGACCTCTCCAAGAGCTAACTGGAGTGAGGTGCCAGCCAACTGGAGTCCAATCAATAAGATGAGATTTGAGGTGTTGGTTACAGCTGCCCTGCCCTATGAAAAGCACACACCAGTTCTGGGTTTGCTTTTCACAAGAAGCATTGCCTGATGTGAATGATGCCTCACACAAAAAAGCTCTCAGAAGACCTACGATTAAGAATTGTTGACTTGCATAAAGTTGGAAAGGGTTATAAAAGTATCTCCAAAAGCCTTGCTGTTCATCAGCCCACGGTAAGACAAATTGTCTATAAATGGAGAAAGTTCAGCACTGCTGCTACTCTCCCTAGGAGGGGCCGTCCTGTAAAGATGACTGCAAGAGCACAGCGCAGACTGCTTAATGAGGTGAAGAAGAATCCTAGAGTGTCAGCTAAAGACTTACAAAAGTCTCTGGCATATGCTAACATCCCTGTTAGCGAATCTACGATACGTAAAACTCTAAACAAGAATGGATTTCATGGAAGGATACCACAGAAGAAGCCTCTGCTGTCCAAAAATAGCATTGCTACACTTTTACAGTTTGCACAAGAGCACCTGGATGTTCCATAGCAGTACTGGCAAAATATTCTGTGGACAGATGAAACCGAAGTTGAGTTGTTTGGAAGAAACAGACATATTATGTGTGGAGAAAAAGAGGCACAGCACACCAACATCAAAACCTAATCCCAACTGTGAATTATGGTGGTGGGGGCATCATGGTTTGGGGCTGCTTTACTGCGTCAGGTCCTGGACGGATTGCTATCATCGAAGGAAAAATGAATTCTCAAGTTTATCAAGACATTTTGCAGGGGAACTTAAGGCCATCTGTCCACCAGCTGAAGCTCAACAGAAGATGGGTGTTGCAACAGTACAAGGACCCAAAGCATAGAAGTAAATCAACAACAGAATGGCTTAAAGAGAAGAAAATACGCCTTCTGGAGTGGCCCAGTCAGAGTCCTGACCTCAACCCGATTGAGATGCTGTGGCATGACCTCAAGAAAGCGATTCACACCAGACATGCCAAGAATATTGCTGAACTGAAACAGTTCTGTAAAGATGAATGGTCAAGAATTACTCCTGACCGTTGTGCACGTCTGATCTGCAACTACAAGAAACGTTTGGTTGAAGTTATTGCTGCCAAAGGAGGTTCAACCAGTTATTAAATCCAAGAGTTCACATACTTTTTCCACCTGCACTGTCAATGTTTACATGGTGTGTTCAATAAAAACATGGTAACATTTAATTCTTTGTGTGTTATTAGTTTAAGCAGACTGTGATTGTCTATTGTTGTGACTTAGATGAAGATCAGATCACATTTTATGACCAATTTGTGCAGAAATCCATATTATTCCAAAGGGTTCACATACTTTTTCTTGCAACTGTATATATATTTATATATATATATATATATATATATATATATATATACACACACACAGTCATACCGTATTTCTTGCCCTATAAGAGTTTTAGCTTGTGGGCGAATATGTAGACGATAGTATAGTCTACATATTCGCCCACAAGCTAAAAGTAGGGATGGATCAGTGTCCCGCGCTATATTACTATATATTCGTTTTTTAGAATATTCGGAATATTAAAAAAATATATATATATATACCAATATAGCGAATATTCAAAAAAAATAATAATATAGAGCAATATAGCTAATATAGTGCTATATTAGTTTTTTAGAATAGTCGTCATTTTTTTCCCCATCTGAACATGAATGATTCCTCCCAGCTTCTTGCTTGTGGGCCAATGAGTCATTGGCCCACAAGCAAGAAGCAGGGAGGAATCATGTTCATATAGAAAAAATAGACGAATAATTGTCATTACGAATATACAGCAGTATATTCTAAATATTCACGATTTCTCGAAGTGCTGATATTCGAGATTAAAATTCGTAATTCGTATTTCGAATATTCGCACTCAAGACTAGCGGTCACATACTCCCCGCGATATGTCACTTTGTTGACTCTAATATGATGCACTTTAACTAAGCAATGCCTACAGTTTCCTTGTACCTGATAATGTTTGGTCAATTATGTCACGTTATTATAATAATATAATAATAATCTATTTATTATTGTATTTATATAGTGCCAACATATTCCACAGCGCTTTACAGTTCAGGGGTTCAGGTAAAGTCAGACATAACATAGCAATAAACAAGTCAATAATTACAAGAGGAATGAGGACCCTGCTCGCAAGAGCTTACAATCGATGAGGAGATAGGGGTGACACAGGAGGTGCTTTTTTTGTACAATGATCGGGCCATTTTAGTAAAATAGGGGAGTAGATATTAAGCTGCATGAGCCAGTCACCAGCGGATATATGAAGTGCTTCTGGGTGCATGGGTGTGGTGGAGAGTTTGAGGATGAGCAGTTTTAATTGAATTCTATATTGTATGGGCGACCAGTTGTCACTACCAGAGCTTTGAGACGTTCTCACAGCTCTGTTTCTCCACCCCTGTGATGATGTCACTACTAGAGCTAGGAGGAGTTCTCACTGCTCTGTTTCTCCGCCCCTGTGATGAGGTTTTTACTTTCTGTTTCCTTCCTCCCAGCTGTTCCTCCTGCGTTTGATTTCCCTGCCTTTAAATCACCCCTCCTCCTTTGTAGTGTGTGGATTATATTTCTCATTTGAGTTGTAGCTCTTGCTTGAGTATCTTCCCTTGTAAGCTATCATTTCACTGGACCTGTGTTCTGCTGCAGCAAGTACTCCGGATATTGCCAGCTGTCTTTGGATCCGTCTTCTCTGCTGCTGCAGCTCCTTCAGCTAAGTGTGCAGACATTGTAGTGTTTCTGTTTATTTTCTGACTGGATCTGAGGCGACCACGGTTCCCTCTATATACTGAGCAGGGCACCGGTGGCCATGCCCCTTCCACTATTGTAGGGGTTACAGTGGTCATCAGTCTTAGGTACGCGGGCATGCCTCGTTCCACCATTTGGATCCGGGCATGTGCTTTAGCAGCATAGGGAGAGCTTTGAGGGTCTGACAGGGGTCACCCTTTATCCTCCCTAGTTTGGGTCCGGTCAGTAGCTCTATTTACTGTGTATGCCCTTGTTGCTCACATACAGCCGTGACATTATAATCCACCAAAACCGTCCTTTTTGACATGGATCCGCTCTCTGGCCTGGTTGACCGCATGCAGGGTCTTTCTTTGGAGGTAGCGGATCTCCGTCAATCTATGACTCAGCTTCAAGCATTGGGCTCTGCTCCGGTCCATGGAGTCTGTTGCGAGCCAAAGGTCTCACTTCCAGAAACGTTCTCCGGGGGCAGTGAGAATTTTGTTCGCTTCAGAGAGGCATGCAAACTCCATTTTTGCTTGTGTCCCCACTCCTCTGATAATGAGGAGCAGAGGGTGAGGATTGTCATCTCCCTGCTCAGGGGTAATGCTCAGACTTGGGCTTTTTCGCTGCCATCAGGGGATCCCTCCCTTCGATCCGTGGAAAGATTTTTTGTGGCCCTGGGGCAGATATATGATGACCCGGATCGTGTTGCTCTGGCCGAATCTAACTTACGTTTTTTATGCCAGAACAAACTGTCTGCGGAGCTTTATTGTTCTGAATTTCGGAGATGGGCAGCTGATTCAGGTTGGAATGATGCTGCACTCCGGAGTCAGTTCTGTCATGGTCTCTCAGAGAGATTGAAAGATGCGTTTGCTTTCCATGAGAGACCAACGTCCTTAGAGTCTGCCATGTCATTGGCGGTACGCCTTGACAGGCGTCTAAGAGAAAGAAACGAGACCTCTCTGTCCAGCCATTGTCAGTCTAGGGGCAGTGGTGCGGACTCATTCAGTGTGCAGGGGCCTCATCCTGTCTCGCTCCCCTCTGAGGAGGAGCCCATGCAGCTAGGTCGACTTGCCCCTGATAAAAGAGGATTTAGTCCTCAGAGTATGGTGTGTTTTTGTTGTGGGGGCATAGGTCATTTGGCAAATGTTTGTCCGTCTAGGAGATTCTTGAACTGTACTAAGAGCGATAATAAGAGAAAAACCTCAAAAGGTAAATCATCAAATTCTGCTTCATCTGCTACTTTGGGCAAAGTTGATATAGGAATTGATGCTTTTCCTCTGACCTGCAGTTCCTGTTTTCTCCTGTCTGCCAGGGTGGCGCTAGAGAGCAAAGTCATTTCTTGTGAGATTTTTGTCGATAGTGGAGCGGCCGTCAATCTTATTGACACTCAATTTGTAGCCATGCATGGTTTTCAGGTTTGCACATTAGAAAAGGATATACCTGTTTTTGCTATTGACTCTGCTCCACTCTCACAGAGATCTCTGAAGGGCATTGTTCACAATATCCGGCTAGCTGTAGGTGACACTCATGTGGAGGATATATCTTGTTTTGTCCTTAACGGATTGCCTTCTCCTCTAGTTTTGGGGTTACCCTGGCTCACTAGACATAGCCCCACTATTGATTGGCAAGGAAGGCAAATAAATGAGTGGAGTGACTTTTGTAGAGAGAATTGTCTCACAGCGACTTTTGCAGAGGTGTCTACTAAAACTGTGCCATCATTTCTCTCTGATTTCTCGGACGTGTTTTCCGAGAGCGGTGTCCAGGAGCTACCTCCTCACCGGGAGTTTGACTGTCCCATTAACATCATTCCCGGCGCCAAGCTGCCAAAAGCACGCCTCTACAATCTCTCACAACGGGAAAGAATCGCAATGCGAACCTATATCTCCGAGAGTCTCGATAAGGGGCATATTCGTCCCTCAAAATCACCTGTTGCCGCGGGTTTTTTTTTTTTGTTAAAAAAAAAGATGGCTCTCTGAGACCTTGCCTAGATTTTAGGGAGCTGAACCGTATCACGATTCGCGATCCCTATCCCCTTCCTCTGATCCCGGACCTCTTCAACCAAATTGTTGGGGCCAAGGTTTTTTCCAAATTGGATTTGAGAGGCGCGTACAACCTGGTCAGGGTCAGAGAGGGGGATGAATGGAAAACAGCCTTTAATACCCCTAACGGGCATTTCGAGAATCTCGTTATGCCTTTCGGCCTGATGAATGCTCCGGCCGTCTTTCAGCATTTTGTTAATAGTATTTTCTACCATTTAATGGGGAAATTTTGTATTGGTGTATCTTGATGATATTTTGATTTTTTCCCCTGATGTTCAGACCCATCAGGATCATCTTTTTCAGGTTCTGCAGATTCTGCGGGAAAATAAATTGTATGCCAAGCTGGAGAAATGTCTTTTTATGGTATCGGAGATTCAATTTCTGGGTTTTCTCCTCTCTGCTTCTGGTTTTCGCATGGATCCGGAGAAGGTCCGTGCTGTACTTGAGTGGGAGCTTCCTGAGAATCAGAAGGCATTGATGCGCTTTCTGGGTTTTGCGAACTATTACAGAAAGTTCATTTTGAATTATTCCTCTGTTGTCAAACCCCTCACTGACATGACAAAAAAGGGGGCGGATTTTTCCTCTTGGTCGGAGGAGGCGCTTGCAGCTTTTTCTAAGATTAAAGAGAGTTTTGCGTCTGCTCCCGTCTTGGTGCATCCCGATGTTTCCTTACCTTTTATTGTTGAGGTGGATGCTTCCGAGATGGGTGTGGGTGCGGTTTTGTCCCAGGGCCCTTCTCCTGCCAAATGGCGACCCTATGCCTTTTTCTCTAAAAAACTCTCCCCGGCAGAGAAAAACTATGATGTGGGAGATAGGGAGTTGTTGGCCATCAAGTTGGCTTTCGAGGAATGGCGCCATTGGTTGGAGGGGGCCAGGCACCCTATCACCGTTTTTACCGACCATAAGAATCTGGCATACTTGGAGTCGGCCAGGCGTATGAATCCGAGACAGGCCAGATGGTCTCTGTTCTTCTCCAGATTCATTTTTGTTGTTACATTCCGCCCTGGGATCAAAAATGTGAAGGCTGATGCTCTCTCTCGCTGTTTTCCGGGAGGAGGAAACTCTGAGGACCCGGGTCCCATTTTGGCGGAGGGGGTAGTTGTTTCTGCTATATATTCTGATTTGGAGGCCGAGGTCCAGGCTGCCCAGACTGAGGCACCTGCCCGTTGTCCTTCTGGGAAGTTGTGCCTCCTGAGCTATGTCACAAACTCTTCAAGGAGCATCATGATACTTGTCACAGTCGTTACCTCTGACTGTGACCTTCCGTCCTTGCTCGTTCAGCGCTCCTCGCTGAGGTTTCCTCAGTTCTGGGTCAGCTCTCCTGGTGTGTGTTGTCTTGTCCTGCTCCTGGTTTGTACTCTCTCTCCCATGCTGCTGACCCATGGGATCTGTGTCTGTCTGCCTGTGTTCTGTGGGTTTCCCTACTTGTTCATTTGCGTCCTCTTTCCCGTCCATTTTGATGTCTTCCTTCCTGTCTTTCTGTTATCTGTTCTGTCAGTTATGTTTTAGTTACTTTGTGTTTATTCTGATGTCTGTGTTCAGCAGAGTGGCATGACAAGGCCATGCAGTTTACTACTGGTGGAGCAAGTCCTTCTCTGCTCATTGCCACTCCTGCTCCCTTGCGTGAACTCCTGCTTGTATCATTAGTTGCTCTGTTTTGTATTTGCCTGTATGTTATGTATGCCTATTTGCCGTCGGTACCTTCTGGTACCTGTTGTCCATTCGCTCCTGCTGTCACTGTCTAGTTCATGCTCGAGAGTGGACCCTGGCAACTTCCTGCGGCTAAGTCTAACCCTACCATCTAGGGCTCTAGTGAAAACCAGGAGTTGCTTAGTTACGCCCCTCTGGAGTATTACTAGACAGTGGCGCAGTGGGGGTTTTCTCCCACTGTGCTGACGGTACATAGAGCTCTTGTTTTGTCTGTGCTGCCTTCCCTGTTTTGTTTGTGCAATAAACTCTTATGTGTCTGTACCTGATTTCCGTTTGTTTATTGCATGACGACGCGGTGGTCTCTCCTGGGACCTCAACTCGTGACAATACTGTTCTTGCTGGTCACCCCGGGAGTAGAGCCACGGTAGATCTCATTGCTCGGAGATTTTGGTGGCGTGCTCTTCGTAAGTTGGTGGAGGGTTTTGTGGCTGCTTGTGAGACGTGCGCTCGCGCTAAGGTCCCTCGTTCACGGCCTTCAGGTTCCCTTCTCCCGTTACCCATACCTTCCCGTCCTTGGACACACCTGTCCATGGACTTTATCACGGATCTTCCTCGTTCCTCAGGGAAGTCGGTGATCCTGGTGGTGGTGGACCGTTTTAGCAAGATGGCTCATTTCGTACCTTTCCCTGGTTTACCCAATGCTAAAACGTTGGCGCAAGCTTTTGTCGACCATATTGTTAAATTGCATGGCATTCCCTCTGATATTGTTTCCGATAGAGGCACGCAGTTTGTGTCCAGGTTCTGGAAGGCTTTCTGTTCTCGTCTGGGGGTTCAGCTGTCCTTCTCTTCTGCTTTTCACCCGCAGTCGAATGGTCAGACTGAGCGCCTCAATCAGAATCTGGAGACATATTTGCGCTGTTTTGTGGCAGAGAACCAGGAGGATTGGTGTTCATTTCTCCCTCTTGCTGAGTTTGCTCTGAACAACCGTCGTCAGGAATCTTATGATAAGTCACCATTCTTTGGTGCATATGGGTTCCATCCGCAGTTTGGGACATTCTCGGGAGGGGCTCTTTCTGGTTTACCTGAGGAGGAGAGATTTTCCTCGTCTTTGTCTACCATTTGGCAAAAGATTCAGAGTAATCTTAGAAAGATGAGTGAGAAGTATAAGCGTGTGGCTGATAAGAGACGTGTGCCTGGTCTGGACCTGAATGTGGGTGATCTGGTGTGGTTGTCTACAAGAAATATTAAACTGAAGGTTCCCTCCTGGAAATTGGGTCCCAAGTTTATTGGGCCTTATAAAATCTTGTCAGTCATCAATCCTGTTGCCTTCCGTCTTGATCTTCCACGGGTTTGGAAGATACATAATGTATTTCACAGATCTCTCTTAAAACCATATGTCCAGCCCACGGTACCCTCCTCTTTGCCTCCTCCTCCGATTTTGGTTGATGGCAATCTGGAGTTTGAGGTTTCCAGAATTGTGGACTCTCGCATTGTCCGCGGTTCTCTTCAGTACCTCGTTCATTGGAAGGGTTATGGTTCTGAGGAGAGGATGTGGGTTCCGGTGTCGGACATTAAAGCCACTCGCCTCATCAGGGCATTTCATAGGGCTCATCCTGAGAAGGTGGGTCCTGGGTGTCTGGAGTCCACCCGTAGAGGGGGGGGTACTGTCACTACCAGAGCTTTGAGACGTTCTCACAGCTCTGTTTCTCCACCCCTGTGATGATGTCACTGCTAGAGCTTGGAGGAGTTCTCACTGCTCTGTTTCTCCGCCCCTGTGATGAGGTTTTTACTTTCTGCTTCCTTCCTCCCAGCTGTTCCTCCTGCGTTTGATTTCCCTGCCTTTAAATCACCCCTCCTCCTTTGTAGTGTGTGGATTATATTTCTCATTTGAGTTGTAGCTCTTGCTTGAGTATCTTTACTTGTAAGCTATCATTTCACTGGACCTGTGTTCTGCTGCAGCAAGTACTCCGGATATTGCCAGCTGTCTTTGGATCCGTCTTCTCTGTGTGCAGACATTGTAGTGTTTCTGTTTATTTTCTGACTGGATCTGAGGCGACCACGGTTCCCTCCATATACTGAGCAGGGCACCGGTGGCCGTGCCCCTTCCACTATTGTAGGGGTTACAATGGTCATCAGTCTTAGGTACGCGGGCATGCCTCGTTCCACAATATGGATCCGGGCATGTGCTTTAGCAGCATAGGGAGAGCTTTGAGGGTCTGACAGGGGTCACCCTTTATCCTCCCTAGTTTGGGTCCGGTCAGTAGCTCTATTTACTGTGTATGCCCTTGTTGCTCACATACAGCCGTGACACCAGTGCAATGACTGGCAGCGGATTATGTAAAGCAATTTTTTATACATAATTACTGCCCAGCAGATCAAGAATGTACTTTAAAAAAAACTAGAGTGGGCTTGTACTAAGTGGCAAATTAGCAGGTCATGCCTAACAATAAAATTTTCAATTGATAGCGGTCAACAAAAACAATATGACCGATGACATTCTTACCAGACAGCAGTTTGACGTCAGCCATCGCTAATGATTGTATATAGAGATGAACGAATCGAAGCTGACGAAGTGGAATTAAATCCGAATTTCAGGAAAAATTTGATTGGCACCGAAGCCGAATTTCCTCGTGCTTCGTGGTAACCAATGGCGTAGGGAACGCCATAGCAACCATAGCAGTGGCTATGGGGCCCGTCCGTGCCGACTTCTGTTGATTTAAAAAAAAATTAAAAAAAATTTACACACAGGCAGCCAGGCCCGAGCCGCGGACCGCCCGCCCACTACACTAGACTAGTGTAGTGGGCGGGGCGCGGGCAGTCCGCGGCTCGGGCCTGGCTGGGGAGGAGTCAGGACTGGAGCAGTGTACACGCAGGGCCGGGCCGACACAGTGGCTGGGGATGCTCCAGCCAGGCCACTGAGTAACTCAGAAGATCTGATGGTATATTCTAACCCCCAGGCGTTCCCATGGTGACGGGGACGCTTGCCTGGGGGTTAGAATATACCATCGGATCTGAGTTTTCACGAGCTCAGTGAGATCGTAAAAACTCAAATCCGATGGTATATTCTAACCCCCAGGCGTTCCCATGGTGACAGGGACCCTTGCCTGGGGGTTAGAATATACAGGGCCACGCCACTCACAGCAATATATTTATAAACTAATCAGTAACTACTTTAACTTTAATCATTGCTCATTGCTGAGCTCTTTACTTGGATTATTTGGATATCTTACTCTGTCTTAGCTCCGGTAATAGCAGGCAGTGCGGGGGGCGGCGCTCACTCACTGACGTCACGCGCCTGCTCCTCCCACTAGGCGGCGCAGGCGTGTGACGTCAGTGAGTGAGCGCCGCCCCCCGCACTGCCTGCTGTTACCGGAGCTAAGACAGAGTAAGATATCCAAATAATCCAAGTAAAGAGCTCAGCAATGAGCAATGATTAAAGTTAAAGTAGTTACTGATTAGTTTATAACTATACTGCTGTGAGCGGCGTGGAGGGGGATCTGTGGATGGCACTGTTTAGGGGGGATCTGTGGATGGCACTGTTTAGGGGGGAGATCTGTGGATGGCACTGTTTAGGGGGGAGATCTGTGGATGGCACTGTTATGGGAGGGGGATCTGTGGATGGCACTGTTTAGGGGAGGGGGGATCTGTGGATGGCACGGCGGGGGGGGGGGGAACCCATATATTTTTTTGCTATGGGGCCCATGCATTTCTAACTACGCCCCTGGTGGTAACGAATCACATTTTTTCCTAAAATGGCTGTTGCACGTGTGAGGACATGGAGAAAGCAACTCTGGGAAGGCAGGATCAACTATAATGCCATGCATGCAGCCATTCAGCAACTAGCCAGCCCTGTGATGTCACAGCCCTATAAATAGCGTCAGCCATCTTAGATTCTGCCATTTACCAGTGTACTTAGTGCAGGGAGAGACGTCTGCAGGCGCTAGAGACAGTGCTAGAAAAAAACGTATTTGCCGCTCAGCTGTGCAGTTATCTGTTCTAAAGCCTTTTGTAGCGTGTATTAGCGGAAAAAGAAAAAATATACACTCACCTAAAGAATTATTAGGAACACCTATTTCTCATTAATGCAATTATCTAGTCAACCAATCACATGGCAGTTTCTTCAATGCATTTAGGGGTGTGGTCCTGGTCAAGACAATCTCCTGAACTCCAAACTGAATGTCAGAATGGGAAAGAAAGGTGATTTAAGCAATTTTGAGTGTGGCATGGTTGTTGGTGCCAGACGGGCCGGTCTGAGTATTTCACAATCTGCTCAGTTACTGGGATTTTCACGCACAACCATTTCTAGGGTTTACAAAGAATGGTGTGAAAAGGGAAAAACATCCAGTATGCGGCAGTCCTGTGGGCAAAAATGCCTTGTGGATGCTAGAGGCCAGAGGAGAATGGGCCGACTGATTCAAGCTGATAGAATAGCAACGTTGACTGAAATAACCACTCGTTAAAACCGAGGTATGCAGCAAAGCATTTGTGAAGCCACAACACGCACAACCTTGAGGCGGATGGGCTACAACAGCAGAAGACCCCACCGGGTACCACTCATCTCCACTACAAATAGGAAAAAGAGGCTACAATTTGCACGAGCTCACCAAAATTGGACTGTTGAAGACTGGAATGTTGCCTGGTCTGATGAGTCTCGATTTCTGTTGAGACATTCAAATGGTAGAGTCCGAATTTGGCGTAGACAGAATGAGAACATGTATCCATCCTCTGATGGCTACTTCCAGCAGGATAATGCACCATGTCACAGAGCTCGAATCATTTCAAATTGGTTTCTTGAACATGACAATGAGTTCACTGTACTAAAATGGCCCCCACAGTCACCAGATCTTAAACCAATAGAGCATCTTTGGGATGTGGTGGAACGGGAGCTTCGTGACCTGGATGTGCATCCCTCAAATCTCCATCAACTGCAAGATGCTATCCTATCAATATGGGCCAACATTTCTAAAGAATGCTATCAGCACCTTGTTGAATCAATGCCACGTAGAATTAAGGCAGTTCTGAAGGCAAAAGGGGGTCCAACACCGTATTAGTATGGTGTTCCTAATAATTCTTTAGGTGAGTGTATTTGCCGCTCAGCAGTGCAGTTATCTGTTCTAAAGCCTTTTGTGACGTGTATTAGCGGAAAAAGAATATATTTACCGCACAGCAGTGCAGTTATCTGTTCTAAAGCCTTTTGTGACGTGTATTAGTGGAAAAAGAAAAAATATATTTTTGCCGCTCAGCAGTGCATTTATTTCTTGTAAAGCCTTTTCTGACTTGTGTTAGCAGAAAAAGAAAAAATATATTTGCCGCTCAGCGGTGCAGTTATTTGTTGTAAAGCCTTTTGTTACGTGTATTAGTGGAAAAAATATATATATATTTGCCGCTCAGTAGTGCAGTTATCTGTTGTGAAGCCTTTTGTGGCGTGTATAAGTTGAAAACAATAAGGGCCTATTTGCAGTTTAGCGGTGCAGTTATATGTTCTAAAGCCCTTTTTGGCGTGTATTACTGGCAAAAAAAAGGATTTGCCGTTGTGTGGTGAAGTGAGAAAATTACAGCCCTTTTTAGCGTGTAATATTGGTAAATAGAAAAGGGCTTATTAGCCGTTGTGTGCTGAAGTGAGGTGTTTTAATTTCCTTTTTATTTATTTATAGGATCTTACAGTATGTCAGAAAGAGAAGTGCCAGGCCCTGCACAGGGGAGTGGCAGAGGCCTAAATGTTTCTGGCGCAGGCAGAGGTCGCAGCAGAGTAAGGGGGCGTGGCAGCAGGGGTCGCAGCGAGAGGCCTAAGCTCCCTTTGTCATCTAGAGGTCGTGTCTTGAATGGTTGACTCGGTCATCCACTTCGTCCCAAGTGACCTCAGACACCCCCAGCCAAGAGTCGGTGGGTTCCTCTGACACGACACTTAGTTGGCATGGCCCAGGAGCAGGCCTTGTGCCCCCACCTTTCCTGAGCCTTCCTCTGTCATTTTCAGTTCCATCACCGCGAGAAGTATTATATGCCATTGGCTCGGCTCCACTTTTTAGCGAGGACAAGCTACTAGAGGGCAGTCAGCAGCTACTGCCCAGCCAAGATCTGGAGGAGAAATCTGCCGCTTCCTCCGCTAGACGGGCAAGTAGTGATGAGGAGAATAGCGTGGGAGCTGGTGTTGCGAGCGGTCAGGCTCCTGACCCAGAGACGGTTGAGGAGGACCGTGAGGCAGCAGCGGAGCCAGCAAGTCGCTAGCGTGGCCGGGAGTCAGCAGCGTGGCAGCAGTGGGAGGTTGGTAGCCAAACGTGCCCAGGGTAGACCACCCACTTTGCCCGGGATGTAGCAATGCAGGGGTTCATGGAGGCAGCGGCGGTAACAGTCAGTCAGTGCATAGTGTTGGGAGTAAAATCGCCTACTCGGCAGTGTGGCAGTTTTTTGCTAAGCCACTGGAGGAGGTGAATGTGGCCAGATGTAGAATCTGTGGGCAGAAGGGGACACGTGGGCAGGGTTCCAATGTTGGCACTACAGCCCTGCATCAACATATGCAGCATCGCCATAAAGTGGCCTGGGAGAACCGTGGCTCCGATGTGGTTGTCCAGCCTGCCGCAGCTACCGGTGCATCTCCCAGTGGCACGCACCCGTTTTCAGGCAGTCAAGGCTCCACCACCTCAGCCGAAGGGAGCTGTCTGTCCTTCCCATCATTTGCTGGTCCTGATGCTCCTCCTCCTACTCCTCATCAGTCATTCTGTCAGCAACTGATCACTGAAGCGATTTCCAAGAGACAACAGTATGCGTGCACTCATCTAACGGCGCAGAAGCTGAATGTGCTCCTGTCCAAGTTGCTGGTGCTTAACCACCTCCGGACCGCCTAACGCAGATTCGCGTTCCGGAGGTGGCAGCGCTGCGCACAGTCACGCATATACGCGTCATCTCGCGAGACGCGAGATTTCGCTCCAAGCCGGCCCGCGCATGCGCATCGCGGGCCGGCAAAAGTTAAAGAACAAGTTCGTCACCAGCCTGCCAGCAACGATCATTGGCTGGCAGGCTGGCGATTTTTAAAAAATCCAATCACAAGCCATATAACAGATCATATTAGTAAATATGATCTGTTATATGGCTTCTCTGCTCCTGTGCTGGTCCTTTTCGTCGGTTGGATCCAGCACAGGAGCAGACTGAACTGTGAGTAGCACCAACACTACACCTTAGCCCCAGATCACCCCCCTGCACCCCAATTAACCCTTTGATCACCCCTTTGATCGCCCCTGTCAATCACCAGTGAAAGGAAAAAAAGTGATCAGTGTAAACTGTCACTTTTTTTTTTTCACTAGTATTGGCTGTTAGGTTTTAGGGATAGTTTAGGCCCCTTGGTTAGGTAGTTAGCGTCAGTTAGCGCCCACCCCACCGCACCGCAGTCACTTTTATTCGCTGAATAGCGTATCGCTAATCAGCATTTGTACTTTTATAGTATCTGTAAGTGATCAAAACTGATCACGGTCAGATCTATAATAGTATTAGTGTCACTTTAGTTCGCCCTCCACCCAAAACGCAGTGTTTGCCCGATCAGGCCTGATCGGTCGCCCACACGTGCGTTCACCCACGCCCGCCCCACCGCAGTGACAAAAAATATATATTTTTTGATCACTGCACATTCATTTTACACGCACTGCGGCGATAAAAAAATCTGTTTTGATATTTTTTATCAACCGCAGCGGCCTCCGGTACTTCGCTAGCCTCCCCTTTGTAAGACAGGCTTGCTTTTTTTCTTGGGTAGTCTCAGGGAATACCCCTAAATTTAGTAGTCCAAAATGTCAAACAGGGGGTATTCTTCTGAAGAGGCCTACAGGATTCTGACCCAGTCGGATGAGGAGTAGGAACCCTCATCTGACGAATCTAGCGGGTCAGAATATGAACCTGTAGAAAGCAGTGGCTCTCTGACCCAAAGTTCGGACGAGGAGGTGGAGGTCCCTGGCAGCACCAGGCGTACCCGGCCCCATGTCGCTAGACCACAGGTTATGCAGGATCCGCTTCAAGAGCAGCAGAGTGGGGCTGTCGCTGCCGGATCACGTGGTGAGGCATACACCAGCAGCGCAGCCCTCCCTGGACCTAGTACCAGCACTGCCGTACAACATGGTGACGTGGCGAGCACCAGAAGGGCAGTTGAAGCTGGTACGGTGGCACGTGCACTAGTTACCCCGTCGCAGCCACCGCAAAGACAGGCCCGTAGAGCCCCTAGAATCCCTGAGGTGCTGGCAAACCCTGATTGGCAGTCACCAACTTCAGCCGCACCTGTAGTTCCCCCTTTCACCGCCCAGTCTGGAGTTCGGGTTGAGACGGCTCAAATCGGTTCGGCCCTGGGATTTTTTGAGCTGTTCTTGACTGCGGAGCTCTTGGACTTAGTCGTGGCAGAGACCAACCAGTATGCCACACAATTTATATCCGCCAACCCGGGAAGCTTTTATGCCCAGCCTTTCCGGTGGAAACCAGTCCAAGTTTCCGAAATTAAAATTTTTTTGGGCCTTCTCCTCAACATGGGCCTGACATAAAAGCATGAATTGCGGTCATATTGGTCAACGCACCCGATTCATCACATGCCCATGTTCTCTGCTGCTATGTCCAGGGCACGATTTGAGGCCATCCTCCGTTTCCTGCATTTTAGCGACAACACCACCTCCCGTCCCAGAGGCCACCCAGCTTTTGACCGGCTCCACAAAATTCGGCCCCTCATAGACCATTTCAACCAGAAATTTGCAGATTTGTATACCCCCGAGCAAAACATCTGCGTAGACGAGTCCCTAATACATTTTACCGGGCGCCTTGGCTTCAAACAGTACATCCCAAGCAAGCGTGCCCGGTATGGGGTCAAATTGTATAAGCTCTGTGAAAGGGCCACAGGCTATACCCACAAATTTTGTGTCTATGAGGGAAAAGATCAGACCCTGGAGCCGGTCGGTTGCCCTGACTACCTGGGGAGCAGTGGGAAGACAGTCTGGGACTTGGTGTCACCCTTATTCGGCAAGGGGTACCATCTTTATGTGGACAATTTTTACACAAGTGTGGCCCTCTTTAGGCATTTGTTTCTAGAACGGATTTGCGCCTGTGGCACCGCGCGAACTAGTCGCGTGGGCTTCCCCCAACGGCTTGTAACCACCCGTCTTGCAAGGGGGGAGAGGGCTGCCTTGTGTAACGAAGAACTGCTCGCGGTGAAATGGAGAGACAAGCGTGACGTTTACATGCTCTCCTCCATTCACGCAGACACGACAATCCAAATTGAGCGAGCAACCCGTGTCATTGAAAAGCCCCTCTGTGTCCACGACTATAATGCGCTCATGGGAGGGGTGGACTTCAATGACTTGTGACAAAAAATAAAAAATTCTAGGAACTCGCCATGCCCCTCACGGAATAGCTTGGGGTGTCTTCTTTCCAAAATGGGGTCACTTGTGGGGTAGTTATACTGCCCTGGCATTCTAGGGGCCCAAATGTGTGGTAAGGAGTTAGAAATCAAATTCTGTAAAAAATGATGAGTGAAATCCGAAAGGTGCTCTTTGGAATATGGGCCCCTTTGCCCACCTAGGCTGCAAAAAAGTGTCACACATCTGGTATCCCCGTACTCAGGAGAAGTTGAGGAATGTGTTTTGGGGTGTCATTTTATATATACCCATGCTGGGTGAGAGAAATATCTTGGCAAAAGACAACTTTTCCCATTTTTTTATACAAAGTTGTCATTTGACCAAGATATTTATCTCACCCAGCATGGGTATATGTAAAAAGACACCCCAAAACACATTCCTCAACTTCTCCTGAGTACGGGGATACCAGATGTGTGACACTTTTTTGCAGCCTAGGTGGGCAAAGGGGCCCATATTCCAAAGAGCACCTTTCGGATTTCACAGGTCATTTTTTACTGAATTTGATTTCAAACTCTTTACCACACATTTGGGCCCCTAGAATGCCAGGGCAGTATAACTACCCCACAAGTGACCCCATTTTGGAAAGAAGAGACCCCAAGGTATTCGCTGATGGGCATAGTGAGTTCATAGAACTTTTTATTTTTTGTCACAAGTTAGTGGAATATGAGACTTTGTAAGAAAAAAAAAAAAAAAAAAAAAATCATCATTTTCCGCTAACTTGTGACAAAAAATAAAAAGTTCTATGAACTCACTATGCCCATCAGCGAATACCTTAGGGTGTGTACTTTCAGAAATGGGGTCATTTGTGGGGTGTTTGTACTGTCTGGGCATTGTAGAACCTCAGGAAACATGACAGGTGCTCAGAAAGTCAGAGCTGCTTCAAAAAGCGGAAATTCACATTTTTGTACCATAGTTTGTAAACGCTATAACTTTTACCCAAACCATTTTTTTTTTTACCCAAACATTTTTTTTTTTATCAAAGACATGTAGAACTATAAATTTAGAGCAAAATTTCTATATGGATGTCGTTTTTTTTGCAAAATTTTACAACTGAAAGTGAAAAATGTTATTTTTTTGCAAAAAAATCGTTAAATTTCGATTAATAACAAAAAAAGTAAAAATGTCAGCAGCAATGAAATACCACCAAATGAAAGCTCTATTAGTGAGAAGAAAAGGAGGTAAAATTCATTTGGGTGGTAAGTTGCATGACCGAGCAATAAACGGTGAAAGTAGTGTAGGTCAGAAGTGTAAAAAGTGGCCTGGTCTTTCAGGGTGTTTAAGCACTGGGGGCTGAGGTGGTTAAAGGGAGTCTGTCACCTCCATATGGCCATATACAGTGCTTACATTGCCCTATAGCACACCTATACATGAATGTAATGGTACCTTTGTCTTTTTCTTTACACTTGCAGAAGCTGGAAAAACAAACTTTGATTGATATGCAAATGAGCACTCGCAAGTGCCCAGGGGCGGCGTTCACTGTGTTGGTGCCCAGGCTGCCCTGCCTTTTTTCATTGTTCCCCCGCCCCAGCCTCTGCATATGCCTGCCCTCCTATTCCCCTGCGTCATCCTAAGGTCCGGCCGAGATCTCCGGCGAACGGCTGGTTTTGCACCATTCTCCGGAGCATGCGCAGTAGTTAAAGCGATGCCGTGCCAACAATGGGCATCGCAGTGTCCATGCGCCGGCCCGGCGAGGCAGTGCACAGTCGCGGGATCTCGGCCGGACCTTAGGATGACGCAAGGGAATAGGAGGGCGGGCTTATGCAGAGGCTGGGGCGGGGGAACAATGAAAAAAGGCAGGGCAGCCTGGGCACCAACACAGTGAACGCCGCCCCTGGGCACTTTCCAGTGCTAATTTGCATATCAATCAAAGTTAGTTTTTCCAGCTTCTGCAAGTGTAAATAAAAAGACAAAAGGTACCATTACATTCATGTATAGGTGTGCTATAGGGCAATGTAAGCACTGTATATGGCCATATGGAGGTGACAGACTCCCTTTCCAAGTGGTGGACTCTGCACCTTTCAGAGAACTGATGGCTTGTGCCAAGCTGAGGTGGAGAGTCCCAAGCCGTCATTTCTTTGCCAAAAAAGCAGTACCAGCCCTGCACACACATGTAGAACAGAAGGTGGGCCAGTCCTTGAGCCTGTCGGTGTCTGCCAAAGTGCACGGCAGCGCCGACGTGTGGAGCTGTAACTACGGTCAGGGACAATACATGTCCTTTACTGCACACTGGGTCAATGAGGTTCCTGCACAGCCACACCAGCAACTTGGCCAGGTGACGCCGCTTCTGCCTCCACGTTGTCACTCTGTTGGTCCAGCGACAATGTCCGCCTCTGCCTCCTCATCCTCAACCGTGTTCTCAGCCTCCACTGCAGGGACAATTCGCAGTGGCCCTCCAGCATACCACATGTGCAGGGCACGGCGGTGTCACGCTGTTCTGCACCTCGTTTGCCTGGGTGAATGGAGTCACACTGGGGAGGAATTGCTCCATGTCCTTTAGCAAGAAATCGAATCCTGGCTTTCTCCACAACAACTGAAAATCAGAACCATGGTGACCGACAACAAGAAGAACATTGTGTTGGCATAGCGTCAAGGAGGGCTGAGCCATGCGCACTGCATGGCACACGTGTTCAATCTGGTTGTCAAGCGGTTCCTGAAGTCTTTCACCCATCTGCAAGACATCCTAAAAATGGCCGGGAAACTTTGCATGCACTTCAGCCACTCGTACACCGCAAAGCACACCCTCCTTGAGCTGCAGCAGCAGAACGGCATCCCCCAACATAAGCTGATATGCAACGTTTCCACCCTCCATATGTTGGACTGACTGTACGAACAGAGAAAGGCCATAAACAATTTCCTGATGATGCAAGCGGACAGGAGTACTCCGCTGTGTAACTTCGATGTCAGCCAGTGGCAGCTCATGCGTGACATCTGCCGTTTGCTCAGGCCCTTTGAGGAGGCCACGTTATTTGTCAGTCACCAAGACTACGGGATGAACAACGTCATTTCACTGCTTCATGTCCTGGAACAGATGCTGGTAAATCTGGCTGGTCAGGTGACTGGAGATGTGGCACCTAGATCTCACAGCCACATGAGCCCTGTGGGGGCTGAACTGGAGGAGGAGGAGGACATTGGAGCACAAGCAATGTTTAGCGAAATGGATAGTTTTTCTACAAAGGTGACAGGAGAGGAGGAGCAGGATCAGCCAGAGGAGCTACAGGGCAATAAGGAAGATGAGCAGAGGACCCACACTGTGGCATTATTCAGTGGAGATGGAGGCAGGGAGTCCCTCCGAGTCACTTGTGCAAATAGCCCGCTGCATGCTCACTTGCTTGGGTAGTGACATCCGAATTGTCACCATTCGGCAGAGGGATGACTTCTGGCTCTCCATCTTGTTGGATCCTCACTAACTGTCCAAAATGCAGGGCTGGCTCTATAATAAGGCAGACCAAGCGCCTGCCTTAGGGTGCAGAGACGGGGGGGAGGAAAAATGAAACTTTTTTTTAAATACCTCATATTTTTCGCCCCTGGGTCTTATAGGGTGAATACTAATGAAGCGCTTCCAGTTTGGGAAGTACCGTTGAAGGATCTGTACTCACCTCTTCCTGATCCTCCGCTCGGCTGTCTGCTGTAAAGGGCTGCGCACCATGTGACCTCACTGTGCGCAGCCTTCACAGCTGACAGCCGAGAACCAGAAAGAAGAGAGAGGGCGCTGGTGGTGAGGAGCGGCGGCGTCCAGGAGAGGGGAGAGGTAAGTAATTTAATTTTATTTTATTTGAGCTGATGGCTGACATGGGGGGGGGGCATGATGACTGACATGGGGGGGGAATAATGACTGACATGGAGGGGCATGATGACTTACATGGGGGGGCATGATGGCTGACATGGTGGGGCATGAGGGCTTACATGGGGGGCATGATGGCTGACATGGGGGGCATGATGGCTGACATGGGGGGGCATGATGGCTGACATGGGGGGCATGATGGCTGACATGGGGGGCATGATGGCTGACATGGGGGGCATGATGGCTGACATGGGGGGCATGATGGCTGACATGGGGGGCATGATGGCTGATATGGGGGGCATGATGGCTGATATGGGGGGCATGATGGCTCACATGGTGGGCTAATGGCTGACATAGGGGGCTGATCTGAGGCATTGGGGGTCTGATCTGAGGTCTGATTAACATTGTGGGTCTGATTGCTGGTCTGAACTGAGGTGCAATGGAAAATATTTTTTTCTTATTATCCTCCTCTAAATCCTAGAGGGCGTCTTAGAGGGCGAAAAATACGGTCCTTAAATCAGCGATTGTCTAAAGCAAAGCGAAGATACTAGGACCACACAGGGCAGAAGCCAGCTGCTGCAGACGGGACCAGGGCCAGGTGAGCTGCGAGGGGGCGGTGGGGGGGGCGCCAAAATGTAGCTTCGCTTGTGTTGAACAAAAAATCCTTGCACCGGCTCTGCCAAAATGGGGTCTTTTTTTACACCCCCTGAGAGGGAGGACAAACTGAACTACTATAGAAACATCCTATGCCCCTTCGCTGTGACTGACAGTTGGCAGTTCGCCAAAGCCAGCCACTTTCGGCAAAGCTGTACCCACTTTCATTTCTGATTTTTCTGATGTATTTTCTGAGAGTGGTTTCCAGGATTTACCCCCACATCTGGAATATGATTGTCCTATCAATCTTATTCCCGGAGCGAAGTTGCCCAAATCTGTCGTGCATAAGGGCTGTCAGTCACAGCGAAGGGGCAGGGAAGGGGGCATGGTTAACGTGACTTGAAGCAAGGAGGCCGCTGCCTCAGTGACTTCAAGCCTGACTAGAGAAGCGCGCCAGCAGGGGATTAAAGATCGTATTCACAGCTTTTGCTTCATCTGCCTGCAGGAAGAAAATGATCGTTACAAACATGCTGCTGGCTACTCTTAGGTACTGCTGCCGGCTTGGGATGTTTGTTCGAGGTGATAAGTTACGTCCGCTCTAATCTGGGGATGACAGTCAAAGAGTTGGTATTATCATTTTGTTGCTTAAAGGGGATGCTCAGTCTTGGGCTTTTTCTCTACCGACCGGATCACAGTCCTTCGGTCGGCAGATGAATTTTTCAGAACTCTAGGTCTTATCTACGATGATCCAGATCAGATATCCCTGGTCCCTAAGTTACGTGGTTTACAGCAGGAAGAGTGTTCTGTGGAGATCTATTGCTCTGAATTCAGGAGATCGGATACGGAGTGGAATGATCCAGCTCTCCGTAGCCAATTCTGTCAGGGATTATTCGAGAGGCTAAAGGACGCATTGGCCTTTAACGAAAATCCTGAGTCATTGGAAGCGGCTATGTCCCTTGCCATACGTATTGATAGACGCCTGAGAGAGAGATCTAAGGTCCATCCCTCTCAGGACGAATCATCATATAACATGGCGGCTCCCTCTGACACTTTTGATGGAGAGACTCCTGAGTTTATATCTGGTGACGAACCTATGCAGTTAGGGGGAGCTACCCCTGGTCCTGCTTGCAAGAGTTTGTCATAAGAAGATAGTATGTTTTTCCTGTGGAAACGGGGGGCATTTTGTTAATATTTGTCCTTACATTCAGCGTCAAGGTGAAAACAAGAAAAAACATTTATTCCCCATCTTACTCTTGGTGGTGTGGATGGGGAGTCAGAGAAATTACTTTTGTCATTTACTGGTAGTACCCAATTTCTCCTGTCTGCCGAGGTAGTTCTAGAGTCCAAAACTGTGGGAATTGAGGTGTTTATAGACAGTGGGGCAGGGGTTAACCTATTTGATTGTCAGTTCGTCCGTATGCATGGGTTAACAAGTGAATTAGAAAAAAAAAAATTGGTGTTTGCAATTGACTGTGCACCACTTACTCAGAATTGTTTGTCACAGATGGTGCAGGACATCCGTTCAAGAGTAGGTTATTTTCATCAGGAATCCATTTCGTGTTTTGTGCAGGAGGGTCTGCCTGCTCCGTTGGTTCTGAGTTTACCTTGGTTAAGCAAACATAATCCTACCATTGACTGGCAAGCTAGACAGATTCTCGATTGGAGTTATTGTTGCATGGACAACTGTCTTAATACATCTCTTTCTGTGTTAACCACTAAAGCTGTACCCACTTTCATTTCTGATTTTTCTGATGTATTTTCTGAGAGTGGTTTCCAGGATTTACCCCCACATCTGGAATATGATTGTCCTATCAATCTTATTCCCGGAGCGAAGTTGCCCAAATCTAGGTTATATAACCTTTCTGAACCCAAAAGAGCGGCCATGCGAGAATATATTGCCAAAATTTTAACAAAGGGGCATACAGTATTAGACCTTCCAAATCCCCACTGGTAGCAGGGTTTTTCTTTGTAAAGAAGAAAGACGAAACTCTTAGGCCATGTCTGGACTTCCAGGAGCTCAATCGGATTATGGTCCGTGATCCGTACCCCCTTCCTTTGATTCCTGACTTGTTTAATCAGATTGTTGGTGCCAAGGTGTTCTCCAAGTTGGAATTAAGGGGAGCATCTAATCTGGTCAGGATCAAGGAAGGGGATGAATGGAAGACGGTGTTTAATACCCCAGAGGGTCATTTTGAGAATCTGGTCATGCCGTTTGGGTTAACTAATGCTCCTGCTGTTTACCAGCATTTTGTTAATGATATCTTTCATCATCTGGTGGGGAGGTTTGTTGTTGTGTATCTGGATGACATACTAATTTTTTCTTCAGACATGGAGACTCATCAGGATCACGTGAGATGTTACAGATTAGGTGTTACAGATCCTAAGAGAGAATAAATTGTATGCTAAGTTGGAGAAGTGTGTATTTGCATTTCAGGAAGTGCAATTCCTGGGTTACTTACTCTCATCTTCAGGTTTTCGTTTGAATCCAGAGAAGGTCCGTGCTGTGTTGGACTGGGATCGACCCGAAAATCTGAAATCGCTTATGCGGTTTGTGGGGTTCACCAACTACTACCGTAAATTCATTTTGAACTACTCGACTGTGGTTAGACCTTTAACGGACATGACTAGGAAAGGTTTGTACGTCTCAGTCTGGTCTGATGAGGCATTGCAAGCTTTTTCAGCGGTGAAGGAATGTTTTGCTTCTGCTCCTATACTGGTGCAACCGGATGTGTCACAGCCATTCATTGTGAAAGTTGACACATCCGAGGTAGGGGTAGAAGTAGTCTTGTCGCAGGGTCCTTCACCTAGTAAATGGCAGCCATGTGCATTTTTCTCTAAGAAACTCTCGGCTGCAGAAAGGAATTATGACGTGGTTAATAGAGAATTGCTGGCCATTAAGTTGGCTTTTAAGGAATGGCGTCATTGGTTGGAAGGAGCAATTCATCCTATTACTGTGCTTACTGATCATAAAATCTGGCTTACCTGGAGTCGGCTAAGTGACTGAACCCAAGGTAGGCCAGATAGTTGTTGTTTTTTACCAGATTTAATTTATTGTCACCTATCACCCTAGGGTTAAGAACGTCAAGGCTGATGCTTTGTCGCGTAGCTTTCCTGGGGGGTAATTCGGAAGACCCTGGTCGGATATTGTCTGAAGGGGTAGTAATATCCGCCCTATATCCTGACCTTGAGGCAAAGGTGTTGAAGGCCCAGGGAGATGCACCGGATTCTTGCCCTCCTGGAAAGTTGTTTGTTCCTTCTAAATTACATCACAAGGTGTTCGAGGAACATCACTGTACAGTTCTCACAGGACATCCTGGGAGCAGATCCACTGTCGATCTCATCTCTCGTAGATTCTGGTGGCCCGGGTTGCATAAGTGTGTTGAGGACTATGTGTCAGCCTGTAGTACTTGTGCACATGCTAAGGTGACACATTCTCGGCCTTTCGGATCTTTACATCCGTTGCCCATCCCGACCTTGGACTCATTTATCCATGGATTTTATCACAGATTTACCGAATTCTTCAGGAAAAACTGTGATTTTGGTGGTTGCTGATCGCTTTAGTAAAATGGCGCACTTTAGAGCATTGCCAGGTCTACCTAATGCTAAAACTCATGCACAAGTGTTTGTTGATAACATTGTGAAATTACATGGTATTCCTTCTGATGTGGTGTCCGATAGGGGGACTCAGTTTGTTTCCAAATTCTGGAAGGCGTCCTGTCTGGGGGTACAATTGTCCTTCTCTTCGGCCTTTCACCCTCAGTCGAACGGACAGACTGAACGAACGAATAAGAATCTGCAGACTTACTTGAGATGTTTTGTCTCAGAGGATCAGGAGGAGTGGTCTTCATTTTTGTCTTTAGCAGAGTTTGCCATAAATAACCGTAGACAGGAGTCCACTGATAAGTTGCCGTTTTTGGGGCATATGGGTTCCAACCGCAATTTGGCACATTTTCTGGTACTGAGACTTCTGGTATACCTGAAGAAAAACGATTTTCCTCTTCTTTGTCATCTATTTGGCGGAAAATTCTAAATAATCTGAAAAAGATGGGCAACAAGTATAAACATATGGCTGACAAGAGACGTATGAATGGTCCGGACCTGAGAGTGGGTAATTCTGTCTGGCTGTCCACAAGAAACATTAAGTTGAAAGTACCTTCTTGGAAGTTGGGTCCAAGGTTTATTGGTCTATATAAGATCACTGCCATTATTAACCCGATAGCCTTTCGTCTTGAACTTTCTCGGGCTTTGAAGATTCATAATGTGTTCCGTAAGTCGTTGTTGAAGAGATATGTCGAACCTGTTGAACCATCCTCCCGCTCCTGTCATGGTGGACAGTAATCTGGAATTTCAGATCGCCAGGATAGTGGATTCCCGAATTCTCTGTATATCCCTCCCGTATCTCGTTCAATGGAAGGGTTGCAGACCAGAGGAGAGGATGTGGGTTCCAGTGGCCGACGTTAATGCTAGTTGGCTGGTGAAAGCCTTTCACAGAGCTCATCCAGATAAAGTCGGACACCCGTCAAGGTCTCTCCTGTGACAGGTGTCCGAAGATCTAAGAGACTAGCTGCACGTGATGTGATCTGACAGCCTCTTTGGTTTCACTTGTTTTCAGTGTTGTTGCTGGTAATGACCACACCTCTTGTCTCAGGTGTAGCTGTCATTCCAACTCCTCTATTTAGTCTGGCTTCACCCATCATGCTAAGCGGTTGTTAGCTTCAGTTTGGTATTGGAAGTGCTGCTGTGTGGTCCTTTTCTGAGTTTCTGCTCGTCCATTTACTTCAGACGTTAAGTGTTACTTCCCTTTTATATTTTGTTGTTTCCCCTCTGTCTTATGTTACTAGGCCTCAGAGAGACGCTGGTTCTTTCATATGGGAAGGAACAGGTCGTCTCTAGCCCAGACACTACTCCAGGGCAATTTAGGGTTTCCAGGGTCTTAGGTTCCAGTGTATGAACATTCCTACCCTCAAGGTCCGTTCATACAGATAGGAGTCAGGGCTAGGATTAGGGTTTCCATAGGGTGTGTCCGTTTTCCTAGCTTTGAGGCCTAGGTCCTTTTCCCTTCCCTCCTGTTGTTGGTGTGGTGTTCCCTCCCACGTGACACCTGCCAGTTGTCATTGAAGATCCGCTGGACTATTAGGCTGCCAAACTGGATTTGTGGCCGCAATTGGCCGAGTTTGCCCTGGGAAAGCTGTCGTACCCGGCTAGTAGTGTGGCATCAGAGTGGGTGTTTAGTGCGGCAGGGACCATAGTTATCGCAAGAAGAACTCGCCTGTCCACCCAAAATGTGAAGAGACTGACCTTTATCAAGATGAATCAGGCGTGGATCAGCCAGGATTTCCACCCACCAATTCCTGATGCATCAGACTAGATCATCCACGGTGCCACTGCAGCGGACCAGACCGCAGGAGCAACAAGTGAGGCTATGGTGGGCCGATGAGGGAAGTAGTTCATTTACTCATAGTTAGCAGAGCCTCCCTGGGCCAGAGTGCAGTGATGGGGAAGATAGCACTAAATCCCCAGGGGCACTCTCTATTGCAGGGAACACCAGCCAGATGGAAGTTTAGGTGCCCTTGTAGGTAATGGGTATGCTTAGGGTGCTTTGGTGGCTGGGCCCCTGTGTTCGTTGTGTCAGCATCATAAGGTGCAAATGTTGAGAGTAGTAGAAAGGATAAGGAGTCAGTTGTAGTAGAAAACAGTTGAACATTTACTGAATCAATCGTATCAGGGCAGTTGTTACAGTTCATCAATACAGCAAAAGCAATAATCCAGATGTTGGTTTCACTGGAATTCCTTAATAACAGGTCTGGCAATTGTCAGTTGAGGAGTTTCCTAATGCTGTTACTTTGCAGGCAAAGAATGGGTAAATTTGTCCACTTTCTAGCACTCAGGTACTGAATATAATGATTTCCTATTTATCTTGAGCAATCCAATAAGGGCGTTCTCCCTCGTGGCAGGCAAACTCTCTGCTACATTATTTCTTGCAGGATGCTCTCCTGAAATATTCAGGTCCAGAAGGCATTTAGTCGAAAACTGATAATTTTGCACACTAATCATCCACTTGTGTCCAGGTACCTTTAAGTTACTCCTCGTCACTGGTGCTTGTGAAGTCCCTTAGCTAGACTCAGCTCTAATCTTCACTAGACTTTCTTTATATTAGTACATAGACTCACTTGTCTATGCTGGGCTGCTGTGACTACTTGGTCTGTCCTCTCCAGGCTTGATCTGGGCCCAGAGGAAAGAAAGGCAGCTACATCTTGGACTGAGCCTGCTCTGCTCCTCCATACACTTCCTTCCTTCTCCTCTGTTTCCTACATTACTCAACTTGAACTAACTTTATTAACAAACCCCTGGCTATATATAATATGTTGTGCCAGCCCCACCTAGAGGCGAATAGATGTAATGACAATGCCAGCCTGATATTAGGAAATACAATACATTAAATATGACCGTTAGCAGCAAAAGTTTAAAGTGCCCACATATAGCACATAGTGGGACACTGCACCACACCAACACTTTGACAAAAGAGACCGGTTTCTTCTGGCTACCTGCCTCAGCTACTATTCTGATGCTGCCACCCGCCTGATGCCAAGTGCTCCTTCTTTCACCCACCATCTTCAGGGGGTATTTGTATTGCCACCCACCTCCACACTATGTCACCTTGCCACTCTGTGGCCTCCTGATGCTGCTGCCACCTCCATACTATGTCACCTTGCCACTCTGTGGTCTGGTCTCCTCATGCTGCTGCCACCTCCACGCTGTCACCTTGCCACTCTGTTGTCTCCTGATGCTGCTGCCACCTCCACAATATGTCACCTTGCCACTCTGTGGCCTCCTGATGCTGCTGCCACCTCCACTATGTCACCTTGCCACTCTGTGGTCTCCTGATGCCGCTGCCACCTCCACACTATGTCACCTTGCCACTCTGTGGCCTCCTGATGCTGCTGACACCTCCACACTATGTCACCTTGCCACTCTGTGGTCTCCTGATGCTGCTGCCACCTCCACACTATGTCACCTTGCCACTCTGTGGTCTCTCCTCATGCTTCTGCCACCTCCACACTATGTCACTTTGCCACTCTGTGGTCTTCTGATGCTGCCACCACCTCCACACTCTGTCATTGTGTCAGTCTGCGGCACCTGATGCTCCCGCCACCTCCAGACTCTGTTATTGGGCCACTCTGTGGTCTCCTCATGCTGCTTCCACCTCCCTACTATGTCATAGAGCACTATTTAGCCTTTTTGGCTTGGCTTACATCATCATTTATTTGACCCTTCTTCTAATCTGTCAGAAGGAAGGTAAAATGAGATGCAGAACAGATCCTCTCTGTGTAGCAGTTGTAAGGCCTGTATGGTCCCATCAGAATTGGCTTATGATTTGGTAGCCAAAAGCAGGAGTGGGTACAAAACACAGAAGACTTGCAACTATTCCGTTCACGCGTCATCTCTGTTCTGGATCCACTCCTGTTTTTTTGGCATTAGCAATACTGATAGATTACTGACCAAATGCTGACAAATGCTGAAGGCGGATGCTCCAAAGACAGGATCCGTTTTTTGGGGGTTATTAGTTCTGACAGATCAGAGGAAGAGCAAAATAATCACTGACGTCAACACAATCTTACTGCTGACACCCTCTCCACTCTGTCGGGGGGGGGGCCTCTACTTTTATAAGTGTTTAATACAACAGGTTCTGTTGACATCTATGTGGAATCAGCTAACGACGGTGTAAAAGGAGTGCGCTTCTTCTTGGCACTAACATCGATCTGTAAGGCTGAGTTCATACTTGAGTTATTTGGTCAGTTTTGGCCCCGTGACTGCCCAAATAAGTGAAGTGTGCAGTGATTCTAAGAGCGACGCCTGTCATCTGCATGTCATATGGGCTCACAGTATTATTACACTACCAAAGCAGACTCCCTATGCGTGTTAGTGCAAGGCACAGTGTTCTACACCACTATAAAGGCTATCTGCATTCAGTAAATAGCAGTTTTTTTAACGAAATTCGCCGCAAATATATTTGGATCGAACCAAATTTTTCCCCAAAAATTCGGCTAACCCGCGAATCGAATTGTTGAAAAATTCGCTCATCTCTAATTGTATATCACTTCTAAATAATTGGTGGCTGAAAAGATCAAAATCTTCCATTTCAGCTTATATTCTTCTTATGGGTATAAGCAGCTTACACATTAGATAGCTATAAGCCAGTTGCTTTTTCCCCATTATTAGGCATGCTTGGTATCACCAAGCTTGCATGTTTATTTCCTTAAAGGGGTTGTCTCACTTCAGCAAATTGCATTTATCATGTAGACACAGTAAATAAAAGCCACTTACTAATGTATTGTGATTGTCCATATTGCCTCCTTTGCTGGCTAGATACATTTTTCCATCACATTATACACTGTTTTCTTCGATGGTTACAACCCCCCTGCAATCCAGCGGCGGTGGCCGTGCTTGCACACTATAGAAAAAAGTGCTGGACTATGCGCACTCCCACGATCCCAGCCACCAGAGAGGCCAGTGCTTTTTCCTATATTGTGAAAGCACGACCACCACAGTTGGATTGCAGGGTGGTCATAACCATGTAAATGAGCAGTGTATAATGTGATGGAAAAATGAATCCATACAGCAAAGGAGGCAATATGGATAATAACAATACATTGGTAAGTGCCTTGTATTGACTTTCTCTACATGATAAATGCCATTTTCTGAAGTGAGACAACTCTTTTAAGGAAAGTGGAATAAACCTGACAGGCACCTTTTAAGTCCTGAGGAATAAGTGATGCCATGGTACAATGCAACATGCCCATTTTTAATTTTCCTGAAGGCAGACTGCTAGGATACCTCCATATGATCATCAGACGAACCCCACAGATCTGTGATACATCAAGAAAATAGTACGTTGTATTAACAAGTGTTGTTGGTGCTCAGTTATTAATCAAGGCCTCATTCCCACCTCAGTAAGTGTGTCAAAAACACCAAAAAATCCAAACTTACTACAAAGCAATAGTTAGCTGTAGTCACAAATCAGCAGTTCAAAATGGATCATAAAACAATGATTATTCATTATTCACTAACTTAATTCATAACTTTTTTCATAAATTTCTTATGATTTCCCATTGAATTTCAGTCATCGACTTCAGTAGACAGAATCTTCTACAAACTTACAAATTATGTTTGAGATATTATTAACCATAAATATCCATCAAAAGTTAAAGGGCTTCTGTCAGCATTTTTAATCATGCTGATTAAAACAATATATTTATTTTCTCTGTCACATTCAGCGTTGCTGAGTTATGTGGACTTTTTATCTTTATTCAAGTTAGGCAGTTGGAGCACTGAGGGGTGGTCTGTAGTGCTGCGAGCCAGTGGTGTAGCTTGGGGGGGCATTGCCCCAGGCGCAAAAGTTAAGGGGGTGCCAGCAGGCCCGCACCACCAATTAGGCAAAGTGAGGCGATCGCCCCAGGCAGCGCGGCCCTGCTCACAGATGGCTATGTTGCGGCTAGGCAGGGGAGTGAGAGGCATCTCCCTTCCCCTTTCCTCTGATAGGCTGCAGGCCGGTGCAGGCGGCGCAATGACGTCATCGTGCCGCCTGAGCCGTACAGCGCAGGACACAGGCCGGAAGAGGCCTGCATCACATCGCTGCCATGGAGCCAAGTATAAGTGTTTATTTTTTTTATATGGTGCAATACTGGCTACTGGCACATGATAGGGGGGCCATCTATGGGGGCACTTGTTACTGGCACACGATTGGGGAGCACTTGTTACTGGCACATGATTGGGGGGCCATCTATGTGGGGCACTTCTCGCTGGCACATGATTGGGGGGCACTTCTTACTGGCACATGATTGGGGGGCCATCTATGGGAGGCACTTCTCACTGGCACATGATTAGGGGGCATCTATGGGGGCACTTCTTACTGGCACATTATTGGGGGCAATTTTTACTGGCACATTATTGGGTGACACTATAGGGGCACTTCTTACTGGCACATTATTGGGGGCATCTACTGAGGCCACAAAGAAGGAGTATTTTATATGGGGGCCTCTGTATAGGGGCATTTTATACTGGGGCCCATTATGGTGGGTACTAGGGAGAAGGGGAGAGAGGAGTACTTTGGGGTCATCTACGGGGGCACTAAGGAGGGTTATTTTATACTTGCAAATTATGGGGGAAACTGAGGGCATCTACTGGGACATTTTATACTGGTACATTATGGGGGCACTAGGAGGAAGGGGGGAGAGGAGCACTATGGGGGAATTTACTGGGGGCACTATATAGGGGTATTTTATACTGGCACATTATGGGGGCACTATGGGGACATTATCTCAACTGGGGGCATTAAAAGGGGGTATTTTAAAGAGAATTATTACTACTGGGGGGCATTTTGGTGGGCTTTATTACTACTGGGTGTCTAGGGGGAACATGATTACTAGTATGGGCATTATGGTAGCATTATTACTTCTGGGGCATAGTGGGGACATGTTGGGGGCACTGTGGTGGCACTATTACTACCATGTGTGCTCTAGCAGAGAATTATTCCTATCGGTGGGACTTTTGGGAGCACTATTACTGTGGGGGCACCCTGGCACAGTCTCAGCTCACAATTATTTTTGGGGGATGTTATGTTTACAATATTAGTGTCAGGGGCACTATTTGCTGGGCACAGGTATTTTAGGGCACAGTGTGCCAATAATTATTAAAGGGCACTATCTGCATAGTACTACTATTATCAGGGGATTTATCTGTTTCTGCAGTATAATATTGGGGAGCACAGCGGCACAGTATTGGGGATGGTAGGATAATTCGTCCAGAAGATGGGAGGATGATTGAAAAGTAGTAAACTAATATTTTTTTTGTCAAACTGCAGAGACGAGAAATGGCTGAAAAATGGTGGTCTGGTCTGAAGGTCTGAAAGGAGAAGATGAGGAAAGAGGAAAGGAACATCTACATCAAAGAAACGTCACTGGATGTAAGAGGTATGTGGCGCTGTATTACCCTGTATGTTCTGTAGTGATGGGAGGGTGGATATAGAATTTGGCCCACACTGTAGCAGCCTGGCCCCAGACTTCAGGTCACACTGTGCGTGTTCTGAAATCTGAGGTGTCACACCCATTATCTGTACACAGAGAGTTATCACCATGTTATCTGTGGTGTTACATAGGACTGCATGTGATATCCACTACATTATCTGTAAAAAGGGGCGTGGTCACAGGTTGGGGGTCGCAATACTTGGCTTGCCCCGGGTGCTGGCAAACCACGCTACGCCACTGCTTCGAGCACTGCTACAGCTATCCCCTAGTGCTCACTAAACTCTCCTTTTATGGAAAGCACTAGATAACACCTCTAAAGCTGCTTTCTGGTGTCTGCACTTTTGTGCACAAACTCGCTGCTGACAACGTTATTCCACCCGAAAGTGGAGGTGTTCACTATTTCATTGACAAAGGAGGAACTCTTTCGTGTGACATGATGTTGCCAAATTTATGCACAACAGCATAGGTGCCAGAAGACAGCACTAGGCATGATATCTAGAGGTCAATCAAAGGGGAGGGGTGTAGTGAGCACTAGCTGTACCTCAACATAGAAGGGGTTTGCTGTGGGTGAGGGAGCCCATCGGGTCCCTGCGCTGCTGTGGCGGGGACCCGATGAGTGAGAAGGCACCCGATGCAGTGCAGAGGTTGCCTTCTATGGGTGCCCTGGAGATCCAGCCTCAGGCTGGGTCTCCTAGGCAATCTGTTAGTGTATTACTCTGTGTAATACACTAACAAGCAATGCCTTACAATACAGATGTATTGTAATGCATTGCAGAGGGGATCATACCCGCAAAAGTTAAAGTCAGAAATAAAAGTAAAAAAAAATAAAAAACTGTTTTTAACCCCTTAAGGACACAGCCTTTTTACACCTTAGGACCAGGCCATTTTTTGCAAATCTGACCAGAGTCACTTTAAGTGCTGATAACTTTAAAACGCTTTGACTTATCCAGGACGTTCTGAGATTGTTTTTTCGTCACATATTGTACTTCATGACACTGGTAAAATGAAGTCAAAAAAATTATTTTTTTTGCACCAAAAAATACCTAATTTAACAAAAATTTTGAAAAATTTGCAAATTTCAAAGTTTCAGTTTCTCTACTTCTGTAATACCCCCAAAAATTGTGATGACTTTACATTCCCCATATGTCTACTTTATGTTTGAATTATTTTGGGAATGATATTTTATTTTTTGGGGATGTTATAAGGCTTAGAAGTTTAGAAGCAAATCTTGAAAATTTTCAGCAATTTACAAAAACAAAATTTTTAGGGACCAGTTCAGGTCTGAAGTCACTTTGCGAGGCTTACATAATAGAAACCACCCAAAAATGACCCCATCTAAGAAACTACACCCCTCAAGGTATTCAAAACTGATTTTACATACGTTGTTAACCCTGTTGCACAAGAGTTATTGGCAAATGGGGATGAAATTTGAGAATTTCATTTTTTTGTCTAATTTTTCATTTTAACCCATTTTTTCCACTAACAAAGCAACGGTTAACAGCCAAACAAGACTGTATCTTTATTGCCCTGACTCTGCCGTTTACAGAAACACCCAATATGTGGCCGTAAACTACTGTACGGCCACACAGCAGGGCGTAGAGTGAAAGGTGCGCCGTTTGGTTTTTGGAGACCCGAACAACCCGGAAACGCAGAAAACCGCAGGTCTGAATTGACCTGCGGTTTTCTGCGATCGCATACATGTGGGGGTCACCGGACCCCCCGGCGCATTTGCCCCAAGTGCCTGCTCAATGATTTGAGCAGGCACGGGGTTCCGATCACCGCCCGCCGCGTGGCGGTGATCGAAAACACACAGGGCGTACATGTACGCCTTGTGTCCTTAAGTACCAGGGCACAAGAGCGTACCTGTACGCCCTATGTCCTTAAGAGGTTAATAAAAAAAATAAAGTTTCAAGTAAAAAAATAAAAAACGCCCCTTTTCCCTTGATTTTATAATAAAAAATAGAAAAAAAGAAAAAACACACATATTAGGTATCGCCGCGTCCGTAACGACCAGCTCTATAAATATATCACATGATCCACCACATCCGATAAACACCATAAAAACCATAAGAACTGTGTAAAAAAAAAGCCATTTTTGTCACCTTACATCACAAAAATTGCAACACCAAGCAATGAAAAAGGCATATGTCCCCCAAAATAATACCAATCAAACTGTCATCTCATCCCCAAAAAAAGAGACCCTACCTAAGACAATCGGTCAAAAAATAAAAAAGCTATGGCTCTCAAACTATGGAGACACTAAAACATCATTTTTTTGTTTCAAAAATGCTATTATTGTGTAAAACTTAAATAAATAAGAAAAAGTATACATATTAGGTATTGCCACGTCCGTAACGATCTGCTCTATAAAAATATCACATGACCCTCCGGTGAATGCTGGAAAAATAAATAAATAAAACCTGTGCCAAAAGTACAAATTTTTTGGTCACCTTGTCCCATAAAGTGTAATAATGAATGATTAATAAATAGGTAACAACCTGCGATATCAAAATAGCACAAAATCTACCCTGTCAGATGAATGTTGCAAAAAATTAAAACGGTGCCAAAACAGCCATTTTTTGGTTACCTTGCCTCAGAAAAAACTTAATATAGAGCAATTAAGAATCAAATATACCCCCAAATAGTACCAATAAGCTGTCACCTTATCCCCTAGTTTCCAAAATGGGGTCACTTTGGGAATTTCTACTGTAAGGGTGCATCAGGGGGGCTTAAAATGGGACATGGCATCTAAAAACCATTTTCCTTTAATTGTTGTGGAACACCTAAAGGGTTAACAAAGTTTGTAAAATCCGTTTTGAGTAGCTTGAGGGGTGTCATTTCTAAAATGGGGTCATTTATAGGTGGTTTCCACTATGAAAGCCCCACAAAGTGACTTCAAACCTGAACTGGTCCTTAAAAAGTGGGTTTCGTAAATTTGGAAAAGTGGTTTCGGTCACCAGAGTTAACCCTATTAAGCTAGCTGACATTAGCGATGTGCTAATGTCAGCTAAACCTAACTAGCCTATTCCTACTTTTATCTATGCCCCCATTACGCCAGAAATCGAACTTTTATTATATGCTAATTAGCCTCTAGGAGCAGGGGGGGCGTTGTTCCTGCTCCTAGAGGCTCCGTTCTCCCACCTTTGTCGCCTCCCTCTAAGTCCTGATTGACAGGGCCAGGCAGCAATCACATCTGTCTTCCAGCCCTGTGCTCTAATGAAATCTCGCGCCGTTCAGCAGGCGGGGTGAGTAAGCTGGCAGCCTGCGAGCGTCTTTCCCTCAACGCGCCTTTGCCGAATGCTGAACGGCGCAAGATTTCACCAGAGCACAGGGCTGGCAGATGGATGCGAGCGCTGCCTGGCCCTGCTCCTAGAGGCTAATTAGCATATTATTAAAGTTAGATTTCTGGCGTAATGGGGGCATAGATAAAAGTAGGAATAGGCTAGTTAGGTTTAGCTGACATTGGCACATCGATAATGTCAGCTAGCTTAATAGGCTTAAAGAGGACCTTTCACCGATTATTACACTGTGAACTAACTATACAGACATGTAGAGCGGCGCCCGGGGATCTCACTGCACTTACTATTATCTCCGGGCGCCGCTCCGTTCTCCTGCTATGCCCTCCGGTATCTCCGCTCACTAAGTTATAGTAGGCGGAGATTTCAGTCACTAAGTTATGGTAGGTGGAGTCTGCCCTTGTTCTGCTCTAGCGCTGGCCAATCGCAGCGCAGAGCTCACAGCCTGGGAGGTTATTTTCTCCCAGGCTGTGAGCTCTGCAATGCGATTGGCCAGCGCTACAGTAGCACAAGGGCAGACTCCGCCTACCATAACTTAGTGACTGAAATCTCCGCCTACTATAACTTAGTGAGCGGAGATACCGGAGGGCATAGCAGGAGAACTGAGCGGCGCCCAGGGATAATAGTAAGTGCAGTGAGATCCCCGGGCGCCGCTCTACATGTCTGTATAGTTAGTTCACAGTGTAATAATAGGTGAAAGGTCCTCTTTAAATCTGGTGACAGAAACCTTTTAAAGGTTTTCTAAGAGATGCTATCTTGGAGTACCTCAATGAAAATAAGCAAATAATGCCATATCAGCATGGCTTCATGAGGGATCGGTCATGTCAAACTAATTTAATCAGTTTCTATTTGGAGGTAAGTTCTAGACTTGACCGCAGCGAATCAATGGATGTCGTATATCTTGACTTCTCCAAAGCATATGATACTGTGCCACATAAAAAGGTTAGTATATAAAATGAGAATGCTTGTACTGGGAGAAAATGTCTGTATGTAGGTAAGTAACTGGCTCAGTGATAGAAAACAAAAAAACTGTCACTAGTGGGGTACTGTAAAGGGGGAATATTAATCACCAATATTTATGCAAATATTGATAATTAATATTCATAAATGGGAGGAGCCGTCTATTGATAACTCCGCCCATTTATACCTTTATATAATAATAACACCTTTGCTATGCTTTACACTAATCACTACGCTAGCTGCAAGCGCCTTACTATCACTATACTACGGCGGCGACTACTAAAAACACCATACACTGCATTATGAACAATAAGGAATATTTATTACACAATACAATTATATCAGTCTAGCAATACGTTATATCTATATATATTCATGGATCAATGGATATGAATATATATACATATAGACGTACACACCGCAGTACAGAAACAGTACTACAATAAACACAATACAAGCCTAACTACACTACACAATCCCAAATTCCACCCCACATACTATCTATACATTACAATAATACATCATACACACAAATATCAGTAACCCACCCCACCTGACTATTCACTGTCCCTACGGGGTACGACGAGGGTTAATGGTGGCCTCACAGGGGTGTAAACCGACCACAAACACAAAGGGTAAACAATGGGGATAATATCAGAACTGTACAGCAATGCAAGGGTAAATACCCTGCAAGTGTACAGTGGGGGGGGGGGGGGGGGGTGGCAGGGTTAGAGCAGGGGTTACCACCAGGGGTTAATCAGGGTAGGGAAAGGGTTACACGGTGGAGCAAGGGTTTGGGGGATCAGGGTGTCCAGTAACATGGCAAGGGTAAGGGGTTACAGGACCAGGGGTGATATGTGAGGGGTAGGTAGGGGCTACACAGGTATACTTAGGCCTTATCCAGGTGGTCATCATGAAGCTGCTCTCTCCCCTGCATCTCTGAATCTAGTCTGGTTGCAAGAGCCCGCACCTCTGGCCGGTTCGGGGTTTTATAGCCCAAAAGCAACCCCCTCCTCCTTCCTCAGGCATGTGACATCATAGTGTGCCTTAGTCCCCCCCTCCTAGTCCCAAAAATGCTGGGAGTAATGGGCATGGCCATGGGGCAGAGGTGTGGAAAAACAGGTTCTCTGATTAGAAGGTCCCCTCACAAACGGTGCCAAAGCGTCTGATTGCTTTGGGCCTGAACAAAAGGGGACTAGATGCTAATCAGCTGTTATCCTACAGGCTATAACAACTCTGTTGATAACAGTTGGAATTGCATATATGCATATATATATCCACAGTTGCTTGGGGGCTCATCTATAAACACATACAAAACCGGGGGTATGAATGGGCAGCAATAAGCCCACATACATACTGTCATGCTGACATAAGTGTATATACATAGACACGTGTGCAAATACATACACACATATCTATATATACACACACCCTCGCATATATCTGGGGCATACAGGGGACATATATAAGGGGGCACATATATATACTAATATAAAGGGGATTATAAGGGGGCACAGCTTCCAGGGACCACATATTTCCCACAGGGGCCACCATGAGCCCCTGGGGATCACCATGGGCATCACCCCATGATGCGGTGGTTAATGTATGCATATATATACCATACATGCCCGCACGTGTTTGCAGGCATGCATGGATATATATGCACACGTCTCAACCGTTCCTCAACAATCCCCCTGTTGTCGGAATATAATACGACAATATAATGGGGGAACGGGTTGAGATATGTTTGCCCCCCTTCAACCCCATCTTTGGTGGAAGTTCAGGAAGAACTGTAGTGCACACTGATCTTTAGGTACTTAGACATCCCCAATCCAGCTTCCTCCGACCTGCCCTTCTGTCTTCTTCTTTAGGATACCACACACCCACAGTCTCTTGGTTAGCTGGTCTTTCTTTAACAGTCTTAGTGTCGGCCACCCCCACTTTGGAGTGACCACACCCCCACAGTCTCTCGGTAATTCTGCCGATCTTCAGGTATCTTCGTCCCCCCCCAATTCTGGAGTGGGTTCACCCTTACAGTCTTTAACTGGCCTTTCTTTAACAGTCTCTTGGTGTCGGCCACCCCCACTTTGGAGTGACCACACCCCCACAGTCTCTCGGTAATTCTGCCGATCTTCAGGTATCTTCGCCCCCCCCAATTCTGGAGCGGGTTCACCCTTACAGTCTTTGTCCCAACTTTCTTCTATCCAACGTCTGTTTCCATCTTGATGGGTGCGGTTCTCCCGTGGACAGATTAATAGGTCTTTACAAGGCAGGTCAAACTCTTAAGCGGTGATGTCATGGTACCTAAATTCTACTGCGGAGAACACCTCCGTCACACTACACCTCCAGCCCTTCCCTTAAGAACCTCACCGTTCCAGGGTTCAAGGTGGCAAATGAATGATGCCTGTCCCTATCGTGACCTAACCTTATCCCCATTCACACAAAATACATGCCACATCCCTCCCAACACCACCAAATTCCATTAAATGTGTGTACCCATAGAGACTAATGCAACCTGGCATATCTCTACACCTCCAAAGACACAGGTAGGTCGCAGACCCCTGTGTCAATGGGAAACTACTATAGGATGCAAATGTGTACAGCCAAATAATAACTCACCACAATGCGTTGGGCGAGTTTCCCTGGGTATAGGCTGTCACACATTTGTACCTAAAGTTTCTATGGGTACACAATCAACCAACATAATCAATCAATAAATACAATGTGCTATGGGGTTTCAGGGTAGTACAAGTTATACGTCCCGAACCCTCATAGGAAACAAAGTGTGTCCATACAATATTTGGCTACAGGAACAATGTTTGAGTTATGTCCTGAGCCTCCTCCTCCGGATAGTTCTGTAAAGTTCTGTCTGGTTCTGGTGTATTTGGTCAGTAAGTCCCTTGACCCTCAGATTACGATGACCAGAACCAGAAGAAGTTTCACTGGGTGAAACAATTGAATAAGTTCTTACACCCGAACGTCTCCCAAGTCTTCCTCCAGAGCCTTAAATAATGCTCCCGCTGGATTGTGGCACAGTCTTCTCTAGAACACCTCTAGGCAGAGGTCGCTTAGTTGCCAAAATCCAGTGGGATCCTCTGGAGCTTCAAAACAGTGTCAGGGGGAATAGCTGGCCTCTTCTGTGGCATCTCCTAGGTTTTTCTTCCGCTCCATATAAAAATCACACCTATGGCAGAAGAAAATACCAGGCGCTCCCAGGGGAGATTCTCCCCTAACAGTGCAATTAATGTGAAAATTCCCAGCCCCAATACCTTTGACCCATGGGTAGAGAAAGGTATTGGGCTGCCCTTTATCTCACAGGACCCCTCGTTATCCCAACACTGGTGTCTGAACACCCTACCTTCAGAGGATTGAGTCCTCTGCTGCACATCCCTCTGCACCAACAGATAAGGATGGCCACCCTACTAGGTTAGGATAACTGGAGTTCTGTGGACAAAGCACCATCTTGTTATTGATGGCCCCGCATCCCTGTCCACTCATGTGTACCCAGGCTGATTTCCCCCTGTGATCCCGTCTTGTGGAGGCCCACAGAACCAATGGCATAGTCATGCCCTGGTTCCCCAGGACCCCACAACACAAGAACACGGTCCACACTCTGCTGCCCAACACTCTGCGTCCAATCCCTATCAGAGCTGTGCTGCCTGACCGGACTAGAATTAAGTGCGCAGCACAACATTACACCAATGTTGTCTGTCCGCCCCAGTCCCCAGCGCAACACAGCCCTACCGAAAACCTGGAGCACAACAGCGCTATCTGTATCGATCTGAGACCCTGGTTGCCCAGAATAATATCACATCATCCTTTGTGTGCTGCATGGAGAAGGTCCTTATGCCTTCTCCCGACCAGCAGGATTTCCCGTGTGATATTATCTGCTCGCAAACCTATACGTTCTCGATCCACAGTATAACACTGTTCCACTCCAAGGGGACACAGAATGAAACAAAGACAGCAGACGGGACTTACAACACTACATAAATCAGCATGGTAGAACACACCCGTAGACAAGGACTACCACCATCAACATCAAGAAGAACTTACAAACAGATAACAAAAACACACAACATGGACATACACAGGAAACAAACGGTGTAACAAATAGTACAGGGGTGTCAAATGTTGCCTAGCCTAGCTTGGCCACTCTGACCCCTCAGCAGCTGGTGATGCTGCCGAGAGGTAACCCCTTTATGGCCAAGCTGACTAGACCCCACTGCACAATTTGTTACCTGGCTGATACTGTTGGACACATTGCAATTACTTGCACAAGGGCAATTCCTTGCAATGTGTCCTTTGTTCCCACACCTGAAACACGTGACTTGGTTTCCTGTCCTGTGTGTTTTGCAGTGTCTCGCTATGTGACCTAGGCCACCACATGCAAAGCATCTGATGTTTGCTCTGCATGGCCCAGGTCCATCTACACTGCAGTCATGCTCCCTTCTCCTGAATTGTACCATCCTCAGGGACGCACTCTTCAACACAGTTCTTTTTCCCAAAGTCAGGGACAAATCTCTGTTAGTCTGGACCGGCTTGACCTGATGATCAGACCGGTCACAGACTACTCTCCCCCCTTGTGGCCCTGCACAGGGCAACATTTTGGGAGATTCCGACCCTGGCTTTACGGAAAAAGAAAGGGCCGGCACCAACTTGGTGATGACATGTTGCATGCCAGTCATTATCTGGGACCTTACAGCAACCTGAGCCTTCAATTTGGCTACCGTCACGTCAGTAGAGGCAGTCCGCTCCTTGAAGGCTTTGACTTCAGTATAAGACTGAGTCAACTTAGCCTCAATTTCCTCCTTCTGCCTCTGCAGCTCTACCAACTGTGACTCTATCCTAGCCACCTGCGCATCTCGGTCAACAGTAGACTGCACATTCTCTGCCAGCTGCGCCTGCAATGTCGAAACCTGGTCCGAATTACTGGCACATGTCGGGTATTTATTTCATATAAGATATGAAATCATAAAAATTATGATTTCATATTTTTATGAAATATGAAAAATTAAAAATTTAAATTTTTATTGGCGGACATATAAACGCCAGTTCTTTTATTGATGAGATCTAAAGTTAATTTGTGCAGATAATGAAACAGGGTGCAATTAATTATATAAAATATAATTTATTACAAATAAATACATGCAGTAAAAATGGCATACAAATGAATACAAGGATAATATCAAAATTGACCACAAAATGATGCTCCGCCGTTTACGCCGGGCTTACTTAATTTAGTACACCAAGTGCAATACAATGTTATTCAAATTATTATCAAATTATTACCGATTATTAAAATATTATAATGTAACAATAACAACAAAACAATAGAAATGAATCTGTGGAAAATTCCTTATGCTCAATCAAGTAATATGGCAGTAAGAGACATCTTATAAATACGCCCGTCGGCCTAACTACGGATAATAAAATCCGATCAGAGATTCCACTCTGATAGCAATATTACAAGAATTCTAATGATGTGCACGTTCATTAAAATTTCCCATAAAATTATTGTTTTAACACTATTGACCCACTAATAATGGGGTCTCAACTATATGCCAATTGGAGCGATTTATAATTACTGCAAATGAAATAAATTATACATTACCCCTGGCTTTGGGATAAAGAGCTTTTAGAATGGACTCAGCTTTCCAAGGTTCAGATATGTCCCGTCCTATGGTATGTTCCTGACGTGTGAAGTGATGAATAAATCTTTGTAAAGAGTTCCGTTGTGAAGAAGTCCTTGTGAAGTTTTTCCTTTTGTGAAGTTTGTGAAGTGTTTGAAGAAGTTTTTGTTCTCCCAAAAACTGGATCAGATATCCCCATCCTTATCTATGCCCATCCCCTCTTGGAATAGGGATTACCAATTAGATAAGGTGGGTGTGACGTATGTTAAACATGGGGATGATGTCACTTAACTGACATTCCTCAGAAACTTCTGCCCATCTACCACTTGATGGCACTGTTGTATCATATAACAATTTTGAATATTTTAAGAATTAACATATATACAGATTGTTTTATTACTACTTAAACTTTGCCCTTTCACAGCTTAAATCAATTAGGAGGGGCTCTTTCTGACACTTTGCTCAGACTGACTGGCGGTATCAGAAGTTTCCCTAATCCCTGAATTTATGGTTTTTCTGGTTTGTGTACCTTAACTGTCTTCAGCTATTGAGTAATGATGTTTGAAATAACATCAGCTCCTCTAAAATAAACCCTATTTAAGAAATTTCCACTTAAACACATTTTATATCCCCTAGAATATACCCTCTCAGTGAGATATAGACATATAAAGATACATTAATAATATTTGGTTATAATACATCAATATTGCATAGTATATATGAATCATTAATAAGTTCAAACGCTAAATAAATGCACACAGGAATATATCTATATGCGAATATATGAATAGATATCTGTTCCACACCAGATGTGTTTTATGGACGTCTCTTATCAGATCATGGTTTAGCCATGAAACACCCATTGTTCCTCAGACAGACAAGTTTAGAGAAACCTGTGTAGATAAATCCATGTCTCTAAACAATAATAAAAGTATAGTCTTCTCTATATATTCACTTTTAACACATTGAACTTGCTATGAACCCATCTTGGTTTTTTTCAGGTTCATGCTGATCACATGTTGTTAAAGGCAATGATCATCCATATTGAATATGGTATCATCAGATACATTGTACACTTATGAAAATGCACAACAAATCCCCCTTCATTCCAAAATATTCCATAAAATGTGAATGTATTTGGAATGCTTAAAAGGGCTTTTCATATATCTTCTTCGATGCGTAGACTTGGCTTATAATGTTCTAACCAGAGCTTGACTAAAGTTCTTCTGGAGAACCTTATCTAACGCATGACTTGGATGGTCAACAAACTCAACCATCCCATAGATCCTGCAAAACAGGATATAAGTTCGATAAAGGTTTGTTTTGATTTTCCATCTCCACGTGAATGTTTAATAGGTTCCTTTTCAATGAACCAATTTCAAGTTCCAATATCTTGATGGAGATGGAATTGGCAACTGTCATACCGGTAGTAATAACAGTGCCCACTACACCAAAGATTATGGCGGCTACGATTGCAAAAACATGAATCGCTTTGGTCTGTAGAAAACTGTTCTCTGGTCAAGGTTTTCCTTGCTTGCTCCAGGATTTGCGTAATCCGTCCTTGGGAATATCCGATGTGCATCTGATACCAGGCTTGGATTTCCGGGGACTGGATTTCGGACACGTTGAATTGCCTTTCGACGAAAACGCGTGGATCCAGGCTGATGTAGACCTTCTGGGATAATATCCTCTTGTTCGTCAAGATGAACCCCGCTGTATCTTGTAGCATGATCCCCGATGAAGGACCTGGCACAGCAATCGGCTCAGCATGGAACTCCTTCCCCAAGATCAGGACGACGTAGATAATGGCAATCATCTTTGATGACATCTTACGCCTATAAAATATTATATGACACATATGAGTATATACATTTTTTTTTACTTTATCCTGCAAGAAAAGAGTTACTAATACCATATACCTCTGATTGGCATAAGTTCTTTTCTTGAACAGAGTAAGTTCTGGTTTCAGAGGTGAGTTAGGAGACATTTTGTTACAGAGGAAACATACATCAGGATGGGTTAGTATGCGTTAAAGATGTAGAATAACAGATAACGTTTTTCCGTTCATACGATACCAATCCTTATTTCCGTCTTTAGCTGGAACCATAAAGTCTTTTCACCTCTTTTCATCCAACTCCTTCAATCTCTCGAAGTCGTGCACTGGGATGACAAACACGTAGCTGATTAATGTGCACCCATTTTTCAATAAATTCATCCCCCTTAGGGATTTTGATCTTGTAGACCACTGGAGATAATTTGTCAGTGATGACATAGGGACCTTTCCAGGAAGGTAGGAATTTTCTCTCCTTCACTTGATCCCGAGCGAAGTTATAGAGATATACCCGATCGGAAATTTGATACTCCTTCTGTGTAGTCTTCAGATCATAGTATGTCTTAGCACTCACTGCGGCTTTCTCTATATTTTTCTGGGCGAACGCAAAAGCATGTTGAAGGTGCTTGCGTAAATTTTCCACATACTGATGCGACGTTGTAGCATTGATCAAGTTATGGTCTGTTGTCCTGTAAAGTAAATGCTGGGGTAACACCATCTTCCTTCCCGTGATCATCTCGAAGGGAGAAAGTTTAGTTGCTGCGCTTGGGGTGGCTCTGATGGCCATAAGCACCAAAGGCAACTTGACATCCCAGTCCTTACCAGATTCATTGACAAACTTTTTCAGGATGTTCACAATGGACTGGTTGTAACGTTCTACTCCACCACTAGAGGCTGGTCGATAAGCTATATGTAGCTTCCTCTTTACCCCCAGGATTTCCCACATCTTTGTCATCACCTCACTGGTGAAGTGACTTCCACGATCGGATTCGATGCGCTGGGGAAGACCAAATCTAGAAAATACATGGTTAATGAGTAGAGATGCACATGCGCTTGAACTGCATGTTTTGCACGGCAAACATTCCACCCATTTGGTGAACAAACAAGTTACGGTTAACATATACTTGTTGCCTCTTGATGAGGTTGTTACTGGTCCAATGAAGTCAATTTGGATGTCTGACCATGGCATGGACATCCCCCTTTTCATCAATGGTGCCCGATGAGTGGGTCCTTGTGGCTGGAATTGAGGGCAGATTAGACATCCCTGACAATATGTTCGCACATCTTGCAGCATATGTGGCCAGTAAGCGTAATCCCGTAGTAACTCGTACGTTATTTTCTCACCTCGGTGACCAGCTGTTGGGGCATCATGTGCATGTTGTAACATCAGACCTCGGTATGCTGCAGGTACTATCCATTGCGTGATACCATTCTTAGAGGTTCTTATCAGCAGTTCATCCTGTAATGAGAATTGGGACTTACCTTTCATCAAAATTCGTAACTCCTCCTTACCCACACAGTCTTCCGTGGTTATGGGATAGTTATGTGGATCCTCAATGTGCTTATAAAAGAGACCAATAATTGGATCCCCCTTTTGGCTTGCAATGAGATCCTCACTAGGGGAATTTTGGCTCCACTGCGCCACATTGGCTTCAGCTCCCTTTTGGGCCTGACTCCTTGTCATAGCATCTACTTGGATAGTTCCCATGAGGTCATCAACGTCAAAGACTTCTCCATCAATGGTTGCTTGCTTGGCAAGGGAATCCGCTAGGTCATTCCCCTCTTTATCCATGCCTGGATATTTTGAATGACCTCTTACCTTCTTCCAATAAATGGTAAGACTGTGGGCGGTAACCATCTCATCAATTTTACAAAACATCTTACCATGCTTCACTGGCTTGTTATTACTTCTCGTCCAGTCTGACCTTTTCCATCCGGGAAAGTACTCCACAAAGCTGTTACGAATATAGTCAGAATCTGTGATGAGTACAAATTCCTTAACATCATATTCGATAGCCATTTGTACGGCTTTGTACACAGCAGTAAGTTCTGCAACTTGGCTGCTTTTGGAACCAATCTTGTATCCAACGGATACATCCAGGAATGTATTATTCCATACGACTCCAATACCTGCAACCAATGTACGTTCGGATCCTTCATCGACATGGAAGGAGCAGCCGTCTACGTACACACATGGTAACGATTTGCAATATTCCTCTTCATAAGATTTATATGGTGATGATGATTGTTCATCCAGGAAATCATTTTCCGTTAACTCACTTTTACGTTCCGTATGGGTACAGTCATGGAGTTCCGCTAATCCTTGAGCAACTGGGTTTTTATTATTTTGTTTGTACCTGATTTCCAATGGCCATCCCATTAAGGACATTGTCCAGGCGGTTATCCTGCTGTTTGACAAATTTCCATCTCTTATACGATCACTCTGCAAGTATTGCAGTGGCTGATGTGCGGTCTCCACAATGATCCTTTCGCCTTGGATGAAACTCCTAAAATATTGCAAAGCCCACACAGTTGACAATAATGCTTTCTCACAATCATTGAATTTTACCTCAACCGGTGACAAGGACTTGCTGGCATAGGCGATGATCTTGTTTCGGTTTTCCTGTTTTTGGAAAAGAACTGCACTTATGCTTTTATCAGTGAAACCTGTTTCCACAAAGAAAGGTTTTCCCCCTTCTGGATAAGCAAGGCATGGAGCCTGGATAAGTTTGGCCTTGAGCTCGGTTACAGCTTGCTCATGACGCTCACTCCATTCCCATTTTACTCCTTTCTTTAGCAACTGTAAAAGAGGTTTTGTAATTTCGGCATAATTATCTATGAACTTACGTGAGTAGTTCATCATGCCCAGGAATGATCTCAACTCCTTGAGATTTGTAGGAGATTTTGTCTTGGTCACTGCTTCCACCTTCTTTTTCTGTGGGTTAATTCCATCCGCAGTGACTTCATGACCTAGGAAATTAACCTTGTTCCGGCACCATTGAGCCTTTTGCAAAGAAAGTTTTACACCTGCTTTCCTCAGCTGGGTTAGTACATGCCTCAACTCCTGAATATGTTCCTCAAAAGTTGTACTTTTTATCAGGATGTCATCCACATAGGATAAGGTACCTCGTTCAGTGGCATCAGGCATTGCCTTATGCATGAACACTGCAAACTCATGGCCTGCATTTATGTACCCGAAGGGCAGTCGGGTCCACGCATACTGTCGTTTGCCAAATGTAAAGGCCAGTTTGTACTGATCCCTTTCATCTACCTTAATCGTCCAATATCCTTGTGCACAGTCAAGGGCAGTGAAGATTTTGGATCCTTGTATTTGTGCCAAACACTGGTCAATGTATGGCACGGGCCATCCGGACATGTAAACACGTTTGTTTAACTGTCTTAGGTCCGAGCAGAGACGAAATTGACCATTAGGTTTGAGGACTCCAAGTATCGGATGATTGAATGAACTGTGTACTGGACGGATGATACCTTTCTCCTCCAAGTTTTTGACGATTTCCGATAGTGACTCGTAAGCCGCCAGCGGAAGTCGGTATTGTTTGACAAAAACAGGGGGTGCATCGGGATCTGTCTGGATTCTTGTAACGTGTAGGTCTGTTTCCCCACAGTCATAAGAATCCTTTGCGAACATCTCCTGGAACTCTGCGAAGAGCTCCTTTAGCCGTTGACGCTTTGACTCATCGGAGCATGCGTCAGCCATGGAGATTTGTTCTTCCACCCGCTCCTGAAATTCTGGGAAAATCTCAGGCTGACTTAACTCGTAAGCTTCTTCAAGCTCACTAGTTAAATCGTTCTGGGTGTAGCATACCTTATCCTTTCCTTGCTGGTACGATTCATACTCTTTTTCATCGATCTCATGGTTGAAAACCAATGATGATTCTTCGATGTGGCATGTACCTTCTTCAGAGCTGAAAGGATAAACAGAGTGGATGTTAAATAACCCCTCAGGGGTTGAGGAAAAATGTTGTTCCACTGTTTGTTCTTCTGTCAGGTATTCATCAGGGATTATTCCAATAACATCATTTTGGAATCCAAATGTGTAGTATTCCGAATCCATAGCCAAACCAATTACGGTGTCCTTTTGTAGGGATATGCTATGGGAAACCATGTTATGAATTACCATATGTAACGGATCCTGATGGATATTGATCAGGGGAGTAGGCTTTACCTTTAGGCCGATTTGCTGTATTCTGTTGGATAAGCAGATCAACGCGTCTGTGTTCTTCAGCTTCTGTCCCTTCTTTATTTTAATGGGTAGAAGAAATGGTTTGCATCCTTCAGGAATTTCAACTTTCTCAGCAACCATGATACTTACGGCATAGGGCATCTGTTGTCCCCATCGTAAGGCTTGTTCTATATCCTGGAATCCCTCTGGGTTTCCCGGCAATCTGGACCATAAGGTGTTATTCACCAGGTCAATCTGTACGGCAAATCGGTGCAGAAGGTCATTACCTATATACATTTGATACCGTGGTTCATTTATCACGATGAAAACGTGCTCCGTAGTTTTATTTCCTATGGAGATAGACAAAACGCATCTTGCAACCACATTATGACTTTGGGAATCTCCATCCAGATCATGAACCCATTGGTCCTGTGGAGAGAAACTTTTAATCATTTTAGGATTGGTGATCTGTTTCAAGAGTCCTAGGCTTATGTAACTTGCTTCGGATTTCAAATCCAACTTGGCAAATTTCACCCGGGCTATATTGTTTACCTGTACGGGAATCAATAAATTGTCATTGACCTTTTTAATCCGTACCATCGATTGAATGTGCCTTTTCAGGTCCGCGACTTCGTGATTACCCCTTTCAAGAGAAATGGTTAATATATCATCATCCAGAGTTACCTTTTTGATTTCGTCCCTCTGGATGGTAATGATGTGAGCGGCACCATTGACATCTTCCTCGGGTTTACCATTCTTCAGGATTGTGACCTCCGGTGTTTGATTGTTCCTGAAATGCACTTCAATAGAGCTAGGTTTCTCTTCAATCACATGACAACTGCGCTGTGCTTGTGTGTTGCAAGAGTATTCATAAGCAATGGGTGCCTTCACCTGAGTCCATACTGCTTCATTAATGAAATCAATTATGGGACTCAATCTTTTTAATAAATCGATTCCTATGATCATCCGATCATATGGAAGATCCACAATCAATGTGGGATGTCTAATTGTTTTCTTGCCAATCTTAAATGTCAACCAGGATGTTCCTTTTACCTGTAAGGCATCTCCACCTACACTTATCAAAGATCCATCAAATGACCTTAATCGTGGCTTCTTTGATGTTAAATTCAAAATCTTTTGGAAATAACTGATAGATAAAATGGTGGCTTGTGATCCAGTGTCTATTAATCCTTTGATTGGTCCGATAAGTTCATTTTGGAGATATATCTCCACAAAGTATCTGCCATCCACCTGGAACAAATCACAGAGAAAGTTAGGATGTTTACCCATCTGCTGTCTGAGAGGTTGACCTCTTTGCAGCTCCGTGACCTCTGCATTCCTGAGTCTCCCAGGAAAGGCTGAAGGAGCAGCATCAGCCCCCGCCTTTGGGACAAGCTGTGTGACACCACAAGTCACAGCTGGCTCACGGCTAGATGCTGGAACGATGGGATTACACACTGGAACAGACATCTGGTCATATGAATTGACATCATTAGACTGCAAGACAAATGACATATTAGACATTTCCCCCCTGGCCCTAATTTCAGGGTCAGAGGTACTGCAAGGAAATATTGAATTATGAATCATATCAGATTCTACCACAATCAACTTAATATCCTTACAGTGGCCTGGGTTCTGACCCGGCCCAATTTGCTTTATGATGTTGAGCTGGGACCTGGAGTTGCCCCTAAAAAAGGCTCAGGCTGTTTTCCTGGAGATACCAATTTTCTCACAATGTCACTCAACTGGGCCACTTGTTCTGCCAGCTGATCAAACCTGTTTGGTCTGGGCACATTTTGGCTTTGCTGGGCACCCTGGTTATCGGTAGGTGACCTACTCCTGGGTGAATTTGAGGATTCCTGCCTATCTTCCCTCTGTTGTCTGGGTCTATTATCCCAGCGCCTGTAACCCTGATAATTCCTATAGGGCCCGTATCCCTGGGGGCCTCTATTGTAATAGGGACGATAGTTAGACCTCCCATTACCTGAATTATTCCCCTCTGATCCATTAGTATTTTGGGGTTTGGTCTGTTTGGGCGGTCCTACCTGTTGTTGCTGGGCTTGTTGAGCAGGTCCTGTAGACTGAGGGAACCTTCGTGGCTGGCTTTCAAATCCCAAGCTAGGGTTTACCTTAGCTTCAGCTACCTTTTGCTCTGGGGATTTTTTAAACCTTCTCTCCTCTATTGCATGGCACTCACTGATATTATACAGCGTGGTGGCAGCCGTCACCAACCAATCCAGGGGGGCATCAATATCCAGATCTCTGGCTAAGTTAAATTTGATCTGGGTTGGCATAGCGTCATAGAATAACTGTTTGAATTCTTCAGATTCCCAATTTGGGGATCTATATGCCAACCCATAGGCATTTTTGAGGACAGAGAGGAATTCACGGGGACTCTGATTGGGTCTACACGTAAGGCTATATATGTCCCGTTTTGCAGCGGTGGTGGTTCGGTACGGTCCGAATTCCAATTTAACCTCATGCAAAACACTTGGCCAATCTTGAATGCCTCTCTCCCCAAATGAGGTAAAGTAATGACGATACTTATCATCAAATGCCCATGGAAGGAATCTGATCCTGTCAGCATCAGAGTATAATTTTAAAGAATCCATAGTGGATTCATACAGTTCCAAGTGATTGGCTATCTGAGAAGAACCTTTCTTGGAAAATTTGGATACTGTAGTATTCAAAAACTTAATTATGCTGGAGGAGCTCTGATCCTTATCTGAATATTGGGAATTTTTATTCCTAGAAACCACCTCAGCATATGTTGGTCGCCTATGATCCTGTGGCAAGGAATAAGTCACATGCTTCCCCACACCACTGTCAAACTCACATGCACTTTCACAACTTTCATGAGACTTATACGGCACAGGTGATTTAACCCTAACATCTCTTCTCAGGGGAACATGTGGAGAGGAAATTCTAGGGGCTTCCATGTTATTGGCACCTAGTAAGGCGGTTGCAGTTTGGAATGCCCGACTTAATTGGGTGAATGCCTCCCGTGTAATCATGCCAACACTTTCAGGTTGCTGAGTATCTTGGATGGGGTCTGCTTTAAGAGCATGTGATGGCATGTCTGGATAGTGGGGAGTAAGACATGGAGGGTCAGGATATCCCACAGCGTTAGATGGATCCCTTTCAGCATTGACTATATTATGGGCTGATCCATCTGTCTGTTTAATTTTGGAATACTGGAGATATAAATCCTCTAAATCACTTTTTGCCTTTTGGTATGCATCATGGCTGTGACTAAGGTTGTACTCTAAGTCTTTGATCTTCGCTTCTGCGGATTGTAGTTCTGATTCTATCTTGGATACATATATTTTTGTACCCATTATAGACTCATACCTAACTTTTGAGAGAGTACTGACTGCCAACAATGCATACAAAACAGGTGGCAATGCACATAATAGGTGTTGGTCCCTTTTGGTATTATCAGTTGCCAAATCCATATATGTCAGGTATCTATTAACCATGCCACCTAACTTCCATATATCTCCACGTTCTTCATAGGCTCTTGCCTGCAGCTCATTAGTCCATTCATCTATATTTTTATCTAACTTCAAACGGGAATAAACATATTTGATAACCTTAGAGATTATCTTATCTGGGTCAGATGGACTATCTGCTAAAGCCTGGCCATTACCTGGGTCGCTGCCTGTTACACTCATGATTTTGATCAATAATCAATAACAACAACAATTTGACTTGCCAATAAGAATTAAGTAATATTTTCACTAATTGCACAAATTGGTTATAGAAATATCTCAATCAATCTCAGCAGTGCCTCCAAAATATGTCGGGTATTTATTTCATATAAGATATGAAATCATAAAAATTATGATTTCATATTTTTATGAAATATGAAAAATTAAAAATTTAAATTTTTATTGGCGGACATATAAACGCCAGTTCTTTTATTGATGAGATCTAAAGTTAATTTGTGCAGATAATGAAACAGGGTGCAATTAATTATATAAAATATAATTTATTACAAATAAATACATGCAGTAAAAATGGCATACAAATGAATACAAGGATAATATCAAAATTGACCACAAAATGATGCTCCGCCGTTTACGCCGGGCTTACTTAATTTAGTACACCAAGTGCAATACAATGTTATTCAAATTATTATCAAATTATTACCGATTATTAAAATATTATAATGTAACAATAACAACAAAACAATAGAAATGAATCTGTGGAAAATTCCTTATGCTCAATCAAGTAATATGGCAGTAAGAGACATCTTATAAATACGCCCGTCGGCCTAACTACGGATAATAAAATCCGATCAGAGATTCCACTCTGATAGCAATATTACAAGAATTCTAATGATGTGCACGTTCATTAAAATTTCCCATAAAATTATTGTTTTAACACTATTGACCCACTAATAATGGGGTCTCAACTATATGCCAATTGGAGCGATTTATAATTACTGCAAATGAAATAAATTATACATTACCCCTGGCTTTGGGATAAAGAGCTTTTAGAATGGACTCAGCTTTCCAAGGTTCAGATATGTCCCGTCCTATGGTATGTTCCTGACGTGTGAAGTGATGCTGATGAATAAATCTTTGTAAAGAGTTCCGTTGTGAAGAAGTCCTTGTGAAGTTTTTCCTTTTGTGAAGTTTGTGAAGTGTTTGAAGAAGTTTTTGTTCTCCCAAAAACTGGATCAGATATCCCCATCCTTATCTATGCCCATCCCCTCTTGGAATAGGGATTACCAATTAGATAAGGTGGGTGTGACGTATGTTAAACATGGGGATGATGTCACTTAACTGACATTCCTCAGAAACTTCTGCCCATCTACCACTTGATGGCACTGTTGTATCATATAACAATTTTGAATATTTTAAGAATTAACATATATACAGATTGTTTTATTACTACTTAAACTTTGCCCTTTCACAGCTTAAATCAATTAGGAGGGGCTCTTTCTGACACTTTGCTCAGACTGACTGGCGGTATCAGAAGTTTCCCTAATCCCTGAATTTATGGTTTTTCTGGTTTGTGTACCTTAACTGTCTTCAGCTATTGAGTAATGATGTTTGAAATAACATCAGCTCCTCTAAAATAAACCCTATTTAAGAAATTTCCACTTAAACACATTTTATATCCCCTAGAATATACCCTCTCAGTGAGATATAGACATATAAAGATACATTAATAATATTTGGTTATAATACATCAATATTGCATAGTATATATGAATCATTAATAAGTTCAAACGCTAAATAAATGCACACAGGAATATATCTATATGCGAATATATGAATAGATATCTGTTCCACACCAGATGTGTTTTATGGACGTCTCTTATCAGATCATGGTTTAGCCATGAAACACCCATTGTTCCTCAGACAGACAAGTTTAGAGAAACCTGTGTAGATAAATCCATGTCTCTAAACAATAATAAAAGTATAGTCTTCTCTATATATTCACTTTTAACACATTGAACTTGCTATGAACCCATCTTGGTTTTTTTCAGGTTCATGCTGATCACATGTTGTTAAAGGCAATGATCATCCATATTGAATATGGTATCATCAGATACATTGTACACTTATGAAAATGCACAACACACAGCACTGGCAGTGAATGGCCGGAGGAATTGTCTCCGTTGACCGAGACACCAGCGCAACTTCCTTTGGCTTACAGATGCTAGCCTCAAACGTATGAACGAGTTTGGCTAGCATCCGAAGCCATTTGGTGGCCTTGTTCAAAACCGTCCGTTTGTTAACACAAAGCTTGTCGTAACTACAAGCCTGTGCTAACAAATCGGACCACAGCATTTCTGCTGACTTGTATGTAGTGGGGAGGGTGGGGTTAAATGTGCTGTGTCTGCTCAAGTGTTGCAGTGTGGGGAAGTCCATACTCACCGTTTGATGAGTGTCCATCTTCTCCTTGGCACCGTATTTCGCAGCTGCTTGGAAGAAGTCCATTTTCCCGGATCGCCTCTTCCCGACCAGCCTGACTTGTACGCCGCTCCCACGAAGATGGATTTCCTCCAGTGATGTGTCTTCTCCCTTGCAATCACTTGAGCGATGCTTGTTGGTGCTGTACTTTTCCGTGTCTTTTAGGCCTTAGCAACGGTGACCGTGTAGAGCAAATACAAAATATTAATTCACAGAACAGATTATAGATTCTCTGCTAAAGATTTTGATCTGCGCCTGGTGCCGTAAGGAAGAGTCACGTTACCTGTCCGAATTATCAGGTCCTAGACGCTCAGCTGACCACGTCTCCCTTGCCTGACAATTCACAGGATGACTGACCTCTAACCCCAAAACCAAACACAGATTTCAAAATCTAAGCAGTGGGCCTGACTCGCCAATGTAAAGGGGGAATATTAATCACCAATATTTATGCAAATATCGATAATTAATATTCATAAATGGGAGGAGCCGTCTATTGATAACTCCGCCCATTTATACCTTTATATAATAATAACACCTTTGCTATGCTTTACACTAATCACTACGCTAGCTGCAAGCGCCTTACTATCACTATACTACGGCGGCGACTACTAAAAACACCATACACTGCATTATGAACAATAAGGAATATTTATTACACAATACAATTATATCAGTCTAGCAATACGTTATATCTATATATATTCATGGATCAATGGATATGAATATATATACATATAGACGTACACACCGCAGTACAGAAACAGTACTACAATAAACACAATACAAGCCTAACTACACTACACAATCCCAAATTCCACCCCACATACTATCTATACATTACAATAATACATCATACACACAAATATCAGTAACCCACCCCACCTGACTATTCACTGTCCCTACGGGGTACGACGAGGGTTAATGGTGGCCTCACAGGGGTGTAAACCGACCACAAACACAAAGGGTAAACAATGGGGATAATATCAGAACTGTACAGCAATGCAAGGGTAAATACCCTGCAAGTGTACAGTGGGGGGGGGGGGGGGGGGGCAGGGTTAGAGCAGGGGTTACCACCAGGGGTTAATCAGGGTAGGGAAAGGGTTACACGGTGGAGCAAGGGTTTGGGGGATCAGGGTGTCCAGTAACATGGCAAGGGTAAGGGGTTACAGGACCAGGGGTGATATGTGAGGGGTAGGTAGGGGCTACACAGGTATACTTAGGCCTTATCCAGGTGGTCATCATGAAGCTGCTCTCTCCCCTGCATCTCTGAATCTAGTCTGGTTGCAAGAGCCCGCACCTCTGGCCGGTTCGGGGTTTTATAGCCCAAAAGCAACCCCCTCCTCCTTCCTCAGGCATGTGACATCATAGTGTGCCTTAGTCCCCCCCTCCTAGTCCCAAAAATGCTGGGAGTAATGGGCATGGCCATGGGGCAGAGGTGTGAAAAAACAGGTTCTCTGATTAGAAGGTCCCCTCACAAACGGTGCCAAAGCGTCTGATTGCTTTGGGCCTGAACAAAAGGGGACTAGATGCTAATCAGCTGTTATCCTACAGGCTATAACAACTCTGTTGATAACAGTTGGAATTGCATATATGCATATATATATCCACAGATGCTTGGGGGCTCATCTATAAACACATACAAAACCGGGGGTATGAATGGGCAGCAATAAGCCCACATACATACTGTCATGCTGACATAAGTGTATATACATAGACACGTGTGCAAATACATACACACATATCTATATATACACACACCCTCGCATATATCTGGGGCATACAGGGGACATATATAAGGGGGCACATATATATACTAATATAAAGGGGATTATAAGGGGGCACAGCTTCCAGGGACCACATATTTCCCACAGGGGCCACCATGAGCCCCTGGGGATCACCATGGGCATCACCCCATGATGCGGTGGTTAATGTATGCATATATACAGGGAGTGCAGAATTATTAGGCAAGTTGTATTTTTGAGGATTCATTTTATTATTGAACAACAACCATGTTCTCAATGAACCCAAAAAACTCATTAATATCAAAGCTGAATATTTTTGGAAGTAGTTTTTAGTTTGTTTTTAGTTTTAGCTATTTTAGGGGGATATCTGTGTGTGCAGGTGACTATTACTGTGCATAATTATTAGGCAACTTAACAAAAAACAAATATATACCCATTTCAATTATTTATTTTTACCAGTGAAACCAATATAACATCTCAACATTCACAAATATACATTTCTGACATTCAAAAACAAAACAAAAACAAATCAGTGACCAATATAGCCACCTTTCTTTGCAAGGACACTCAAAAGCCTGCCATCCATGGATTCTGTCAGTGTTTTGATCTGTTCACCATCAACATTGCGTGCAGCAGCAACCACAGCCTCCCAGACACTGTTCAGAGAGGTGTACTGTTTTCCCTCCTTGTAAATCTCACATTTGATGATGGACCACAGGTTCTCAATGGGGTTCAGATCAGGTGAACAAGGAGGCCATGTCATTAGATTTTCTTCTTTTATACCCTTTCTTGCCAGCCACGCTGTAGAGTACTTGGACGCGTGTGATGGAGCATTGTCCTGCATGAAAATCATGTTTTTCTTGAAGGATGCAGACTTCTTCCTGTACCACTGCTTGAAGAAGGTGTCTTCCAGAAACTGGCAGTAGGACTGGGAGTTGAGCTTGACTCCATCCTCAACCCGAAAAGGCCCCACAAGCTCATCTTTGATGATACCAGCCCAAACCAGTACTCCACCTCCACCTTGCTGGCGTCTGAGTCGGACTAAAGCTCTCTGCCCTTTACCAATCCAGCCACGGGCCCATCCATCTGGCCCATCAAGACTCACTCTCATTTCATCAGTCCATAAAACCTTAGAAAAATCAGTCTTGAGATATTTCTTGGCCCAGTCTTGACGTTTCAGCTTGTGTGTCTTGTTCAGTGGTGGTCGTCTTTCAGCCTTTCTAACCTTGGCCATGTCTCTGAGTATTGCACACCTTGTACTTTTGGGCACTCCAGTGATGTTGCAGCTCTGAAATATGGCCAAACTGGTGGCAAGTGGCATCTTGGCAGCTGCACGCTTGACTTTTCTCAGTTCATGGGCAGTTATTTTGCACCTTGGTTCTTCCACACGCTTCTTGCGACCCTGTTGACTATTTTGAATGAAACGCTTGATTGTTCGATGATCACGCTTCAGAAGCTTTGCAATTTTAAGAGTGCTGCATCCCTCTGCAAGATATCTCACTATTTTAGACTTTTCTGAGCCTGTCAAGTCCTTCTTTTGACCCATTTTGCCAAAGGAAAGGAAGTTGCCTAATAATTATGCACACCTAATATAGGGTGTTGATGTCATTAGACCACACCCCTTCTCATTACAGAGATGCACATCACCTAATATGCTTAATTGGTAGTAGGCTTTCGAGCCTATACAGCTTGGAGTAAGACAACATGCATAAAGAGGATGATGTGGTCAAAATACTCATTTGCCTAATAATTCTGCACGCAGTGTATACCATACATGCCCGCACGTGTTTGCAGGCATGCATGGATATATATGCACACGTCTCAACCGTTCCTCAACAGGTACCACAGGGATCAGTATTGGGCCCTATTCTCTTCAATATATTTATTAATGATCTTGTCGAAGGCTTGCACAGTAAAATAACAATTTTTGCCGATGACACTAAACTGTGTAAAGTAATACGGAAGAGGACAGTATACTGCTGCAGAGGGATCTGGATAGATTGAAGGCTTGGGCAGAGAAGTGGCAGATAACAAATGTAAGGTGATGCACATGGGAAGGAAAAATACATGTCACCAATACATACTAAACGGTAAAACACTGGGTAACACTGACATGGAATAGGGCTGTAGAAACCAGTGTCAGGCAGCTGCTGCCAAGGCCAATAAATAATGGGTTGTATCAAAAGGAGCATAGATGCCTGTGATGAGAACATAGTCCTACCACTTTACAAATCACTAGTCAGACCACACATGAAGTACTGTGTACAGTTCTGGGCTCCTGTGAATAATACTGACATAGAAGAACAGGAGAGGGTTCAGAGAAGGGCAACTAAAGTAATAACTGGAATGGGGCAACTACAGTACCCTGAAAGATGATCAAAATTCGGGTTATTCACTTTACAAAAAAGACAACTGTGGGAGATCTAATAACTATGTATCAATATATCAGGGGTCAGTACAGAGATCTCTCCCATCATCTATTTATCCCCAGGACTGTGACAAGGGGACATCCTCTGCGTCTGGAGGAAAGAAGGTTTGTACACAAACATAGAAGAGGATTCTTTACGGTAAGAGCAGTGAGACTATGGAACTCTCTGCCTGAGGAGGTGGTGATGGTGAGTTCACTAAAAGAGTTCGAGAGGGGCCTGGATGTATTTCTGGAGTGTAATAATATTACAGTGAGAAATAATATTTCAGAGATCCGCTCACCCCTGCTCTTTCAAGGTAGGTGCACCAACCAAAATTTGAGACACCCCTCAAAATTGGAATAAATATAGAAAAGAATATGGATGGGCACTCATATACGGAAATATAGGACAGATTTATTATACATATACTAAAAGTTGTAATAATATAAGACAACAATAAAATGAAATATAGTGAGATATATTGAAAAAAAAGTGGATGCCGTTTGGGCAGAGGTCGCTGATCCAAAAAATCCTCACTAGGGTGTTCCCCAATACAATTGAGAGGGGGGAGGATATATTGTATGGGCAGCCTTCGCCAAAGCGGAGAATGTATCTCCTATATATATAAATTCTAAAAGGAAGGTATATATAACCAATCCACTAAAAACACATTAAACAATATAGTTCAATCCTATGTCCAAATGAAAAACACACATAAGTATTAGATGCCACTGATGTTGTCACGGGGTTCCGAAGGTGCACTCGGGCCCCCATCGCCCGCAGACCTGTTGCTTAGCTTTGGGAATGAGGATCTGTGTTTGACCTCATTCCCAGGGCGGCTTTACTAGCTGGGTGGCTCCCTGCTCCTAAGTCTGCCTTGAGCGCCGAGCTGATCACTCGGTGCTCGACTGGTTGGTCTGTCGGTCATGTGACGCTGGCCACGTCACATGACCCTCACTCCCCACTATAAATACAGGCAGCCTGCTGGCTACAGGTTGCCTGTTAATTTCTAGGTTCCTGGCTATTTGTTGGACTGCTGAATACTTACCTCATCCTGTTCCCTGACCATCCTTTTGCCTGCTGCTCCTGTACTGCGTTTCCGTCCTGGTATTGTGACCTCGGCTCCCACCTGACTACTCTCTTAGGACTCCTCTTGTACTTCTCTGCTCTCCTGGTATTTATGACCCCGACTTCTCCTGACAATTCTCTGCTTGCTCCATTTGTACTTTGCAGCTTTCCTGGTATTGACTCGGTCCGTTCACGTCCTGTTGTTTGTCTGTCTGTCATCCCTGCACTTACTCCAAGTTAGGGATTGCCGTCCAGTTGTCCCCTGTCATTAGGACTCGTGAGGCAAGTAGGCAGGGCCAGGGGTAAGGGTGGAGCGCAGTGGTCACTTCCCTCCCCCCTGTGTGTGTGTGTACGCGACCGTTACAGATGTCCTTAGTAAGTATAATGTGTATCTAATTCTGAATACACAAGTAACGCTTTACCTAAGTAGCTTCTCCTATCCAGTTAATAGTCTTTGTAAAAAGTATCCAGTCTCTATGATATCGACAAGGTGTAGTTGCGATTCATTCAGTTTTGTTTAATGGCTGGAAAATGTTCTTAACATATAACCGGGTGCAGTTCATCAATTTCTCCGTCTTATTGGTTAAGTATATCGCCTCATAAGTTTTTACCCACTGTGTGGGCTTACCTTTGCCTGGTTCTCAAATTCGCTGGGATTGGTAAGTCGACTTTTACTCCGTACTGGAAGCAGGCGTCCCCAGCTTTGAAGATATAGAGGGAGAAAATAGCAGTAGCCCAGAAGAAAGATCTATAGTGGAGTCATTCCGAGACTTGGAAGATCTATTACGTAAAAAATTAAGACAAATCTGGGAAATACGCTCCCTACAATTGTATCTAAATCATAACAAAATCCCCAAAGGTCTACAACTAAGTAAAATACCAGCACAGGACCTAGCAGGAGAAGATTTTTACAAAGAATGGGGGGATCTACTGCATACACAATCCCGAGCTCATCATTAAAAGGAGAACCATGATTTTAGATAATTTGTCTGAGAAAATAATGAAACTAAAAATAAAATTAGAAAAATTCCCAAAAGATCAGATGTACGAAATGTGGCAGGAGAGATTATATAAAAGCCTGGATAAAACAGAACAGGAAATCATAGCTAAAAAAACTATTTATAAATAGGAAAGATGAGAAAAAACACGACAGAGAAGATTACTTAGAAGAAAATCCCCAGTCCAAAAATAATGAACAAAAAGAACCAAGGAGGTATGATATACCAATTCAAAACAGATATGAAACTTTGGCTGACAACTCTTTTTTAGACCACACTCCCCCTCACCACTCACCACGATTAAAACAAAGACAATTTCAGTCAACAGATCACAGAAGGACACCACCCCACACATACAGGACACCATACAATCTGAGACACAGAGCACCACAAGAACAGAGGAACCAAACACACCTAAAGATGGATGTAGGGAGACACGAAAGATGGATAATGAACACACAGGACAATTACAATCTAGAGAACACACGGGAGAACCACCAATACAGGGAAAATCACCAAAAAAGAGGAAGGCACGGAGATCCCAGAGAAAGAGGAGAACACAGGAACCATCACTAAATTTAAACGATAACATTATTAATTTGAGCAAAATAAATCTCACTTCCACACAGATTGCACTTTTGAACAAGGGTCTAAAGTTTGCACCGTCAGCCCCTTTGAATAAATTTGATACCTATATAGGTATCCAGAAGTATATTCGAAAAATCTGTTTAAAAAAGAATTTCATCAAAAATCCACCGACTGTGGAACCACAAATAAAAGACCCTTATATCCATACACAGTTGAGAAACCAATCCAAAAAATTCCCTAGAGCTGAAATTGGTCCCGAAATAGCCACATTCCAAAAAAGTGTGGAAGCAGATTTGGAAAAATTAAAAACAAAAAAAGGATATAGGAACAATCTAACAAATGGGGAAATGAATGCTATAAGGGAATTACAAAAAAATGAAAAAGTAGTTATCCACCCAGCGGATAAAGGGGGGGCTATTCTGATTTGGGGAGAGGATCAATATAATATGGAATGCCTCAGACAACTAAAAGACCAAGCCACATACACCCCCCTGAAAAAAAGATCCTACAGAGACCTTTAGACAGGACCTTTCCCATCTCTGCAAAAGAGGACTACAACAGGGAATTTTAACACAACAGGAATTTAATTTCATTATGAACACACCGGCTAGATTACCCATCTTTTACTGTTTACCAAAGGTCCACAAAAGTATTGTGGACCCACCAGGCCGTCCCATTATTTCGGGCATTGGATCTTTAACAGTGAATTTGACACGGTATATAGATACCTTGCTTCAACCTGAAGTGAGAAAAGCCTGGACGTCCATGACCATTGGATTATGCCCAAACGACATCCATGATCAGGGCATCACAGCTCTGAAGGAACAATTGTCTAGGAATAAACTGTGGAATATGAATCAGATTGATTATGTGTTAGAGGGTGTAAACCATATTCTGCATCATAATTATTTTCTCTTTTCTGACCAATTCTATGTACAGAGGAGGGGAACCGCCATGGGTACCAGGTTTGCCCCCAGTTATGCCAACTTGTTTTTGGCACATTAGGAGGCTACTAACATCGACCCCGAACTGGGGGCGGACCTGGTCCTATGGCGGAGATACATAGATGATATAATATTTATTTGGGGTGGATCAAAAGAGAACCTGGATAGATTCATTAACAAAATTAATGATAATATAAATAATCTGAAATTCACCTCCAATATTGGAAATGAAAGAGTAGAATTCTTGGACATTGAGATCACACGTAGAGAGAATAGATATGTGTGTAACACTTTCCAAAAGCCTACGGCTAAAAATGGATATATCCCTTTCTCAAGTTGCCACTTGCCAAGGTGGCTAACGAATGTCCCTTTCGGACAGTTTCACAGTTTAAAGCGGAACTGCACGGAAGGTGATAAATTTGAGGAGGAGGCCAATATTATGAAAAACCAGTTCAAAGAAAAAGATTACCCAGAATCTATTATAAATGAAGCCCTGGTGAAGGTAATAAACCTAGATAGGAAGACCTTTTTTGAACCATCACAAAAATTAAAACAGGAAGAAGACTTGGGCTTTCGGATTATTTTGCCATATAATATTTATTCAAGCAAGGCAGATTGAATATATTGGTTATATATACCTTCCTTTTAGAATTTATATATATAGGAGATTGTCATGACCATGGTCATGGTCGTGACTCAGGATCCGCATGCAGTTGCCTGCGGTTTGGTTTTATTGTCAACCACATGGTGAGGGCTGCTGGTATGTTGCCTCACGTGTGGTTGCCGCTGGCAACATGATTTGGTACTTGGCAGTATAGCAGCCTGAGCTGTTGCTAGGCAGCTTGCTGTCAAGTGCATGCGGTTACACCTGGTTGGGTGTGTGTGTGTATGTATGCACTTTGTATGTCTGGTGTGCACGAGGTTTATGTAGGTGTGCACTGTGACACTTCCCTTCACTGTGGCTGCCCGTGGCAACGTTTGGTATTGTGTACATGTGGTGGCAGTGTCTCGGCCTTCTGGCTGACTCCCAGGACATGGTTGCCACGCATGTCGTTGCCTGCGGTAACAGCTGCAGTGTGATGTTTATTTGGACACTTCCCCTTTAAGTGGCTTTTTCCCTAGCCTGGTGTAGGAAGGGTTAACTCCCTTCTTAGTTTGTGAACACTGGGTGTGTGTGTGTGTGTGGCCACTTGGGGCTATTTAGCTCCTGCTGGATGCCAGACTCTGAGGGGTACTTCAGCCATGGTTAGCTGAAGTCATCCTCCTGGCTAATACCATCTGTCAGTGAGGGCCACCCTTGTGGTCATAAATTACGTTACATGGTGTTATGAAGGTGTGTGGTCTCATTGTTATTGCAGCTTATGGTCCTGGGTTCCTGTGTGGTGTGTGGTGTGTGCTGACTTCGTTTGTGTTCTGGACAGCAGCACTTGCACATGGGTTCCAGGCTTTGTTGTCTGTGGCAGGTGAGTGTGGTGTTTGTTGCATTTACCTGCCATTGCCATAAGTTGTTTCTGTTCCCCTTGTAGCTTGGCCACTTTAGACTCCTGTTTCTCCGCGTCTAGGAGGAACGGGCTGTCTACCCAGCTCCTAGTTCAGGGATCGACGGAGGGTCAGTAGGGATCCGAGGTTCCTGAGCATGAGCCCTCCTACCTTCAAGGGCGGCTCATGCAGCTAGGAGTCAGGGTCAGATTAGGGAAGCTCTAGGAGGTGACCTGCTCCCTAATTCTGTGGTTCTGGCCAAGTAGCGACCTTGGGTTTTCCCCATCCTCAGCCGTGACAGAGATACATTCTCCGCTTTGGCGAAGGCTGCCCATACAATATATCCTCCCCCTCTCAATTGTATTGGGGAACACCCTAGTGAGGATTTTTTGGATCAGCAACCTCTGCCAAAACGGCATCCACTTTTTTTCAATATATCTCACTATATTTAATTTTATTGTTGTCTTATATTATTACAACTTTTAGTATATGTATAATTAATCTGTCCTATATTTCCGTATATGAGTGCCCATCCATATTCTTTTCTAATAATATTACAGGTTATAGTTATTAGATTTCTGGAGAGGATGTTGATCCAGGGAGTTATTCTGATTGCCTGATTGGAGTCGGGAAGGAACTTTTTTCCCCTTAAGTGAGGAAAATTGGCTTCTACCTCAAAGTTTTTTTTTTGCCTTCCTCTGGATCAACTTGCAGAATAACAAGCTGAACTGGATGGACAGATCTTTTTTCAGCCTTACAAACTATATTACTATGTTACATCAGCAAACAGGCAACTCAGGCCCGCGGGACAGGCAGCATGGAGCACTACTGAGGTATGTAATTTTTTTTTTACTTTTCTAGCTGGCACTACTGATTGCATTGGAGCACTACTGGGGGACGTTATAGTAATGAAGGAGGCACTACTGGGGGCATTGGGAAACTGCTCGGGCATTCGGGCACTGCTGGGGCCAATATACCCATTATACTAATGCAAAGGCCACTACTGGTGGACATTATACTAATGAGGGGGCACTGTTGGGGGTATTATAATGATACAGGGGCACTGCTGGGGTATTATGACGATGCAGGGGGCACTGCTGGGTGACATACTAATGCAAGGGATAGAAAAAAGTTGCAGAGCAGCACAAATAGACCTCTCGACCAAACCGGAATGCACCAGCCGCGATGGGACCACAGATACACAGTAGTCCCAGGAACAGTAGTAGATAGCAAAAAAGTTCACAGTAGCATGTCCGGTGTGACTATTTATTGGGAACCAAGAGTGCACACACAAAGAGTAACTCTTTGTGTGTGCACTCTTGGCTCCCAATAAATAGTCACACCGGACATGCTGCTGTGAACTTTTTTGCTATGCACTAATGCAAGGGGCACTGCTGGGGGCATTATAATAATGTGAGGGGCACTGCTGGGGGCATTATAATAATACAAATGGAACTACTAAGGGCAGTACAGAGGGGGCATTATAATTACAGGGGACTCTGCTTGGGGACTCAGTATTGTAGATGGCAGCAGAATAACGCTGTTGGGGCATCAGAAGGGGGAGGATAATGGAATAGTGAGGAATCTAAATATGTCCATTTGGCAAACTCTACAGAGACGAGATGTGGCTAAAATAATTTGTCATGTCGGTTTGGTCTAAATGGAGAAAATAGAACATTTACAGAGGAGACATCCCTGAATATAACAGGTATTTAGTGCAATATCTAATGTCCAATTCAAATATGCCTTTACCAGTAGTGCTGTGTATGTTCGGGGGGGGGGGGGGGGGGGGTGGATTGAAAACTTGGATGGGGGCGCCATTTAAATTTTCACCTCAAGTAGCAGAAGAGTGGAATCATCGCCGGCCACAGCTTTCAACTGTATCTGTGTCCTAAGGACACAGATACAATTGTGAATAGACAGGGGAGCTCTGACGGAAATAGCAAATTCCTGGCTTGCTGTCCTGATTAGGGCCCGCAGACACACCAAGCCCGCCCCTGTCTATATATGGTGAACATAATCCCAGCAGTCGTTTCTCAATTCAGCAAGATGTATTCTTTATTACAGCATATAAATCAAAGGTTTTCAGGACTTGTTTTAGCCCGTCCAGCCTTTCTCAACTGATATCAAAGAATGACCAGTTGGTATCATTTTATAGGTAAAGTAATGAAGCAGGGGCAGACTGGGATCTTAAAGTGGCCCTGGAAAAAATACTAAAAGTAGCCCCGTCTGGTCCAAAATGATGGAAGGTGGAGCAACACAAGTAGGCGAGGCCAACAATGCCATATTGTGGCACATTATACCACCTCAACAGAGCCAAATACCACAGTCCATCATAAAATACTACTGCCAGCAGCACAAAATACCTCCCCAAAAACTTCCACTGGCTGGTCTTGAGGTGGGCTCAGGTGGCCCCCTGTGCACTGGGGGCAAATTTCCCTGTGAGGTCTATGGCTAATCCGCCCGTGGAATCAAGTCACATGCAAGTGACGTCATCATAAGCTCATTATCCAAACAGAAAATTATACAAAGAAATATACAAAATAAAGTGATACAAAATTAAGTGATACAACATTCATCAAAGTGCCCATGTGGTCTGATATACATAGGAGAAACCATGCAAACCATTAAAGACCATATCAGTAAACATAAATTGACCATACGCAAGAAAAATGTCCTACTACCAATACTTTCCATTTTCACAATCACAAACATACCATTTCACACATTAGACACATTACAACCTAAGGGTCTGAACAGGGACTTTAAGATTATGGGTCTGGATAATTAATAAGGATATATAAACTTTTTTTGTTGCAGATTGCATTGCAGCGCTAATACTCATGGACAGGTTGTTTACTCTCAGGGATCATTGTATCCTTTTAAGTGCCTTTGATTAATGTTGTATCACTTAATTTAGTATCACTTTATTTTGTATTTTTTTTTGTATCATTTCCTATTTGGATAATGAGCTGATGACGCCACTTGCATGTGACTTGATTCTCTTACCTATAAAATGATAGCAGCTGGTCATTCTTTGATATAAGTTGAGAAAGACTGGATGGGCCGAAACGCGTCTTGAAAAATTTGATTTAAATGCTACAATAAAGAATACATCTTGCTGAATTAAGAAACGCCTGCTGGGATTACTTTCACGTTATTCGTGGGGGCCGCCCCATTCAGTGCAATGCGGACTACAGATTGAGTGCTGTTGGATTTCCTATATATGGTGAACAGTCAGGTGGTAGTGATGCTTTGAAGAGTTTTTTTTTTTATACTGGACTTTGGGTATTTAGGAGAGACTGAGAAGTTTTGATGGAATGGTCACTCCCATACTCTGGTCCAGTATGGAGTCCCAGGTGTGGATTGGGCATTGCTTAAAAGCAGACTGTCAGAGTAAGAACACAAGTTACAAAAAATCCTCCCCACTCACTCTGGGTAAAAGGGCACACTATTTTACAGGTAAAAGTATCTTCAACATTTTGCAGATATGAGCCACTGCATGTGAATGGAATTTTGGCCAAACACAAATGCTGCAATCTGTGTCTCTACACTTACAGAGCAGTGGTTTATCTGTGTTGAAGAGACAAATGGTACATCCACATAAGTATTGTGTACACCAGCTAACTGATAACTTGGGGATGGCTTCCACCTAGATCCACCTTAGATGTCCAATATGCAAGAAATACCTTAGACCTTTCTTGCATATTGGTCTCAGTAAGAGAATATGCTTGAGAGCTGAGTTTAAAATGATCATTGTGCATAGTTAAAAAATAATAATTTTGAACTAAACCTGCAAAGTTTGGTGATTTTTACAATTTTATTAAGGCGTTTTCTAAGATTTTTTTTTACTGATTACTAGTGTTGAGCAAACTTGCGATTTTCAAGTTCAGCATTCAGCAGGGGCGTAACTACCATAGTGGCAGACCATGAGACTGCTATGGGGCCCATGGGAAGAGGGGGCCCAGTCTTAGTTGGGATTATCTCTTCTTCTACTGAAGGTGAAGCCTTGGTCAGGACTCTACCCTCTAAAGCAGGCATGTCAAACTCCGGCCCTCCAGCTGTTGTAAAACTACAACTCCCACAATGCCCTGCTGTAGGCTGATACCTGTAGGCTGTCCGGGCATGCTGGGAGTTGTAGTTTTGCAACAGCTGGAGGGCCGGAGTTTGACATGCCTGCTCTAAAGGAACAACTTTTAGCAAATGAGGCAGAGTCATTGAAAAGGGTTTAGGCAGAAACCATTCTATCCTGTGTGGGGGCCTGGTTTGATCCTTGCTATGGGGCCCTTACTCATCTATGTACACCACTGGTGTTCAGGTTATCTAAGAATTCCATAATGGATTCTGTTACCATGGATTATAACGCAATTTTATGATAGCATGCACCACGGAAGCCTATAAGCAGCATTCCGTATTGCATTCCTTCATAATAGAAGTCTAGACTTCTATTATGACAGAATGCAATATGTAATGCCTCTTATAGGCTTCCATGTCGTCATAGAATTCTGTTATGGTCCATGGTAAAGGAATCCATTACAGAATTCTTAGATAACCCAAACCCGAACTTGCAAATTGCAAGTTCGCTCAACACTACTGATTACCTATCCTCTGGATAGGTCATCAGTATCTGATCGGTAGGGGTCCGATACCCGAGACCCCCCACCGACCAGCTGTTTGAGAAGGCAGTGGAGCTACTGTGAGCACCATAACTTTCTCTCTTCATTTTCTAGGCCAATGACATCACATTCATCTATCTCATGGCCTAGAAGCAGCTCAGCCCCATTTAAGTGAAGGTGATCCCTGCATCTATAGTTAAAACTGCTTCAAACAAACTTTAAAGACAGACTAGGCAGACTTTAGATTACATTCATTTGATACAAGTGTACTGGTAAATGTGTAAAAAAACTAGTAGTAAGGGGGAAGGGGCGTGGGAACGGTGCGCCCCGGGTGCCGGCTCTCAGGGGGGTGCCAGAAGAAATGAGCGCTTCCATCAATACAGATGGAAGCGCTCATTGCTGGAGCGCTGGGAGCTGGGTCCTGTCACTCACTGCTCAGCTCCCAGCGCTCCTCTCCTCCTTCAGGATGGTGGCACACAGAATGATGAAGCAGGAGGACCTCAGCCCGGTAATTGGCATAAGCTCCGCCCACACAGTGCTGCAGAGTGATCTGTGCCTGCAGGGAAGAGAGGACTGTGAGCTTTAGGAACGGGACAAGGTGAGTAGTTACTGTGTTTTTTTGTTTTGTTTGTTTAACACAGAGGGGGCACAGAGGAGTTTATTACTATGGAGGGGGCACAGAGGAGTTTATTACTATGGAGGGGGCACAGAGAAGTTCATTACTATGGAAGGGGGCACAGAGGAGTTTATTACCATGGAAGGGGGAAAAGAGGAGTTTATTACCATGGAGGGGGAACAGAGGAGTTTATTACTATGGAGGGGGCATAGAGCCAGAGGGCATTACTACAATGAAGGGGGCACTGTCACGAGGGTATCAAGAGCCACGTCTGACTCCGTTATACCCGGGGTCAGGAAGTCGCAGCGGGTGGCTGCGCGCTCTATATCTAAAGATCACGTTGTTTCTCAGTGATTGTTTTCTGTGTTTGCCTTGCTATCCTTTTTGTCTCTCTCAGGGATCCGTAGCTTCTCCTCCTCAGCTGTTTCTTGTCTGCCACTCCCTACCTCCTTATATTCTCCCCTCACACTTCTCTAGTTGCCAGTTATAGAGCTTCCTGCCTGGACATCTATACTGACCCACTGGAGTGGTTAATCCTGGTTGTCGTTCCTGAGTGCTACCCTCCGGATCCCTGTTGGGCTTATTGTTGTCTCCTGTTGTCACCCACCTGGGAATATATGTTGAGTCTGTGTTGTCTGTCCTCCCCTTGGTGTTTTCCCTTAGAGTCAGTGGTGTGGACTAGTGTTCCCATCGCCCTGTTCACTACCTAGGGCTCAACTCAGGGAAAGCCAGGGCTTTAGGCACGTGATCGGCGTACGGGTGAGGAACCCGTCTAGGGACGTCAGGGCAGCCAGGTGCCAGCCGCCAGGTGAGTCAGGGGTCACCATCTTCCCTCTCACTTGGGCAGGGCCTTCCTCGTTCCCTCCCTCTGTGTCACGTATGTGATAGCCACGCCGACCGTGATATTATAACTGGCCCTTACTTTTTGAGAAAAAAAATAAAAAATAAAAATTTATATAATTTTTTGTTTGTTGTTTTTTTTTTCTCTCTCTACTTAGAATCCAATATGGATCCTATTGATGCCTTGGCAGAACAGCTTCAAAGCCTGTCTTTGGAGGTGGCAGGATTGAAGGCGTCTGTTCTCCAACAACAGCAGCAAATGCAGCAGACCGCACCCCCAGCGGTTGCTATGGGTAACCAGGTTGTCACTGAACCCAAGGTTGCTCTTCCCGACAGATTTTCTGGGGGAAGGGACAAATTTGCGACGTTCCGTGAGGCCTGCAAATTATATTTTAAGTTGCGCCCTTACTCCTCAGGTCATGAAGAACAGCGGGTAGGGATTGTCATTTCCCTGCTTCAGGGGGATCCGCAATCCTGGGCGTTCTCGTTACCCCCTGGTTCTCAGGCTCTTCGGTCAGTGGAGGGATTTTTTGGGGCTTTGGGTCTCATATATGATGACCCTGACCGAGTCGCCCTGGCTGAGTCGAAGTTACGGAGACTCCTACAGGGAGATCGGTCAGCAGAGGAATATTGCTCAGAGTTCCGTAGGTGGGCTACGGATACTCAGTGGAACGACCCGGCTCTCAGGAGTCAGTTCTGCTCTGGGTTATCTGAAAGGGTTAAGGATGCACTGGCGCTGTATGAGACCCCCCTTTCCCTTGATGCTGTTATGTCCCTCTCTATCAGAATAGATAGACGTCTTAGGGAGAGATCGAAAATTCCGGAGCAATTGGTTACCTCTCCCAAGCAACAGTCAGCCTGTACTGACTTAGATGAGCCTATGCAGCTAGGCGGAACTTCTCGTCAGGTCCGCCCTCCCGAGGTTCGCCGTAGGGGGGGGCTTGTTTTTTCTGTGGGGGGAGGGGTCATTTCATTAATGTCTGTCCCTCCTTTCTCAAAAACAAAAGACCGTCGGAAAACTACTAACCCCGGGCTGTGCGGAGGATGTCAGCCGGGGGGTATACGTTTCCTCCATACGAACATCTCAACTTGTGTTACCAGCGGTCATTGTTTTTGGTGTTAAGACGGAGTCTATTTCTGTTTTTCTAGACAGTGGAGCAGGGGTAAACTTGATTGATGCCCATTTTGCCCGCACTATGGGTTTGTCTCTCTGTACGCTGCAGAGACCTATTCCCGTATTCGCTATAGATTCTGCTCCTATGTCTCAGAGAAACCTCACCCACATTGTTCGTAATTTACACCTTCGGGTAGGGGACCACCATAATGAGTGTCTTTTATGTTACGTTCTGGAGGGCCTTCCCTCTCCGGTGGTATTGGGTCTTCCCTGGTTGGTAGCGCACAATCCAGTGGTGGATTGGCAGGCCAGAGAGATATTGGAGTGGAGTGAGCATTGCAGAGAGAATTGCTTAAATAACAATTGCTTAATCGCCTCCATAGCTTCCCTACCTACATTTATTTCGGACTTTGAGGACGTTTTTTCTGAAAAGGGTTGCCATAAACTACCACCTCATCATCCTTATGATTGCCCGGTTAACCTGATTCCCGGGGCAAAATTACCCAAGTCCAGGTTGTATAATCTTTCGGGTCCCGAGAGACAAGCCATGAAAGATTATATCTCCGAGAGTCTGGCTAAGGGACACATCAGACCCTCTTCTTCACCCGTGGCTGCAGGGTTTTTCTTTGTTAAAAAGAAAGATGGGGGCCTGCGTCCTTGCTTAGATTTCCGTGAGTTAAACCAGATAACCATCCGTGACCCATACCCTCTTCCTCTCATTCCTGACCTTTTTAATCAGATTGCGGGTGCTAAGTGGTTCTCCAAACTTGATCTTAGGGGGGCCTACAATCTGATTCGTATCAGAGAAGGGGATGAGTGGAAGACAGCTTTTAACACCCCTGAGGGGCATTATGAAAATCTAGTTATGCCTTTCGGTCTGACCAATGCCCCTGCTGTCTTCCAACATTTCGTTAATGATATTTTTAGTCATCTCATCGGCAGGTTTGTAGTCATATACCTAGATGATATCTTAATTTATTCGGCTTATCTGAAAACACATGAGGTGCATGTCAGGCAAGTACTGCAGGTCCTACGGACGAATAAATTATATGCGAAAATTGAAAAATGTGTCTTCGCTGTTCAGGAATTACAGTTCCTGGGATATCTATTATCTGCTTCAGGTTTCCGCATGGATCCTGGGAAGGTCCAGGCAATTTTAGATTGGGATCTTCCTGAGAACCTTAAAGCCCTACAACGGTTTTTGGGTTTCGCTAATTTCTATAGAAAGTTCATTAAAAATTATTCAGTGATCGTTAAACCCCTTACCGACATGACTAGGAAGGGGACGGATTTTTCCAAATGGTCTGACGCCGCTAAAGATGCATTTTCCTCTCTAAAGGAGAGGTTTACCTCGGCACCTGTTCTAATTCAACCTGATGTCTCCCAGCCTTTTATTGTCGAGGTAGATGCGTCAGAGGTGGGAGTGGGAGCTGTATTGTCTCAGGGTCCGTCTCCTGGCAAATGGCGTCCTTGCGCTTTCTTTTCCAAAAAATTATCTTCTGCGGAGAAGAATTATGATATTGGAAATAGGGAACTGTTGGCGATTAAACTGGCGCTTGAAGAGTGGCGTCACTTCTTAGAGGGAGCAATCCACCCCGTCACGGTGATTACGGATCACAAGAACCTTCTGTACCTAGAATCGGCTAAGCGTCTCACCCCTAGACAAGCTAGGTGGTCGCTATTCTTTACCAGATTTAACTTTGTAATCACCTATCGTCCTGGGGCAAAAAATACCAAGGCAGACGCATTATCTCGTAGTTTCCCTGGAGGGGGTAATGTTTGTGATCCGGTACCTATTTTACAAAAAGGAGTGGTTGTCTCTGCTGTACACTCTGTTCTGGAGGGGAAGGTGTTAGAGGCCCAGGGGGACGCCCCGGCCTCTTGCCCCTCAGAGAAATTGTTTGTACCGTTAAACCTGCGTCTTGAATTATTAAAAGAACATCATAATTCGGCACTTGCTGGACACCCGGGTAGTAAAGCAACCTTGGAGCTTTTATCTCGTCGTTTTTGGTGGCCAAGGTTGCGTCAGGATGTAATGGATTTCGTGTCTACTTGTTCTACTTGTGCACGCGCGAAAGTCTCTCATACACGTCCAGCAGGGTCTTTATTGCCACTTTTCATCCCCAATAGGCCATGGACACATCTGTCAATGGATTTCATCACTGACTTACCGTTGTCGGCGGGTAAAACTGTTATCTTGGTAGTAGTAGACAGGTTTAGCAAAATGGTACACTTTATTGCGCTACCCGCACTTCCTAATGCTAAAACTCTCGCTCAGGTGTTTATCAGTGAAATCGTGAAGCTTCACGGGGTCCCTTCCGATGTGGTTTCGGATCGGGGAACCCAGTTTATTTCTAAGTTTTGGAAAGCTTTTTGTTCCCGTTTGGGGGTTCACTTGTCCTTTTCCTCAGCTTTCCATCCTCAGTCGAATGGACAGACTGAGCGTACCAACCAAAATCTAGAAACATATTTAAGATGTTTTGTGTCTGAAAACCAAGAGTTGTGGTCATCAGATTTACCGTTAGCTGAGTTTGCCATAAATAATCATTATCAGGAGTCCACTGGCAAGTCACCATTCCTTGGTGCATACGGTTTTCATCCCCAATTTTGTACTTTCAAAGAGGGGGGGTCTTCTGGGGTTCCCGAAGAGGAAAGGTTTTCTTCATCTCTTTCATCGGTATGGCAGAAGGTGCAAGTTAACTTGAAAATATAAATGCATGGCCGATAAGAAACGGTCGCCAGGTCCGGACCTAGGAGTGAATAACTATGTGTGGTTGTCTACTAGGAATATTAAGTTGAAGGTTCCTTCTTGGAAACTGGGTCCTAGGTTCATTGGTCCCTATAAAATAGTAGCCGTCATTAACCCTGTGGCTTTTCGCCTGGAGCTACCTCCAGGGATGGACTGGGACAATAAAGTGGCCCTGGACTTCAGCCAGACCGGCCCACTGACCGGCCCACCGGGGGCGGAGCAAATAAAGGGGCGGGGCTCACATACATCCATTCAGCGGAGCAAATAGAGGGGCGGGGCTCACATCCATCCATTCATCAGAGCCGGGGGCGGAGCAAATAGAGGGGCGGGGCTCACATACATCCATTCAGCAGAGCCGGGGGCGGAGCAAATAGAGGGGCGGGGAAACAAGAGAGGCGTGGCTCACATCCATCCATTCAGCAGAGCCGGGGGCGGAGCGGCAGGAGGGGTGGTGGCGGTGCTCACAGCCATCCATTCTGCTAAACGGGGGGCGGAGCAGCAGTAGGGGAGGGGCTCACATTCATTCAGCTGCGCTGGAGGGCGAAGCAGGAGGCGGGGCTCACATCCATCTATTCAGCTGAGCCGGGGGCGGGGCTAACATCTCTCTTCAGTCTATCAGGGCCTCGCTGATAACCGCCCCGCCCCCGTCTGGTAGTGATGCCGCCGCTGAGTGTACTGTGCGTGCAGGGGGGTCGTGCGGCCAGGGCCCCCTGATGGCGGCCCTGGCCGGCCCATAATTCGATCGGCCCACCGGGATTCTCCCGGTACTCCCAATGGCCAGTCCATCGCTGGCTACCTCAGACTTTTAAGATCCATAACGTCTTCCATAAATCGTTACTCTCTTCAGTATCTGGTGCATTGGAGGGGTTACGGTCCCGAGGAAAGAATGTGGGTTCCAGCGTCAGAGGTAAACGCCAACAGGTTAATTCAGACTTTCCATGCCTCTCATCCGGAGAGACCTGGTCCTGAGTGTCCGGAGGCCCCTCGTAAAAGGGGGGGTACTGTCACGAGGGTATCAAGAGCCACGTCTGACTCCGTTATACCCGGGGTCAGGAAGTCGCAGCGGGTGGCTGCGCACTCTATATCTAAAGATCACGTTGTTTCTCAGTGATTGTTTTCTGTGTTTGCCTTGCTATCCTTTTTGTCTCTCTCAGGGATCCGTAGCTTCTCCTCCTCAGCTGTTTCTTGTCTGCCACTCCCTACCTCCTTATATTCTCCCCTCACACTTCTCTAGTTGCCAGTTATAGAGCTTCCTGCCTGGACATCTATACTGACCCACTGGAGTGGTTAATCCTGGTTGTCGTTCCTGAGTGCTACCCTCCGGATCCCTGTTGGGCTTATTGTTGTCTCCTGTTGTCACCCACCTGGGAATATATGTTGAGTCTGTGTTGTCTGTCCTCCCCTTGGTGTTTTCCCTTAGAGTCAGTGGTGCGGACTAGTGTTCCCATCGCCCTGTTCACTACCTAGGGCTCAACTCAGGGAAAGCCAGGGCTTTAGGCACGTGATCGGCGTACGGGTGAGGAACCCGTCTAGGGACGTCAGGGCAGCCAGGTGCCAGCCGCCAGGTGAGTCAGGGGTCACCATCTTCCCTCTCACTTGGGCAGGGCCTTCCTCGTTCCCTCCCTCTGTGTCACGTATGTGATAGCCACGCCGACCGTGATAGGCACAGAGCGAGAGGACATTACTACAATGAAGGGGGCACAGTGAGCATTATTACTGTGGAGGGGGGGCACAGTGGCCATTATTACTGAGGAGGGGGCACAGTGGGAATTTTTACTGTGAAGGGGGCACAGTGGGCATTATTACTGTGAAGGGGCACAATGGGCATTATTACTGTGAAGGTGGCACAATGGGCATTATTACTGTGAAGGGGGCACAATGGAGATTTCTATTATGGAGGGGGCACAGAGGGCATAACTAGCACAGTGGTCATTACTATTAAGGGGGCACTGGGCATTATTACTATAAAGGGGGCACAATAGGGATTATTACTGTGAAGGGGCACAATGGGAATTATTACTGTGAAGGGGGCACAATGGGGATTATTACTGTGAAGGGGGCACAATGGGGATTATTACTGTGAAGGGGGCACAATGGGGATTATTACTGTGAAGGGGCCACAATGGGGATTATTACTGTGAAGGGGCACTGTGAGAAATGGACAACAATTCTCATAACTATGTTTTTATAACTGTCACGTGATCCTATATATTTTCCATTCTGTGATTGTTTGTGCCATTCCGTCTGGGCCTGCAGTTGGAATACGCATTACCCTTGGAGGAAATCAGTTTATCACCTGAATGTTAAAAAACTGTCCCTTTGCAAGTGGTAATGAAGGTGGTTCCTGGAAATGCAGCCACTCAGACAGCCTAGAACCTCACCCCGCAGGGGTCCAGAAGCTTTTCAAATACAGAGGATGAAGAAAATATCTCATAAGCAATAACTCATCTCTGGTACAACTCACAAATTAATAATTGTGATCATTGTATTCCGTGTAATGTGGGCATCGTAGGGGGTCTAAACATGCCATCCCTGACAGCCAGCATTCCCACATAACCAGTATCTCACCTTCTGGGACAACCACACTGGTCATGGTGGTATCAAAATGATCAGCCGGATATAATATACATTATTAAAACATGTTGGGTCCCGAATATCCATTAGTGTGGACGGGAAGTCATGTTTTAATAATATTTAATGTCTGCCAGCTGAGTAAGAGAGGTGGAGCATGCACAGGTAGTGAGGGCCATCCCAGAAGGACACCATAGGAGGTCATACAAACAGCTACAAATATGAGAACAGCAACAATGTTAGCTGTATGGTAACCTTGTAGACAGGGACCATTTATAGAGGAATTTGGCAGGAGAGATATCTTCACCAGTGTACCGCAGTGATCCACTGTCAGGAATCTGTCTAACAATCGCCAGCGTCATTACCATCCTACATCAAATGGTGGGATGAGGTATACCCTATCAAGGGATCCTATCAAATTACTGTGCATGTAATCACACCCTGTGAATGCCATCACACCACTCCGATAAAATCCCACATCACACTGTGACACTGACAATTTTAACAAATTATTTTCTTTTTGTAGTATGTGTTTTCAAATAACTAATAAAGTAAAAAATGTTAACATTGGTTAGGGACCCCTACAGGGATTTAAGGTCTTGATAGACCAATGCTGTATTTACACCATAGGAGGGAGACTCCTCTCAGCTCCACTCTCTGCCGAATGGAGATAAAGATGAACTATTGGGAACATTTCTTTGACACAATTTGGGGATCCGATCAACATTGGGTTGTGCTCCACTTTCCTCCTGTCCCTGGAAACCAGAAGGAACTCTGACTACACAATTCGTTAAGTAAGAACCTTTTTGCTTTTTAGCCTTTTTTTTTATACTGTTTTGTGCACATTTATGTATGTCTTATTTGTTTTAACTTTTTGTAACTAGTTACTGTACCTTTTTAGTACATTAAAGCATATCTTTAATGGTTTTGCCTTGTGTCCTGAACAAGCCCAGTAACCTCCATTTTTTTAAGTGTATGAGTGCGGTTTGCGTTACCATGTACAGTCAGGTCCATAAATATTGGGACATCTACACAATTCTAACATTTTTGGCTCTATACACCACCACAATGGATTTGAAATGAAACAAACAAGATGTGCTTTAACTGCAGACTATCAGCTTTCATTTGAGGGCTTTTTCATCCAAATCAGATGAACAAGGTAGGAATTACAACAGTTTGCATATGTGCCTACCACTTGTTAAGGGACCAAAAGTAATGGGACAATTGGCTTCTTAGTTGTTCCATGGCCAGGTGTGTGGTATTCCCTCATTATCCCAATTACAATGAGCAGATAAAAGGTCCAGAGTTTATTTCACGTGTGCTATTTGCATCTGGAATCTGTTGCTGTCAACTCTCAAGATGAGATCCAAAGAGCTGTCACTATCAGTGAAGCAAGCCATCATTAGGCTAAAAAAACAAACCCATCAGAGAGATAGCAAAAACATTAGACATGGCCAAAACAACTGTTTGGAACATTCTTAAAAAGAAGGAACACACCGGTGAGCTTACCAACACGAAAAGACCCGGAAGACCACGGAAAACAACTGTGGTGGATGACCGAAGAATTCTTTCCCTGGTGAAGAAAACACCCTTCACAACAGTTGGCCAGATCAAGAACACTCTCCAGGAGGTAGGTGTATGTGTGTCAAAGTCAACAATAAAGAGAAGACTTCACCAGAGTGAATACAGAGGGTTCACCACAAGATGTAAACCATTGGTGAGCCTCAAAAACAGGAAGGCCAGATTAGAGTTTGCCAAATGACATCTAAAAAAGCCTTCACAGTTCTGGAACAACATCCTATGGACAGATGAGACAAAGATAAACTTGTACCAGAGTGATGGGAAGACAAGAGTATGGAGAAGGAAAGGAACATGATGCTAAGCATACCACCTCATCAGTGAAGCGTGGTGGTGGTAGTGTCATGGTGTGGGCATGTATGGCTGCCAATGGAACTGGTTCTCTTGTATTTATTGATGATGTAACTGCTGACAAAAGCAGCAGGATGAATTCTGGCAATATTATCTGCTCATATTTAGCCAAATGCTTCAGAACTCATAGGACGACGCTTCACAGTGCAGATGGACAATGACCCAAAGCATACTGCAAAAGCAACCAAAGAGTTTTTTAAGGGAAAGAAGTGGAATGTTATGCAATGGCCAAGTCAATCACCTGACCTGATTCCGATTGAGCATGCATTTCACTTGCTGAAGAAAAAACTGAAGGGAAAATGCCCCAAGAACAAGCAGGAACTGAAGACAGTTGCAATAGAGGCCTGGCAGAGCATCACCAGGGATGAAACCCAGCGTCTGGTGATATCTATGCGTTCCAGACTTAAGGCTGTAATTGACTGCAAAGGATTTGAAACCAAGGATTAAAAAGTGAAAGTTTGATTTATGATTATTATTCTGTCCCATTACTTGTGGTCCCGTAACAAGTGGGAGGCTCATATGCAAACTGTAATTCCTGCACCGTTCACCTGATTTGGATGTAAATACCCTCAAATTAAAGTTGACAGTCTGCAGGTAAAGCACATGTTAGAATTATGTCGATGTCCCAATATTTATGGACCTGGCTGTATTTGCTATACATGTGGCCTGTGCCAAGATGAGCCTGCTTGCGAGTGGGGCTTTCTATGAGTTCTTAATTAATCGGTGTATTGATTAAATGTCATAGATGGTGGCAGCGTGTTGGAATGCATGAGAGGCTGTGTATTTCATTCAAGTATTGGGGGGGGGAGTGCCAGAGAAAGTACCCGCCCCCGGGTGCCAAACACCCTAGGCACGCCACTGGGTACATCACTATCTGCATCTGACAATTGGAAATATTGAGTACAGGAGAAAATAGGGAATTTTTAAAAGGGTATTTATTTTTTTATTTTTTTATAGTTCTTTATTACATTTTTCCAGCCATTACAAAAATTATTCAACAGTCAATTTATTCTTACATTGTATATAGTTCCCCAACCCTTTGCACGTCGCTTGCCCCTTCTCAATGAAGAAAAGGAGGATAAATATATATATATATATATATATATATATATACACACTCACCTAAACACCTGTTCTATTTCTCATTAATGCAATTATCTAGTCAACCAATCACATGGCAGTTGCTTCAATGCATTTAGGGGTGTGGTCCTGGTCAAGACAATCTCCTGAACTCCAAACTGAATGTCAGAATGGGAAAGAAAGGTGATTTAAGCAATTTTCAGCGTGGCATGGTTGTTGGTGCCAGACGGGCCGGTCTGAGTATTTCACAATCTGCTCAGTTACTGGGATTTTTACGCACAACCATTTCTAGGGTTTACAAAGAATAGTGTGAAAAGGGAAAAAAATCCAGTATGCGGCAGTCCTGTGGGCAAAAATGCCTTGTGGATGCTAGAGGTAAGAAGTGAGCAAGTTACATATAAAGGTGTATCAATCATAACAATTAGTGCTTCAACATAATTGGCATTTTAAAAAAATTGATCAGAAAAACATTACAAATATACAAGAACAGATCAAAGTGGATGTAATAAATAAGGTGACAAGTACAATAAGTGCATGAAGTGCATATTACAACAAAATTACAATTCATATCTCTGTAAATACAGTTGCAAGAAAAAGTATGTGAACCCTTTGGAATTATATGGATTTCTGCACAAATTGGTCATAAAATGTGATCTGATCTTCATCTAAGTCACAACAATAGACAATCACAGTCTGTTTAAACTAATAACACACAAAGAATTAAATGTTACCATGTTTTTATTGAACACACCATGTAAACATTCACAGTGCAGGTGGAAAAAGTATGTGAACCTCTAGACTAATGATATCTCCAAGAGCTAATTGGAGTGAGGTGTCAGCCAACTGCACTCCAATCAATGAGATGAGATTGGAGGTGTTGGTTACAGCTACCCTGCCCTATAAAAAACACACACCAGTTCTGGGTTTGCTTTTCACAAGAAGCATTGCCTGATGTGAATGATGCCTCGCACGAAAGAGTTCTCAGAAGACCTACGATTAAGAATTGTTGACTTGCATAAAGCTGGAAAGGGTTATAAAAGTATCTCCAAAAGCCTTGCTGTTCATCGGTCCACGGTAAGACAAATTGTCTATAAATGGAGAAAGTTCCCTAGGAGTGGCCATCCTGTAAAGATGACTGCAAGAGCACAGCGCAGACTGCTCAATGAGGTGAAGAAGAATCCTAGAATGTGTAAGCTAAAGACTTACAAAAGTCTCTGGCATATGCTGACATCCCTGTTAGGCTACTTTCACACTTGCGGCAGAGAGATCCGGCAAGCAGTTCCGTCGCCGGAACTGCCTGCCGGATCAGGCAAAATGTATGCTAACTGATGGCATTAGTAAGACTGATCAGGATCCTGATCAGTCTTAAAAATGCCTGATCAGTCGAAAAAATGCATTGAAATGCCGGATCCGTCTTTCCGGTGTCATCCGGCAAAAACGGATCCGGCATTTATTTTTTCACCTTTTTTTCAGTCTGCGCATGCGCATACCGGAAGGACGGATCCGGCATTCCGGTATTCTGAATGCCGGATCCGGCACTAATACATTCCTATGGGAAAAAATGCCTGATCCGGCATTCAGGCAAGTCTTCAGTTTTTTTAGCCGGAGATAAAACCGTAGCATGCTACGGTTTTCTCTTTTGCCTGATCAGTCAAAAAGACTGAACTGAAGACATACTGATGCAAACTGAACGGATTACTCTCCATTCAGAATGCATGGGGACATACCTGATCAGTTCTTTTCCGGTATAGAGCCCCTGTGACGGAACTCTATGCCGGAAAAGAAAAACGCAAGTGTGAAAGTAGCCTTAGCGAATCTATGATACGTAAAACACTAAACAAGAATGGATTTCATGGGAGGATATCACAGAGGAAGCCACTGCACGTTTACAGTTTGCACAAGAGCACCTGGGTGTTCCACAGCAGTACTGGCAAAATATTCTGTGGACAGATGAAACCAAAGTTGAGTTGTTTGGAAGAAACACACAACACTATGTGTGGAGAAAAAGAGGCACAGCACACCAACATCAAAACCTCATCCCAACTGTGAAGTACGGTGGTGGGGGCATCATGGTTTGGGGCTGCTTGGCTGCGTCAGGGCCTGGACGGATTGCTATCATCGAAGGAAAAATGAATTCCCAAGTTTATCAAGACATTTTGCAGGAGAACTTAAAGGGCTTCTGTCACCCCATTAAACGTTTTTTTTTTTCTTTACTAATAATCCCTACACTGCGATCTCATCATACATAAGCTAATTAATGATTTTCGTTCAGTAGAATTTGTTAAAAATCGATTTTTATAATATGTAAATTACCTTGCTACCAGCAAGTAGGGCGGCTACTTGCTGGTAGCAGCCGCATCCTCCGATGAGATCGCAGTGTAGGGATTTCTAGTAAAGAAAAAAAAAAAAAAACGGTTTAATGGGGTGACAGAAGCCCTTTAAGGCCATCTGTTCACCAGCTGAAGCTCAACAGAAGATGGGTGTTGCAACAGGACAACGACCCAAAGCATAGAAGTAAATTAACAACAGAATGGCTTAAACAGAAGAAAATACGCATTTTGGAGTGGCCCAGTCAGAGTCCTGACCTCAACCCGATTGAGATGCTGTGGCATGACCTCTAGAAAGCGATTCACACCAGACATCCTAAGAACTATGCTAAACTGAAACAGTTCTGTAAAGAGGAATGGTCAAGAATTACTCCTGACCGTTGTGCACGTCTGATCTGCAACTACAGTAACCGTTTGGTTGAAGTTATTGCTGCCAAAGGAGGTTCAACCAGTTATTAAATCCAAGGGTTCACATACTTTTTCCACCTGCACTGTGAATGTTTACATGGTGCGTTCAATAAAAACATGGTAACATTTAATTATTTGTGTGTTATTAGTTTAAGCAGACTGTGATTGTCTATTGTTGTGACTTAGATGAAGATCAGATCACATTTTATTACCAATTTGTGCAGAAATCCATATCATTCCAAAGGGTTCACATACTTTTTATTGCAACTGTACATGATTGTTTACAGCTGCATTATATCCAAACATGATTGCTGCATAAATCATAATAATAAACATGTGCAGGAGGAGGAAATTAGTAGATTGATACCTGGGAAGTGTTAGCACCCACATAGACCATCGCGCTGTACAGCGCGTCCTTGCGATACCACTAGCATCCACGTCACTGCCAGGCGTCCACTTGGAGACGCACGTGCGTCGCAACGTCACATGTTGATGACGTAAGCGGCGCACAATGCAGTGACACTCAGAATCCTTCACCAATTGCCAACAAACGCTGCGCATGCGCATACGGAGTCTCCTATCTGGTGTCTGCCATATTGGAAAAGGTAGCATTGCCCGATCATTATTTTGCTCCATATCCTAATAACAGACTGCCGTAGCCGTCCCACAAGAAGCCACTACGGGTCAATCCCATACATCAGCAGGTTAGAAGAGTCTCCACCTTTTCCAAGAGGGAGGCTCAATTCCAATCGTTACCCCAGCCCTGCAGGCACGTCAGTGTCGGCAGTGCTGCAGGTCCCTAGCCTGCTGGAGTACATGGCTAAGAGGGTTCTCCTCATTTGAATGTATCAGAACGGTACCTAACCATAGGTCGGCAGTGGGCATCATAAGCCCGGGCAGTATCTTAACCACAACACTGGGGAAAGGAAGACAGAAAAAATGACAGAGAAAATGTGGAGGACAATCATGTCCATTGTATGCCATCGGGACATGCGCAAGGCTCACAGAGAATAAACAAAACAATATCATAAAAGGAAGAATTTCCATGTGGGCTCCTCATCCACTGTCCAGGTTCATCAATTTTCCAAGATACCTTCTCCGATTGTGCAAGTGCATCTAGAATAATAAAATAAAATAAATAGTATGTCAGTGATACATATAACCCAAATACTATAAACAAAAGTGATATGGTTTGTTTCACATTTATCTTTGTTATTGATTTTTCTCTTTTTTAGAAAATTATTTTTACCAATGAATCAGTCTACAGTAAGAAAAATACTCGAAGCATAACCAAGACATTAGAGGGAAAACTATCCTCATCACATTCCACCGACATATCTGTAGTCAACATTTAATCTATTAGGATGCAGGCTATTTAAAGTCTGGATCCAAAACATTTCTCTTTTTTTAAGTACAGATATCCGATCCCCACCCCTCCGCGGCATTTGTATATGATCTATGATACAGCATCTAAGATCTTTTTCATTATGCTTTTTCAATCCAAAATGTCTGGGAACTGGAAGGTCTGTGCGTCCCTTTCTGATAGTGAAACGGTGATTATTGAGCCTGGTCTTTAAGTCGGTAAAAGTTTCCCCTACATAAAGAAGTTGGCAGGGGCATGATAAAATGTACACTACAAAGGAGGAGTCACATGTTAGATGGAACTTAATGGGATATATTTGTCCCGTGATCGGGTGTGTAAATGTCATCGACCTACATATCAGGCGACAGTTGACTCAATGTAGGCATGGAAAACATCCAGTGCCCAATGGTGCCAACGTTGTTTGTCTAGTCGTGACTGATTTGGGCCCCACATCGGCTCTCACCAGCTGATCTCTGATGTTTTTGCATCTTCGGTAGACACATAGGGGCAATGCCCCGAATTCAGGTACCGTTGTTCGGCAACACCTCAATATTGCCCAATGTTTCTTCAAAATGTTATTGATTGCACTGCTATGTTCTGAATAGGTGGACACAAATGTAATTCTGTTCTGAGTCTTCCTATTTTTATTCTTATTACCCCGGAGTAGGGAATACCTATCTACCGCTAGGGCTTTCCGTTTTTGCACTGCCAGCAATGTATTAGGGTACCCTCGTTGTTTAAATTTGGTAATCATATCATCTACTGTCCTCTCCAAGGTATCGTTCTCTGCTACAATCCTCCTTGCCCTCAAAAATTGCGAATATGGTAAATGCTTAACCATACTGCGGGGGTGACAGCTCTCATACCTCAACATCATGTTTTTATCAGTTGGTTTTGTATAAAGTTGGGTAGATAAAACCCCATTGGACACTACAACATTAGTGTCCAGAAATTGAACAGCAGTATCCGAATAGGTGACCGTGAACTGTAATTCCCCGTCCACACTATTGAGATACCTGTGGAAGTCTTGCAGTTGTTTTCTGTCCCTGTCCAGATGAGGAAGATGTCGTCTATGTATCTCCACCACCCCAGTATGTACTGGGCATGGTGGGACCCATAGACGACATCCTCCTCAAACTGGCGCATGTAGATATTGGCGTATGTAGGGGCCACATTTGACCCCATCGCCACGCCGCGTTTCTGGACATAGTATGTATCCTGAAAAAGAAAGTAATTGTGTTCCAGTACAATCGTGAGAAACTTGATGATGAAGGAGCAAGCCTCAGGTGTCAATGATGACATATACAACATACTTTGAACTGCAGCGATCCCTTTTGTGTGATCAATAGAAGTATACAGGGATATGACATTAAAGGAGACCAACGTGACTGTCCCCACCTCATTCAAATTGACCTGACTCAATTTAGTTAAAAAATCGGATGTGTCCCTAATGTAGGACTGACCACCAGTAGAAAAGACAGGTAGCACCTTATCAAGAAAGATTGCCACGTGGCCAAACACTGAGTCAGTGTCCGAAACAATGGGGCGTCCTGGTGGGTCCACCATTGTTTTGTGGACCTTTGGCAATACATAAATTACCGGCGTGATGGGATGGGATACAATCAGATATTCTTTAAGTCCCTCATCTATGATACCTGCCCTCAGAGCATCAGACACACATTCATCAATCATTCTTATAATGTAAAACTCAGGATCATGCGATAACAGATTGTACACCTTGGTATCACTTAGTTGCCTTAGGATCTCTCTGATGTATTTAGGAGTGTCCATCACTACAACCGCACCGCCTTTATCGGCGGGTTTACCGTCAAATCAGTATCCCCTTTGAGCTCAATTAATGCATACACTTCAGCTGCAGTGAGGTTGGGATACCTGAAGCTCTCAGACCGTGGGAGAGACTTCAGTTCCCCAATCTCAGTTTTTACAGCCGCGATGTAGGCCTCAATGGCTGGTTCATTAACCACCGGATTAAAGCAGCTTCTGTTGGACAAATTAAACATTTTGCAAGTAAACTCACTAGATCTCTTCATCTGTTCACCACTTGTACCCTGGAACCATACCTTTAACTTAAGGGAACGGAAAAAATTACTTAAATCAGACTCCACATCTTGCCAATTCACTTGTGAATTAGGGCAGAAGGATAGTCCTTTGGACAAGACAGTTACCTGTGCAGGGGTCAATATTTTAGAAGACAAGTTGATAACTGCTATTTCTTCATTTTTTGATGCTGTGTCACAGGAGGATGTTGTCTATGGGTCCCACCATGCCCAGTACATACTGGGGTGGTGGAGATACATAGACGACATCTTCCTCATCTGGACAGGGACAGAAAAACATCTGCAAGACTTCCACAGGTATCTCAATAGTGTGGACGGTGAATTACAGTTCACAATCACCTATTCGGATACTGCTGTTCAATTTCTGGACACTAATGTTGTAGTGCCCAATGGGGTTTTATCTACCCAACTTTATACAAAACCAACTGATAAAAACATGATGTTGAGGTATGAGAGCTGTCACCCCCGCAGTATGGTAAAGCATTTACCATATTTGCAATTTTTGAGGGCAAGGAGGATTGTAGCAGAGAACGATACCTTGGAGAGGACAGTAGATGATATGATTACCAAATTTAAACAACGAGGGTACCCTAATACATTGCTGGCAGTGCAAAAACGGAAAGCCCTAGCGGTAGATAGGGATTCCCTACTCCGGGGTAATAAGAATAAAAATAGGAAGACTCAGAACAGAATTACATTTGTGTCCACCTATTCAGAACATAGCAGTGCAATCAATAACATTTTGAAGAAACATTGGGCAATATTGAGGTGTTGCCGAACAACGGTACCTGAATTCGGGGCATTGCCCCTATGTGCCTACCGAAGATGCAAAAACATCAGAGATCAGCTGGTGAGAGCCGATGTGGGGCCCAAATCAGTCACTAGACAAACAACGTTGGCACCACTGGATGTTTTCCATGCCTACATTGCGTCAACTGTCGCCTGATATGTAGGTCGAGGACATTTACACACCCGATCACGGGACAAATATATCCCATTAAGTTCCATCTAACATGTGACTCCTCCTTTGTAGTGTACATTTTATCATGCCCCTGCCAACTTCTTCATGTAGGGGAAACTTCTATCGACTTAAAGACCAGGCTTAATAATCACCGTTTCACTATCAGAAAGGGACGCACAGACCTTCCAGTTCCCAGACATTTTGGATTGAAAAAGCATAATGAAAAAGATCTTAGATGCTGGATCATAGATCATATACAAATGCCGCGGTGGGGTGGGGATCGGATATCTCTACTTAAAAAAAGAGAAATGTTTTGGATCCAGACTTTAAATAGCCTGAATCCTAATGGATTAAATGTTGACTACAGATATGTCGGTGGAATGTGATGAGGATAGTTTTCCCTCTAATGTCTTGGTTATGCTTCGAGTATTTTTCTTACTGTAGACTGATTCATTGGTAAAAATAATTTTCTAAAAAAGAGCAAAATCAATAACAAAGATAAATGTGAAACAAACCATATCACTTTTGTTTATAGTGTTTGGGTTATATGTATCACTGACATACTATTTATTTTATTTTATTATTCTAGATGCACTTGCACAATCGGAGAAGGTATCTTGGAAAATTGATGAACCTGGACAGTGGATGAGGAGCCCACATGGAAATTCTTCCTTTTATGATATTGTTTTGTTTATTCTCTGTGAGCCTTGCGCATGTCCCGATGGCATACAATGGACATTATTGTCCTCCACATTTTCTCTGTCATTTTTTCTGTCTTCTTTTCCCCAGTGTTGTGGTTGAGATACTGCCCGGGCTTATGATGCCCACTGCCGACCTATGGTTAGGTACCGTTCTTATACATTCAAATGAGGAGAGCCCTCTTAGCCATGTACTCCAGCAGGCTAGGGACCCGCAGCACTGCCGACACTGACGTGCCTGCAGGGCTGGGGTAACGATTGGAATTGAGCCTCCCTCTTGGAAAAGGTGGAGACTCTTCTAACCTGCTGATGTATGGGATTGACCCGTAGTGGCTTTTTGTGGGACGGCTACGGCAGTCTGTTATTAGGATATGGAGCAAAATAATGATCGGGCAATGCTCCCTTTTCCAATATGGCGAACACCAGATAGGAGACGCCGTATGCGCATGCGCATGCGCAGCGTTTGTTGGCAATTGGTGAAGGATTCTGAGTGTCACTGCATTGTGTGCTGCTTACGTCATCAACATGTGACGTTGCGACGCACGTGCGTCTCCAAGTGGACGCCTGGCAGTGACGTGGATGCTAGGGGGACATGCGCAGTGGTATCGCAAGGACACGCTGTACAGCACGATGGTCTATGTGGGTGCTAACACTTCCCAGGTATCAATCTACTAATTTCCTCCTCCCGCACATGTTTATTATTATGATTTATGCAGCAATCATGTTTGGATATAATGCAGCTGTAAACAATCATGTATTTACAGAGATATGAATTGTAATTTTGTTGTAATATGCACTTCATGCACTTATTGTACTTGTCACCTTATTTATTACATCCACTTTGATCTGTTCTTGTATATTTGTAATGTTTTTCTGATAAATTTTTTTAAAGTACCAATTATGTTGAAGCACTAATTGTTATGATTGATACACCTTTATATGTAACTTGCTCACTTCTTACCAATGCTTGAGAAAGGCTCATGCACGAGCCGAAACGTTGTTTTTGCCACCATATGGGTGAATAAACACACACTGTTTTATTGAAGATTTATCTGGAGTGCAGTCCGATTTTCTTGTTCTATATATATATTTGTGGTCCTGGCTACGGCGCAAAGCCTGGTGAGTGGGACTGAACCTAATCTAACTAGGTGGCTAGTGGTGTGCCTTTAGCCACGTGACGAGGGTAGGCCAAATAAAGGGGGCATACCCTACGGGAGATGTATGAAGAAGGGCCGGGAGGGAGGGGCGAGAGAGGACGTGCACCAGGTGAGCTGGGCGGTGGAGCTTAAGAAGCCCCCTACGCCCCTCCCACAAAAGCAGGCTGAGTTCAGCCTGCTGAATTTGTGGTCATGGCTACGCCGCAAAGCCTGGTGCGTGGGACTGAACCTAATCTAACTAGGTGGCTAGTGGTGTGCCTTTAGCCACGTGACGATGTTAGGCCAAATAAAGGGGGCAAAAATACAAGTAGGAATGGTTAGGATACAACTCTTTATTGTGGATGGTAGTATTACAATACAGGGAGTGCAGAATTATTAGGCAAGTTGTATTTTTGAGGATTCATTTTATTATTGAACAACAACCATGTTCTCAATGAACCCAAAAAACTCATTAATATCAAAGCTGAATATTTTTGGAAGTAGTTTTTAGTTTGTTTTTAGTTTTAGCTATTTTAGGGGGATATCTGTGTGTGCAGGTGACTATTACTGTGCATAATTATTAGGCAACTTAACAAAAAACAAATATATACCCATTTCAATTATTTATTTTTACCAGTGAAACCAATATAACATCTCAACATTCACAAATATACATTTCTGACATTCAAAAACAAAACAAAAACAAATCAGTGACCAATATAGCCACCTTTCTTTGCAAGGACACTCAAAAGCCTGCCATCCATGGATTCTGTCAGTGTTTTGATCTGTTCACCATCAACATTGCGTGCAGCAGCAACCACAGCCTCCCAGACACTGTTCAGAGAGGTGTACTGTTTTCCCTCCTTGTAAATCTCACATTTGATGATGGACCACAGGTTCTCAATGGGGTTCAGATCAGGTGAACAAGGAGGCCATGTCATTAGATTTTCTTCTTTTATACCCTTTCTTGCCAGCCACGCTGTGGAGTACTTGGACGCGTGTGATGGAGCATTGTCCTGCATGAAAATCATGTTTTTCTTGAAGGATGCAGACTTCTTCCTGTACCACTGCTTGAAGAAGGTGTCTTCAAGAAACTGGCAGTAGGACTGGGAGTTGAGCTTGACTCCATCTTCAACCCGAAAAGGCCCCACAAGCTCATCTTTGATGATACCAGCCCAAACCAGTACTCCACCTCCACCTTGCTGGCGTCTGAGTCGGACTGGAGCTCTCTGCCCTTTACCAGTCCAGCCACGGGCCCATCCATCTGGCCCATCAAGACTCACTCTCATTTCATCAGTCCATAAAACCTTAGAAAAATCAGTCTTGAGATATTTCTTGGCCCAGTCTTGACGTTTCAGCTTGTGTGTCTTGTTCAGTGGTGGTCGTCTTTCAGCCTTTCTCTCCTTGGCCATGTCTGTGAGTATTGCACACCTTGTGCTTTTGGGCACTCCAGTGATGTTGCAGCTCTGAAATATGGCCAAACTGGTGGCAAGTGGCATCTTGGCAGCTGCACGCTTGACTTTTCTCAGTTCATGGGCAGTTATTTTGCGCCTTGTTTTTCCACACGCTTCTTGCGACCCTGTTGACTATTTTGAATGAAACGCTTGATTGTTCGATGATCACGCTTCAGAAGCTTTGCAATTTTAAGAGTGCTGCATCCCTCTGCAAGATATCTCACTATTTTTGACTTTTCTGAGCCTGTCAAGTCCTTCTTTTGACCCATTTTGCCAAAGGAAAGGAAGTTGCCTAATAATTATGCACACCTAATATAGGGTGTTGATGTCATTAGACCACACCCCTTCTCATTACAGAGATGCACATCACCTAATATGCTTAATTGGTAGTAGGCTTTCGAGCCTATACAGCTTGGAGTAAGACAACATGCATAAAGAGGATGATGTGGTCAAAATACTCATTTGCCTAATAATTCTGCACGCAGTGTACTAAGTCAGAGAAAGCTCTGGCGATTTCGGCTTTTGGATGCGGGATGTATTGCAAGAAACAGGAGGACTTCCATCGACCCATTTTACGTATGATGTGAGCCGGGACCCCATGTTTGGATGCAGCGGAGGCGGCTCCGATCCTGAATAAATGGCCCGAGATGGCCTGGGGGTTGAAACCTAACCCTGATGCGAGGCTGCACATGTGTTTAATGAACTGCGAGGACAAAAGTGGCCGTGACGGGAAAGGAGGGAGAGGGCTGGCAGGAGCCCGGTTGCCCAGGGTGTTTAAAACATACAAAGGAGATGACAGACAAATGCAAAAGGTGCAGTACAATCCTGGGAGAATTTATAGAGTACAACAATATAATGAAGCAAGTGACCTAAACATAAGAGCCTATAAGCTAAAAAACTGCCATATAAGATATATATTTAAAAATTTATCCACTATCCATGAGAGTGCAAATAATATCATCAGGTGTAAAGTGCAAGTGGCAAGCTGCAACATAAGCAGGAAAAAAACAATGGCAACTCTCAGGTGTGAGTCTTGATTAATATATATATATATATATATATATATACACTGCGTGCAGAATTATTAGGCAAATGAGTATTTTGACCACATCATCCTCTTTATGCATGTTGTCTTTCTCCAAGCTGTATAGGCTCGAAAGCCTACTACCAATTAAGCATATTAGGTGATGTGCATCTCTGTAATGAGAAGGGGTGTGGTCTAATGATATCAACACCCTATATTAGGTGTGCATAATTATTAGGCAACTTCCTTTCCTTTGGCAAAATGGGTCAAAAGAAGGACTTGACAGGCTCAGAAAAGTCAAAAATAGTGAGATTTCTTGCAGAGGGATGCAGCACTCTTAAAATTGCAAAGCTTCTGAAGCGTGATCATCGAACAATCAAGCGTTTCATTCAAAATAGTCAACAGGGTCGCAAGAAGCGTGTGGAAAAACCAAGGCGCAAAATAACTGCCCATGAACTGAGAAAAGTCAAGCGTGCAGTTGCCAAGATGCCACTTGCCACCAGTTTGGCCATATTTCAGAGCTGCAACATCACTGGAGTGCCCAAAAGCACAAGGTGTGCAATACTCAGAGACATGGCCAAGGTAAGAAAGGCTCAAAGACGACCACCACTGAACAAGACACACAAGCTGAAACGTCAAGACTGGGCCAAGAAATATCTCAAGACTGATTTTTCTAAGGTTTTATGGACTGATGAAATGAGAGTGAGTCTTGATGGGCCAGATGGATGGGCCCGTGGCTGGATTGGTAAAGGGCAGAGAGCTCCAGTCCGACTCAGACGCCAGCAAGGTGGAGGTGGAGTACTGGTTTGGGCTGGTATCATCAAAGATGAGCTTGTGGGGCCTTTTCGGGTTGAGGATGGAGTCAAGCTCAACTCCCAGTCCTACTGCCAGTTTCTGGAAGACACCTTCTTCAAGCAGTGGTACAGGAAGAAGTCTGCATCCTTCAAGAAAAACATGATTTTCATGCAGGACAATGCTCCATCACACGCGTCCAAGTACTCCACAGCGTGGCTGGCAAGAAAGGGTATAAAAGAAGAAAATCTAATGACATGGCCTCCTTGTTCACCTGATCTGAACCCCATTGAGAACCTGTGGTCCATCATCAAATGTGAGATTTACAAGGAGGGAAAACAGTACACCTCTCTGAACAGTGTCTGGGAGGCTGTGGTTGCTGCTGCACGCAATGTTGATGGTGAACAGATCAAAACACTGACAGAATCCATGCATGGCAGGCTTTTGAGTGTCCTTGCAAAGAAAGGTGGCTATATTGGTCACTGATTTGTTTTTGTTTTGTTTTTGAATGTCAGAAATGTATATTTGTGAATGTTGAGATGTTATATTGGTTTCACTGGTAAAAATAAATAATTGAAATGGGTATATATTTGTTTTTTGTTAAGTTGCCTAATAATTATGCACAGTAATAGTCACCTGCACACACAGATATCCCCCTAAAATAGCTAAAACTAAAAACAAACTAAAAACTACTTCCAAAAATATTCAGCTTTGATATTAATGAGTTTTTTGGGTTCATTGAGAACATGGTTGTTGTTCAATAATAAAATTAATCCTCAAAAATACAACTTGCCTAATAATTCTGCACTCCCTGTATATATATATATATATATATATATATATATATATATATTCAATCAGATGCAGCAGAATACCATAGTAAAGTGCAAGTGCAGTATTCAATCAGATGCAACAGAATCCCATAATAAAGTGCAAGTGCAAGCCACATAGGATGACAGAGAAATATAGTAAATGTTTGTTCAGAAGGCCCAAACCGCAAGGAAATACATCAAACAAGCGGAAACAAACAGAGGTCACATACCGTATCTTAAAAGTAACAAATCCACAGGAAGACTGCACACCCCGACGCGCGTTTCGATTTGAAACCTTCCTTTGAAACCAGATTGCAGAAATTTGACGAAGCCGGGGTTGTGGTGGGTTTTGAGGAGGGAGACAAGAAGGGGGACATTGATGTCGGCTAGTCAGCTTTTTGCCGAGCGCTGGGAGCAGGAGGATTGGGGATGGGCCCGGAAGCAGGTGGAACAGATGTGGAGAGCCTTGCATTTGCTGTAGTTGCAGAAGCTGGTGTTGAAGTTGTTGCACAACTGATTTTTCCCTAGATACACAATGGGGCGACCTAATTTATCCAGGAGCGGACCCGGCTTTTGAGGGGCTGAAGTGCTGGGCTTCTGTTTGGGCTGGGAGGTGACATGCGAGTTTGGGCACCAGTTGGACGCGTGCAGTACTGACTGGCAGTTGGAGCAATATGGGGACCTGAGACCGGCAAAATGTCTGCAGAATAGTTCCATGTCTAAAGATGGCCAGTTGGTGACATGCTGGAACTGGGCGAGGGCTGCGGCTGCCTTCGCCAAGAATGACCGATGGTAGTCGTAATAGGCGAATCCTCCGTATTTGTACCCGAGCTCCGTGACCCTGTATAGGTACGCGTCCAGCTCCTCCCTTCTAGCTGGTTGTGCCGAGCAGATGATGTCCCGATACAGGCTGAACGTGAGCACAAACTCTGGGATGGAGAGTTTTTTGTTCAGGCGAGTGTCTTTGGCCTTCAGAACAACGGACACATCACCGCATGCGATGGTCCTGTTTTCCACCGTGTCATGGGTGGAGATGAGGACCGCCGCCAGATTGACGTCCTTGCCTGCGAGTATGTCCCTGCACAAGTTTTCGGGTACAAAAAAGGAAGGAGCTATCTCGGGGGCCCCGGAAAACCTACCTGGGGAAGACGGCCGGGAAGTGGAAGGACCAGGGGAGGGACTGGTGGGAGCGGAAGGTGAAGCGTCCCTACTTTCGACTGCTTGGAGTCTGGTATTTATGTCGCAGATGGAACTGGACAGGTTGTTGATGGTAGCGTGCAGTTGCATGAGGGACAACTGTATGGTCGACATGGAGACTTGCTCCGTGTACCCTGTGGATGGCTCTGGAAACAGAACGCGGTATAATTCGGCCTTTCGGGCTGTAGCCGAATGGCGGATTCCTCGCTTGTTCAGCTCGGCGATCATCTTGGGGATTGTCCACGTCCGGTAAGATGAACGACTTGCTCGCTCCGATACCGCGAACTCTACGGTCGATAGAGCGTCCTCGAGATCGGAAACGTGAGACATGTTTTGAGCTGAAAAAATGAAGAGGGACATGACGAAAGCTGGCGGGGGAAAAGTGAGATGGGCGCGGTCGGTGCTACCGAAGAATGCTCGTGGCGGGGTGGGGGTGTCTTACGTCTGGGCGGTGACCAGAGGACGCGTGGTCCCCTTGCTAGGCGTGATTTGTCAACTTACCTTAATTCACCGGAGCCGTTTGCGCCGCGATTTAAAGGGACGGAAGATGTAGCGAAGCCGAGTTTGTCACTACTTCACCTAAAAAGAACGGTATATGATGCCACGATTGGCTATGCCGGGAGGCCGAAATAGCGAATCGTGTCCCCTACTTACCTGGAAAAACGGAATAAATTCTAAGGGGCACCCACGGGTTAGCTTAGCACCTGAAAGAACAAGACCGTACATGTTGACTTCATGAACCGTGACTGGGACGTGACCAGATGTTCCTGGGGTATGACCGTGCAGGTGCCAGAAATGAAACGTGTGACTGCTGCAGCGGCAGGCACGGCGTGGGAAATGCGCAAAATGAGCGGAAATTGCAGCATGGAGGGGGTGATGGAACGTGGACCATGAACCATTGACTGATGGAGAGACTAGCAACAAGGGGTCGCTGAGTGAAACGTGTGCCAGGGCGATCCTGGGAGCCGGAGACGTGTGAACAAGGTCAAGGAACGGTCCAAGGATGACTGTTGGGAAACGTGGGGCCTGGGCGTACCAGGCCTGGAGGTTGGTGTGAAAATGTGTGGTGCGGCGCACCAGCGTGAAAAGACATGGGTTGCGTGACCCGAGCAGGAGACAAAGAGAGAGAGATAGGACACAGAAAATAGCAATGACATATGAAAGAGGGAATACAGGCCTTGCCTGTGATGTACGACATACGAAAAAAAAGAGAGAGGAAAGTAATGAGAAGAAGGCAGGGCGTTCCTGCAGAGAGGAGATTCGTGAAGGATGGCCGGATTGGAAACCTGAGCGTATGTATAAAAAAAAATATATATATATTTTTTTATTTTTAAGAGTTATGCGTGCCGGATCAGACGAGCGGTTGGAAGCTGAGAATCAGCGGTGCTGGCCAGACTGGGACGAGGATGTTTGCGGCAGGTACCCGGGACGCGACTACTCTAGCGGAATGATGACGCCGGCCACCCGGCCGGACCGCGTGCTGGTTTTTGAAACGGAGTGAAGTCCCGTCGCAGCCACAGCGGACCCTGGAGCCATAGAGACTTCCCTCCATCACATAAGCATGGCGGCCACCACCCAACCGAAATAAGTGATGGCATCCATGCGGAGACGCTGTGGCAACGCTGGCCCTGGCGTGACTACCAGACTGGCACCGGGGAGGGCAAAGGGCGGCAACCTGCGTGGCACGCAGGCGCAGGGAAGTACGCGACGTGACGCCAAAGTGGGAGGGACGGAGGCTGAACATGAAGGCAGCATTGTCCCTCCCACGATGCCGGTGCACGCATGCGCTGTGTGTCTGTGAGCATTTGACTGGTGGGTTTATTGCCCTGTGCCATGATGAATGTATGTTTAAATCTGAGGATCGAGGACCTCATGAATGTAAGTATTGGCCTGTGTTGCTGCTACTTTAATAATTTATTTTATTTTATTTATTTTTTTTTGTGTCAGTGCCCGGCCGTCGGCTTCCCGATCACTGCCGCGGTCGGGAGCGGCGCTCCGGCCTGGGCGCGTGGCGGCAGGAGGAAGCGGTGGGCGGCAGGGGACCGATGCGAGGCATGGCAGTGAACGGTGATGGGCATGAAGCCCAACGGGACAGTTGTAGGCCCTCCCCGCCGACCTCCAGCCCGCCGTGGTGGTAACGTGATGCGCTCCACGCTAGAGCGCAAGGCGGCAGGCGGAAGACGCGGGAGAGGCCGGAACGGGCAGAGGGGAACAGCGAGGGGCCGGCCGGATCTGGCGTGGTGTGCCGGTAGTGCGGGCGGGCAGTGTGAGCCACCTCGCAAGGGTGAGTGAAGCAACAGCTGCTGTGTGTGGGGCGGACAGTGCAGGAACCCCTTCCCCCCCCCCCCCCGCAGACCTCCGGCTCAGCGTGCAGCAGGACCCTATGCGCTACGGCTGGAGCGCATGGCGGCAGGAGAAGCGACGGGGGGAGGGAGAGTCCGGCGGGTGTGGGGTGACGGCGGCGGGGAAGGAAGGAACGGAGCGACTTACCTATGACGCGGGATCGTCGTATCGTGTGGCAGCTCGGCCGGAACAGGAAGCTGACCGGTGCAACTCCTCCTACCAGAAAAGGCGAGAGAGGACGTGCACCAGGTGAGCTGGGCGGTGGAGCTTAAGAAGCCCCCTACGCCCCTCCCACAAAAGCAGGCTGAGTTCAGCCTGCTGAATATATATATATATATATATATATATATACATATATACACACTCACCTAAAGAATTATTAGGAACACCATACTAATACGGTGTTGGACCCCCTTTTGCCTTCAGAACTGCCTTAATTCTACTTGGCATTGATTCAACAAGGTGCTGATAGCATTCTTTAGAAATGTTGGCCCATATTGATAGGATAGCATCTTGCAGTTGATGGAGATTTGAGGGATGCACATCTAGGGCACGAAGCTCCCGTTCCACCACATCCCAAAGATGCTCTATTGGGTTGAGATCTGGTGACTGTGGGGGCCATTTTAGTACAGTGAACTCATTGTCATGTTCAAGAAACCAATTTGAAATGATTCGAGCTTTGTGACATGGTGCATTATCCTGCTGGAAGTAGCCATCAGAGGATGGATACATGTTCTCATTCTGTTTACGCCAAATTCGGACTCTACCATTTGAATGTCTCAACAGAAATCGAGACTCATCAGACCAGGCAACATTTTTCCAGTCTTCAACAGTCCAATTTTGGTGAGCTCGTGCAAATTGTAGCTTCTTTTTCCTATTTGTAGTGGAGATGAGTGGTACCCGGTGGGGTCTTCTGCTGTTGCAGCCCATCCGCCTCAAGGTTGTGCGTGTTGTGGCTTCACAAATGCTTTGCTGCATACCTCGGTTGTAACGAGTGGTTATTTCAGTCAACATTGCTCTTCTATCAGCTTGAATCAGTCGGCCCATTCTCCTCTGACCTCTAGCATCCACAAGGCATTTTCGCCCACAGGACTGCCGCATACTGGATGTTTTTCCTTTTTCACACCATTCTTTGTAAACCCTAGAAATGGTTGTGCGTGAAAATCCCAGTAACTGAGCAGATTGTGAAATACTCAGACCGGCCCGTCTGGCACCAACAACCATGCCATGCTCAAAATTGCTTAAATCACCTTTCTTTCCCATTCTGACATTCAGTTTGGAGTTCAGGAGATTGTCTTGACCAGGACCACACCCCTAAATGCATTGAAGCAACTGCCATGTGATTGGTTGACTAGATAATTGCATTAATGAGAAACAGAACAGGTGTTCCTAATAATTCTTTAGGTGAGTGTATATCGACCAAAGAAAAACAGCAGCACTATATGGTAAATCCCGGTGCAAAATCCTTAGACCATGGGCAAGACGGTCATCAATGGTAGTAGTTCTCCAAAAAAGAGGCAGCACTCCAGTGTAAAAGGTGAAATGACCCGCTTTATTCCCCTCTGCAACGTTTCAACTGCTCATTGCAGTCTTTATCAAGCATACAAACTGGTGCCAAAATATCCACATTTGTACCCACAATACCTTGTGAGTCAATTAGTGAGTTAATCAGTGACAATTACATAATCAGATATACAAAATGTTAAAAATACATAATCCAGTGTAAGAAAAAAAAGATACAAAACATATAATGTATCAGTGAAGTGTACATCTCGTGAATCCATAGTTGTTGATCTTCCAAAATCACATACATCGCTGTATATTTTTATAAGGTGCCATTAATCAGAGTGATCAGCTGTGCATGTTTAAATAAACGGTCAATCAGACGCATAAATTATACAAAAAGAAACTTACACAGCAGTGTACTTGGATGGCGTCCATCTCAGCGTCCCCCGTCCGTCAGTGCGCATGCCCGGTTACACGGATACCAGTACACACAAGATCACGTGACCCGCCACCTGACCACACGTGATCAGTGACGTCGGTCACGAGGCGTGCACTGGCAACCCGACTCCGCCCCCGGTGTGTGACCAGCCAGAAAGAGGCGTCCGAGCAACCAAGTCACAGGATCACATGAGCGCGTCATATGAGCCGTAGCTCGGCAACCGGAGAGCGTCCCAAAGCCGGCACATCACTACCACCCATGGCGGACAGGCCACCGCTAGATCCGCGTAATCCTACTCAGGAAGTTAATACTAACTGGACAGGATATCAAGCCGCATATTTCAGAAGCAACTAGAGTCATAAGTTCCCTATGGAAACAATGACTCCATATAATATAGTAAAAAAATACAGGTAATAGGAGAGGGTGCGGTTTTTGTGGTTTATGTCACATCAGTGACCATCACCACACACCAGTTATGGCACCTAGGTGTCACGTGCGGTCAGCACCCAGCATCCTCTGATCCAAGGTCCACCCATTTTCCCTCATCATGAGCTAAGTAAGAATCTTCCATACGCAACTTATCCACAATAATTTTATCTGAGTGAATCCAACCCCATTAGCCCAACATGAGATTAAAAACACCGTAGATGGCCGCCATCTTTTTCTACCACTGTGATGATGAACTTGAAAAAATCTATCAGATCCGATAAAATCTGAAAAGAAAAAAGAAAAACATGATAAGTAAAGTATTTGACACCATAAGTATATCAATAAGAGTATCAAATAAAGGAGACAAATCCACAGGAGAGAAGAGAGGATTCCCAAAAATACATATTACATAATATTCCATTTGAAATCGACATTCAGGCCCTGTGGTTTGAGGGTCTGAAGACGATGTATCCAATGCAGTTCCCTTTGTTTAAGGGTCAAGGTGCGGTCCCCACCTCGTCTAGCCTTTGGAACCTGGTCAATAATCATACATTTTAGTTCTCTCTCAGTATGGCCATACTCAACAAAATGTTTTGGAACCGGCAGATCTGTTATTTTACGCCTGATGGAAAAGCGATGATTATTCAATCATGTTTTCATGTCACATGTGGTCTCCCCCACATAGAGGAGACCACATGGACACTGCAGTACAAATATTACAAACGAGCTGTCACATGTCAAAAAATGATGGATATCAAATTGCATTCCAGTACCCGGGTGTGTGAAAGAACTTCCCTTCATCATATAGGGACAATTCACACACGTTAGACACGGGAAGCAGCCTGTTTTTCTTGAACCAAAGAAAGTTTGTACCTTTCTCATAATAGGGACATCCGCCCTTACCAGCTTCTCACGCAAGTTAGTAGGGCGCCTGTATGACAGAAGTGGGGGAGAAGAGAAGGACTCTACCATGGGAAAATTACTCTTTAAGATGGGCCAATGTTTCCTCAAAATACTGGCCACTTCTCTACTCTGTTCTGAGTATGTTGTGACAAATGGAATCTGTCTAGGTTTGAGTTTCCTTTCTTTCGCCTCCAATTCCTGAGGATGTTGTATCTTCCTCAGATGTTTGTAAATATTCCCTCGTGGGTACCCTCTCTGTCTGAACTTGTTGATCATTTGCTCATACCGAACAGGTAAGCGTTCAAAGTCCTGTACAATCCTCTTAACACGTAGTAGTTGGCTACGTGGTAAGGATTCAATGGTGCGTCTGGGATGGCAGCTTTCGTAGCGTAACAAAGTGTTACAGTCAGTCGGCTTGGTGAAAATGTCAGTAGACAATTTGTCACCAACAATAGACACCATCGTGTCCAGAAATTGTACCTGTTTGTCCGAATGTGTGAGTGTGAAAGCAATTTCACTGTCCAAATTATTCAGGAAACCATGAAATTGCTCTAGAGACTCTAGATCACCTTGCCAAATGAGGAAAACGTTGTCTATGTATCGCCACCACCCCAGCACCTTGCTGAAGTGGTGGGACACATAGACAAGTTCCTCTTCAAGAGCCGCCATGAATACATTTGCATACGTGGGCGCCACATTTGACCCCATGGCGGTCCCACGTCATTGCAAGAAAAACTGGTCCCCGAACATAAAATAATTATGTCTCAGGACCAGATTCAGTAGTTCAATGATAAAATCACAACATTCTGTTGAATAATCGCTATATTCCAAACATCTTCTGACCGCATTTACTCCCCGTGCATGATCAATCGAAGTATAAAGACTGGTGACATCAAAAGATGCCACCAGACACTTATCAGGTAATTCCACAGTGGAGATTTTTTGCAAAAAAATCTTCTGTATCCCTGATATAGGATTTAGTATTAGTGGCGTACGTGCGGAGTATGCGGTCTAGGAAGATGGAAATATGTGAACAAACAGAATCAATACCCGACACGATGGATCACCCAGGGGGATTCGTCAGGGACTTGTGTATTTTGGGCAACACATAAATAATTGGCGTACGTGGACATTCTATCAATAGAAAGGAGTACAATCCTTCATCGATAATGCCTTGATCACGTGCCAAATCTACAAACCGGATTCCAAAAAAGTTGGGACACTATACAAATCGTGAATAAAAACTGAATGCAATGATGTGGAGGTGCCAACTTCTAATATTTTATTCAGAATAGAACATAAATCACGGAACAAAAGTTTAAACTGAGAAAATGTACCATTTTAAGGGAAAAATGTGTTGAATCAGAATTTCATGGTGTCAACAAATCCCCAAAAAGTTGGGACAAGGCCATTTTCACCACTGTGTGGCATCTCCCCTTCATCTTACAACACTCAACAGACGTCTGGGGACCGAGGAGACCAGTTTCTCAAGTTTAGAAATAGGAATGCTCTCCCATTCTTGTCTAATACAGGCCTCTAACTGTTCAATCGTCTTGGGCCTTCTTTGTTGCACCTTCCTCTTTATGATGCGCCAAATGTTCTCTATAGGTGAAAGATCTGGACTGCAGACTGGCCATTTCAGTACCCGGATTCTTCTCCTACGCAGCCATGATGTTGTGATTGATGCAGAATGTGGTCTGGCATTATCTTGTTGAAAAATGCATGGTCTTCCCTGAAAGAGATGACGTCTGGATGGGAGCATATGTTGTTCTAGAACCTGAATATATTTTTCTGCATTGATGGTGCCTTTCCAGACATGCAAGCTGCCCATGCCACACGCACTCATGCAACCCCATACCATCAGAGATGCAGGCTTCTGAACTGAGCGTTGATAACAACTTGGGTTGTCCTTGTCCTCTTTGGTCCGGATGACATGGCGTCCCAGATTTCCAAAAAGACCTTCGAATCGTGACTCGTCTGACCACAGAACAGTCTTCCATTTTGCCACACTTCATTTTAAATGATCCCTGGCCCAGTGAAAACACCTGAGCTTGTGGATCTTGCTTAGAAATGGCTTCTTCTTTGCACTGTAGAGTTTCAGCTGGCAACGGCGGATGGCACGGTGGATTGTGTTCACTGACAATGGTTTCTGGAAGTATTCCTGAGCCCATTCTGTGATTTCCTTTACAGTAGCATTCCTGTTTGTGGTGCAGTGTCGTTTAAGGGCCCGGAGATCACGGGCATCCAGTATGGTTTTACGGCCTTGACCCTTACGCACAGAGATTGTTCCAGATTCTCTGAATCTTCGGATGATGTTATGCACAGTTGATGATGATAGATGCAAAGTCTTCGCAATTTTTCGCTGGGTAACACCTTTCTGATATTGCTCCACTATCTTTCTGCGCAACATTGTGGGAATTGGTGATCCTCTACCCATCTTGGCTTCTGAGAGACACTGCCACTCTGAGAAGCTCTTTTTATACCCAATCATGTTGCCAATTGACCTAATTAGTGTTAATTGGTCTTCCAGCTCTTTGTTATGCTCAAATTTACTTTTTCCAGCCTCTTATTGCTACTTGTTCCAACTTTTTGGGGATTTGTTGACACCGTGAAATTTTGAATCAACGTATTTTTCCTTTAAAATTATACATTTACTTGGATTAAACGTTTGATCTGTCATCTACGTTCTATTACAAATAAAATATTTACATTTTCCATCTCCACATCATTGCATTCAGTTTTTATTCACAATTTGTTTAGTGTCCCAACTTTTTTGGAATCCGGTTTGTAGTACATTTTTGATCTTCTTAATGTACTCAAATTTGGGGTCACCAGACAATTCCCTGTATACATTTTGCAATTCGGCGGGAGAAAAAAGAGAAGGGAGAGGCGCTCATAGGGTGGTGGGTAGCAGTTATGTGGTTTGACGAAGTGGTTGAAGTGTGCTCACCTTTTGGTGTTGTGCGAGTTGGAGCACAACGTCCGTGAAGGCAGGTACACGTGGAGAAAAAGGGGGGGGGTTTTTGGATGGTCGGTGCTGCCAATACCCGTTCGGTCCCTTAGGTGGAGTTGCCAAGGACTCCTAGGGACTGTGAAGGAAGAAATTGCTGGTTTGTGTGCGGATGCACACAGTAGGGTATTTGTTTGGCGCACAAAAGACGACCTCAGTCAGCGGACTTTTGATGAAATAGCTGTTTTTATTGTTCAGTAGACTGAACAATAAAAACAGCTATTTCATCAAAAGTCCGCTGACTGAGGTCGTCTTTTGTGCGCCAAACAAATACCCTACTGTGTGCATCCGCACACAAACCAGCAATTTCTTCTGTATACATTTTGGTCACTCAGTTGCCTCCTTATTTCGCCCATATACCAGGATGTGTCCATGACAACAACCGCCTCGCCCTTATCGGCCGGCTTAATGGTAAGGCTGTTGTCATGACACAACTCCTCCAAAGCCCCAATATCTGCAGAAGTCATATTGGGGTGTTGTAATGGTGTATCAAAGACCCTAGATTTAAGTCTGTCGATATCAAATGCCACAGCTTTAGTGAAAGTATCCAAAGTGTGAGAACTGATTTGTGGTATGAAATCACTCCTGGACATCAGATAAAATTGTCCAAGAGTGAGTTCAGACTTTCCTATGTTCGATGAGTGGTCAAGTGGAGGTGGATGCTCAGAGAACCAGATCTGTAACTTGATGTTCCTAAAGAGCCGCTGCATATCCACCTCCAGCTGAAACCTTAGTAGAAGGACAAAATGACAACCCCTTAGATAATAAATCCATTTGTGCATTTGACAAAGAGGCAGAGGATATATTTATCACAGTGGGCTTCTGTACAGAAAACTCTTCCACCCCTACTGGTTGCCCTTCTTGCGAAGTGCCATTTGTTTCAGAGGTCTCTGATTTTTGGGATTTCCTCCACTTATGTTGCCTTCTGCCTCCCCGTCTGGTTCTTTTAATACTGGCCCCTGCCCCAAAAAAGGCGGTAAAGATGAAGAGGTGTCAACTGTAGATGTAGTAGCAATGTTATTTTGTTGTTGTTGTTGCTGGTGTGGTTGGTGATATTGTTTTCTCATCACTGGTCGATAGGAAGATGTCTGTCTTCTCTGTGGTTCGTCTTGCCAAGTATATATTTTTTTTCTTTTAGCATAGTCGTCAGAATCCCGGAGACATTTCCTCCTTTTTGTGACTTCTTGTTCCTTCACAAACTTATCAAGGTACTGAGTACAATTAATGTCATACTGATTCCATTCATCTGTGCTGAGTACTGACAGGAGTGCAGTTTTTGTTTTCAGATGTCTCTCCTTAACTTCCACCAATTCATGTTGCAGATATTCCAAATTAAGTAAAATAATATCAAAAGCGTATTTGTTTGATATTTGTACAAACTTTTGTGCAAACGCAGAGCCACCAGGGAATAAATTTGGTTTTAATTGTGAACGAATCCCCCTGGGAATTCTGTGTTCCTTATAATACTGTCCCAGCCTCCTAAGGTGTAAGTCCATAGATATTTTTTTGGCATCTGCTTCATATTGCTTCTTCAGATCAACAGTGGTGGGAGTTGATAAAAAAATGGGATCACTCACCAAACCCTGTAGAATTCTCTCCTCATCAGCTCTGGTATATGTGAACACATCAGGGGGGTCCATGATTCAATCAACAAGATGACGTCGGTCACGAGGCGTTCACTGGCAACCCGACCCGGTGCGTGACGAGCCAGAAAGAGGCTATAAAAATATATATTTAACTCTCCTCTTCCCCATCTCGAACTCCCTTCTCATATACCATCTCCCCCACCTCCCCTGGAACCATCTCTCTCTCCTCAGGATTCAGTTTTTATTTAGCCTTTTCTGCCATAACCTGGCAAATCTATGTTTTTTCTTGATCCCAACCAAATGAAATTCCTCTCTGGCAAGCGAAACTCTGGTGAGATTCTCCCATTCTTTAACCGTGGGAACAGCACTCCCCTTCCCCAGTGTCCGACAATACACTTACTGGCCTGAAACAGGAGTTTAGTTGCTACCTCTCTATGTTGGGGGCCATCCGCTCCATCCATCACCCCCAAAATGCATTTCTCAAAATGCCTAGGCACTTTAAACCGGTGGTATTCCTCTATTTTTTCAGTAATCTTTACCCAATACTCTTGAATTTTTACGCATGTCCATAATATATGTATATCGTGCACTCCTGTCTCCCCAGCTTTTTGACAAGTAAAAACTTTAGATTTGTAGCACTTCATTAACATCTTGGGAGAGTAGTAAAGACGGTACAATATATTAAATTGAGTTATTCTATGGGAAAAGTTCCTTGAGACCCTATTCTTTGCCTGTATAGCCAATTCCCAAAAATCTTCCCGTTGGGTGTTCAAGACCCCCTGTCATTTATACGTTAGACTGTCAACTGCTCTTCTGTTATTCAATGGCGGTTATAGAGTAGAAGGAGTGGCACTGCACTAATCACAACAAATACCTTTTTATATAGACGAGAGCGTCACCAGGGTATTTGGCGGGGGTGCATGCGGGACACAGCTGCTATCGATGGTGCTCAGCCCAACACGTAACCAGACAGTTACTGTTACAATAAACTTGTGCATAAAAGAGACAAAGGGCGGCATTAACCAGTACTTGCAGAAGTTATTCCTTTATTCCTTTCGGTAGAGAGCAGACAACATACAAGCGTGCACCAGCTGGGTTAGGCGACGGCCGTTTCGCACCTCAGTGCTTCGTCTGGCCCATAATCAGGTGAAAGAATTCACCTGCTTTTAAAAAGACCCAGACTGTGATGTGATTCTCTCTGCGCCGCCCAAGCGTCGCGCTTTACTAGCGCTCACCTGTGAAAGATACATTACATTAAAAAATAACACAGAACCATCATGTTAGACATACAGCATATTACATAATGGGCACGGGCACTCACAAGAAGATCCCCATGTCAATCTTGTCATTCAGACTTAACGCACCCATTACGCCTTCGTGCAAGATCCACTTGCTCTCTCTCCTAAGCAATTCCTTGTGCCTGTCTCCCCCTTGTGGCAGACTGTGTACAACCTCTATTCCTGCGAAACTAAGTGTTAGATGATTTCCTGCATGTTCCTGTCTCACATGTTCGATCAAGCGCAAACAACCTTTACCCGTGGTGAGTGAATTTATGTGTTCTCTAATCCTCTCTTAGAGACACCTTATTGTTTTTCCTATGTAGAACCGGCCGCATTTACACTTTAACAGATACACAACGTATTTACTTTTACAGGTGATTAGGGTATTAACCCTGTTCTGGACCCCTCCAAAAACCAGTGTGTCCCATTGCGGGTAAAGCTTGCAGCAAGAACAATGGCCGCATCTGCGGTTAACTTTAGGGCCCCAGTTTTCTAGCCATGTTATAGGTTTCTTTTCCTGAAATCTACTGCAGACTAATTTGTCCTTTAGAGTATGGCATTCCCTAAAGGCTATAATTGGTGCGACATTTTTAATCCCTGTCAGAGACTCGATCTCTTTCAAGTATGCTCCAATTATTCTTGATAACCTTTTTTATATCAGGGGCCATTGGTCCAAACTTGAAAGAGAGGACAAAGGGACTAGGATTGTGTTTATCTTTTATTTCTTCTGTCTGACCACTCACGGTCAATACGGGATTCTTTGGAAATGTAATCAATGCAGCCTTCCTCATGGCCTCATTGAGTAGCTTAAGTGGATGCCCCCTAGCCAAAAGTCTGTTTTTCAGGTCCAGCGCTTGTCGATTGTAATCCTCCTCATACTTATTAATGCATTTGAGTCAAACAAACTGGCCATAGGGTACGGTTTTTTTAACACTGGGGGCATGATAACTCGAGTAATGCAGGAGTGAGTTGGTGGCCGTGGGCTTGCGGTAACCCTCGGTCACCAACTCACCATGTCTCACAGAAATGTCAACATCCAAAAATTCGAGGTGCAACCCTCCAAACTTATGTGTGAATAACATATTCATGTCATTGGATGTATTTAGATACTGTACAAAGTGCACAAAATCAACCTCTGTGCCTGTCCCCACTATAAGCACATCATCAATATATCTTAAATATGGGTGTATAAAGGAGAGAAAGGGATTAGAGAGTGCATAAATGTATTTGTCCTCAAATTTTGCCAGGTACAAATTTGCAAAAGTGCATGAGACTGGTATGCCCATGGCGGTTCCAAACTCCTGCCTGTACCAATTATCCCCGAATCTAAAGGCATTATTTTTGAGGATGAGCCCCAATGCATCGCAAATGAAATTTGAGAACGCCACACTTTTACCGATGCTGGCCAGAATATCAGTTACCAACTCAATGCCTTTACTTTGGGGGATACGCGTGTACAGGCTTTCAACGTCCAATGACACGAGTTGAAAACCCTCCTGCCACTGTATGGTATTCAGTGTGCACAGGAGGTCCGAGGTGTCCTTAAGGTAAGACTGGGCAAAACTAACCAGGGGTCTAAGCAGCCAGTCTACATAGCGTGACAGAGGTTCGGTCACTGACCCAACCCCAGACACTATAGGCCTGCCAGGGGGCTGGGTCAGTGACTTATGTACCTTGGGTACAAAGTACAACGAGGGTTTCGAAGGGAACAGTGGCAACAGTTTTTCTGCTGTCTTCCGTGACAGAATATTGAGCTCAAAATATTTATGGAGTAATCTCCGTAACAGGCCCTGCACATAATGTGTGGGGTCTGTCTGTAATATCTCATACACTTCTTTATTATGAAGCTGTCGATGAGCCTCTGCCACGTAGTACTGTTTGGTCATCAGGACCACATTACCACCCTTGTCTGCCGGCTTTATGACTATATCGTCATGAGTTTGCAGCCACTTCAAGGCTTTTTCTTCTCCGGTATCTAAATTCTTATTTGCTTTGGGGTACACTAAAGCTTTCACCCCTTCTAGCACTTTTTGTTGGAATATGTCAATCGAACTGCTGGCAGACAAGAGGGGATTAAATGTGGACCTGACGCCCCCCTGAAAATTACCCCCATCAGGTTGCTGGGTGGGAGTATCAAGTGACAACCCAGTCATCCATTGGAGGCACGCTACCTCTGCAGGGTTAAAATTGGCCATGGTACTGAACCCTAGAGGACCTATAAGAGCTGGTACCTCACCCTCCTTATCCTCTTCTGTTGTGGAAGGGGCTCTACTGAATAATTTATTCAATGTTAACTTTCTAACAGCCTTGTATAGATCTATTTCAAAACCGACCGGGTCAAACTGCTCCACCAAGCTGTAGTTGAGCCCCCGGTTGAGGACCCTCATACAGTCAGGTGGTAGCACGGAGCCGGTCAGGTTAATGACTAAATTCTGTGAGAGACTTGAAGGGGTTCGATCTACTATCGTCTCCAAGACACCTGCTTCCTTTTGTATCCCTGTTTCGTGTGTGTTTTTCCCTTTGCTCCTCCCCCTTCTTGTGTGTTTCCCAAAGGGGGCTGGCTAGACTGGTTGCTACCAGTTTCTGCCTGACCCTGAGTCATAGCATCATCAGAGACGCTAGAGTCCGAATCGGTGGTCCAGTAATCACTTCTTTTACGCAATTGTCTGCGTTTCTTCGTGCGGTTTCTTGGGTTTCAGTTGAAGACTCTGTCTCCATCAAAGTCCTGTTTGTCCCGGAGGAATTTATCTCTCTTTCTTTCTTTTATATCACCCTGGATAGTGATTAATCTTGCTTCGAGACGTTTATTAAAGGTGCAATACTGTTTTTCTGTAAGACGAGTTTGTAATTCAACTCTCGCTTATTCCAGCTCTGTTTTTATATTCTGGTATTCTTTTTCATTTCTTTTTAACACTTTCTCCTGTATCTTTAAGGAAAACTCTAGGTGCATTTGTTGCCACTCTTGGATGAAGTCCACATCATCTTGGAATTGCGACACTTCTTTATATAGTCTGAGCCCCCTGGGGACCCGTTTGCTCACTTGGTAGGACTTTAAGGAGCTGACGGTCCTTTTCGGCCAATTGTGACACTTTGGTTTCTAGTGCCTTGGTGCTCATTGTTGCAATGATATCTTTCTGGTTGCACTCAGTGAAGTATGTGTCTGCTCCTTCTCTACCTGCAGATAACCCCGCTCGTTCCTCTTCTGTGGTGACTTCCATGTTTAAGCAGTGCGTGCTCTACTCCGCAGACAAACGAATCTTGAGCAAAGTCCAGCTAATCAATTGCGGTTATAGAGTAGAAGGAGTGGCACTGCACTAATCACAACAAATCCCTTTTTATATAGACGAGAGCGTCACCAGGGTACTTGGCGGGGGTGCATGCGGGACACAGCTGCTATCGATGGTGCTCAGCCCAACATGTAACCAGACAGTTACTGTTACAATAAACTTGTGCATAAAAGAGACAAAGGGCGGCACTCACCAGTACTTGCAGAAGTTATTCCTTTATTCCTTTCGGTAGAGAGCAGACAACATACAAGCGTGCACCAGCTGGGTTAGGCGACGGCCGTTTCGCACCTCAGTGCTTCGTCTGGCCCATAATCAGGTGAAAGAATTCACCTGCTTTTAAAAAGACCCAGACTGTGAAGTGATTCTCTCTGCGCCGCCCAAGCGTCGCGCTTTACTAGCGCTCACCTGTGCGAACTGGAGAGGATCGCGTCACTGTGAAAGATACATTACATTAAAAAATAACACAGAACCATTATGTTAGACATACAGCATATTACATAATGGGCACGGGCACTCACAAGAAGATCCCCATGTCAATCTTGTCATTCAGACTTAACGCACCCATTACGCCTTCACGCAAGATCCACTTGCTCTCTCTCCTAAGCAATTACTTGTGCCTGTCTCCCCCTTGTGGCAGACTGTGTACAACCTCTATTCCTGCGAAACTAAGTGTTAGATGATTTCCTGCATGTTCCTGTCTCACATGTTCGATCAAGCGCAAACAACCTTTACCCGTGGTGAGTGAATTTATGTGTTCTCTAATCCTCTCTTAGAGACACTTTATTGTTTTTCCTATGTAGAACCGGCCGCATTTACACTTTAACAGATACACGACGTATTTACTTTTACAGGTGATTAGGGTATTAACCCTGTTCTGGACCCCTCCAAAAACCAGTGTGTCCCATTGCGGGTTAAGCTTGCAGCAAGAACAATGGCCGCATCTGCGGTTACCTTTAGGGCCCCAGTTTTCTAGCCATGTTATAGGTTTCTTTTCCTGAAATCTACTGCGGACTAAGGTCTGAATGACAAGATTGACATGGGGATCTTCTTGTGAGTGCCCGTGCCCATTATGTAATATGCTGTATGTCTAACATGATGGTTCTGTGTTATTTTTTAATGTAATGTATCTTTCACAGTGACACGATCCTCTCCAGTGCTTGTTTTAGTTGTAAGTAGAAAAACCTCAACTCTATATTTTTCAGTTGATATTTTCCTTTGAGCTCTTCATAGGGGATTATATCTCTCTCTTCCTATACCTGGCCTAGTTTGTATATTCCATGTTTCCACCAGATTTTCTGTTCAATTAACTTTAATTCTATGAGATTAGTGTTATCCCACAGTATAGTGTCGGCATGGAAACCGGTCTCGGACCACAGTTCTTTGGCCACCTTCCAACTTTTAACCATCAACACAAATAAAGGTATCTTATTACATCCCTGTTGGACCAACGTACCCGCTTCTAATATTTGAAAAATCTTACATTTTTTCAATCTTTTATTAATCCCTGCTATTATATTCTTATACCTTTGCGTATTACTCCATGTTATCATATTTTTTATAATCCCAGAAATGAAATAAAGTTCCAACTCTGGTACAGATAATCCACCCTCCTTCTCATGGATACACAATATTTGTGCCTTTATCCTCGGTTTTTTCCCTCGCCATATTAAGTCCGTTAATAAACTGGCTATTATTTTTTAAAAAAACTTTTGGGGATTTTCACCGCTGTATTCCACAAAATATAATTCAAGGCAGGTAATAAACACATCTTCACCAAGGAAATATGACCTGCCATGGAAACATAGTCTTTTCCATACCTCTATTTTCTTCCTGATTTCCTGAATTTTGGGAACCAAGTTCAGTCGGACATAATCGTTGGGGTTTGGGGTAATCTGAATACCCAGATATTTAACAGGTTCATTAATCATCTTAATTTCCAACAGTCCTGGTCTAAAATTGTTCAGAGGATCAATCGGGACACAAGCTGATTTAGACCAGTTTATACTGAGTCCAGCATGTCTACCATATTGTTCAAATACTTGAAAAATCCTAGTGAGTGATCCATGCAAATCCACAAACAACATAATATCATCCGCATATAGAGCACCATACCTAAACCCCACAATTTCTGTATCTTGCCTGATCATATCAGCAAGCGGCTCCATAGCTATAGCAAATAGCAGAGGGGAGAGGGGACATCCCTGTCTAACCCCTCTTCCAATTTGTATGTTTTCCGAATATTCTCCATTTAATACCACCCTTGCGGAAATTTCAGTGTGCAATAACTTTACCCATGAAACAAAGCAGTTGCCAAATCCCATTTTCTTCAATGTGTTGATCAAAAATGGCCATTCTATCGTGTAAAAGGCCTTTGAGGCGTCTATAGTTACTATCATCCGTTCTCCACAGTTTGTAGGTTCAAGCTGGGTACTCAAAAAATATCTCATAATGTTCTCAGTTGTAGTTTTCCCTGACATGAACCCCGTTTGATCCTCATGAACAAGCACCGAGACTACACTCCTAAGTCTAGTTGCTAAAATCTTGGCTAATATTTTATTGTCGGTATTGATTAATGAAATAGGACGGTATGAGTCCATTAAAGCTGGATCCTTGCCAGGTTTTAGAAATAGTATAATTGAGGCTTCTCGCAGGGAATCTGGCAATTTTCCTGTCTGCTTCGACGTCTCCCACATTGTAAGCAATTTCGATATTAGTATTTCTTTATATTGGGCATAAACCTCAAACGGAATACCATCCATTCCTGGGGCCTTGTTCTTTGTTATCCTAGATAACATATCCTTCACTTCTAAAGGGGTTAAACGATCTTCCAGGGACTTACATTGGTCTGTTGTTAACCTAGAAATAGTAATTTCATCCAGAAACTGTTGTATTTGTACCAAGTTTTTATTTATCTTGCTACTATATATATCTGCAAAATATTTTTTAAAAAAGCTATTCTATTTTGGCTGTTTGTTCAGTTATTTTATGTCCCGTTTCATCAACTAGGCAGTAAATATAATATATTTTTTTTTATTTGAGCCGCTACCAAGGCCGCTAACCTTTTTCCTGGTATGTGTGCATGAATATAATTATCCCTTACATAATTTTCTTTTTGACGTTCTGCCAATAAAAACAGTTCATTCTTTAGTTCAGAAGCTTTCTTTATCCACACGGTGTAGTTTTGCTCTGTGGGGTTCTCGATGTACTTTTTTCTTTTAATTTTCCGTCTCTTTTTCCAGATTCATTATTTTCTCTCTCATTCCTTTCTTATATATTGCTGTATATTTTGTAACAATCTCTCTAATAAAGGCCTTGGCAGCCTTCCATACCATATTAACTGCTGCTGAACCATCGTTCATCTCAAAGAACTCTGTTATCTCTCCTGAGATCTTACTGTGTATATCCATCATATTTATCCATCCTATATTTATATTCATCCCTCTTTTTTTTATTTTTTGTGTTTTTATATTTATATTAATTGGATTGTGGTCCGAAATTCCTTGTTGCCCATATTTAACCCCTACAATATCTAGTGAACCTTTCTTATTTGTGAAAACTAAAATTGATCTGTTATAGACTCCTATGAGTCTTTGAAAAATACGAATATTTTCTTAAATTTGGATACATAACCCTACAGATGTCAATCCATCCCATCTCTTCTGTGATATTTTTTTATTTAGATCCCATACAGGGCCCTTGAGTGTTCCCTTTTCTACATCTATCTAACCTTACGTCCATTACATTATTAAAGTCCCCCATAACTAAAAGTGGTTTATCCCCCGCTTTAAGTGCAATATCATAAATTTTTAATAGGACGTCAATTTTAAAGGGTGGCGGTATATACACACTTGCTATTAACCATGCTCTACCTTCCAATATACAATCTAGCAGGACATAACAGCCCTCCCTATCTGTAATTACTTTCACTATTTTTATATCTATATCCCGATGTATTAATATGCTCACTCCTCTCGCACATGATGAATAAACTGAATGGAAAGAGTGCTGCATCCACGGTCTAAAAACCCCAGCCATCGTCTCGCTTGTCAAGTGTGCTTCTTGCAAACAGACTATAGCAGGGAGAAACCTACAGTCAGGTCCATAAATATTGGGACATCGACACAATTCTAACAATTTTGGCTCTATACACCACCACAATGGATTTGAAATGAAACGAACAATATGCGCTTTAACTGCAGACTCTCAGCTTTAATTTGAGGATATTTACATCCAAATCAGGTGAACGGTGTAGGAATTACAAGAGTTTGCACATGTGCCTCCCACTTGTTAACCCCTTAAGGACTTAGGGCATACCGGTACGCGCTATTTCCCGAATCCTTAAGGACTCAGGGCATACCGGTACGTCCTAAGTTTAAATCGCGATTGCGGCGCCGCTGGGGTTAATCCGAACAGGATGCCGGCTGAAATCATTCAGCGGGCATCCTGTCACAACGCCGGGGGGGGGTCATGTGACACCCCCCCCCCTGTATCGGCGATCACCGCAAACCGCAGGTCAATTCAGACCTGCGGTTTGCGTCTTTTACCTGCGGTTGCGGCGGGTGTCGGCGATGCCATCGGGCCCCCATGCGGCTGTAGGGGGGAACCGATGGCAGGGAAGGCAGCGCGATGTCAAAGGAAGGCATCGCGCTGCCTTCCGGTGACGAGCCTGTGAGATCCAGCCCCGTGGATCTCAGAGGCAGGAAGCTGTATGAGTGAGTAATACACACAGTATTACTCATACAGCCAATGCATTCCAATACAGAAGTATTGGAATGCATTGTAAAGGAATATACCCCCCAAAGTTCAAGTCCCAAAGTGGGACAAAAAATAAAGTGAAAAGGAAAGTTGAAAAAATAAAGTTTCCCCCCCCAAAAAATTAAAGATTCAAGTAAAAATAAACAAAAAACGTCATTTCCCCCAAAAAAAGTTTAAAAAAATGGTAAAAAATAGGGGAAAAAAAAGTATACATATTAGGTATCGCTGCGTCCGTATCGACCAGCTCTATAAACATATCACATGACCTAACCCCTCAGATGAACACCGTAAATATATATTTTTTTAACTGTGCTAAATAAAAAAATAATTTGTCACCTTACATCACAAAAAGTACAACAGCAAGCGATCAAATAGGCGTTTGCCCACCAAAATAGTACCAATCTAACCGTCACCTCATCCCGCAAAAAATGAGCCCCTACCTGAGACAATCGCGCAAAAAATAAAAAAACTATGGCTCAGAATATGGAGACACTAAAACATCATTTTTTTTGTTTGAAAAAAGCTGTTATTGTGTAAAACTTACATAAATAAAAAAAAGTATACATATTTGGTATCGCCGCGTTCGTATCGACCGGCTCTAAGAAAATATCACATGACCTAACCTCTCAGATGAACACCGTAAAAAATAAAAAATAAAAACTGTGCTAAATAAACAATTTTTTGTCACCTTACATCACAAAAAGTGTAATAGCAAGCGATCAAAAAGTCATATGCACCCCAAAATAGTGCCAATCAAACCGTCATCTCATCCCGCAAAAAATGACCCTACCTAAGATAATCACCCAAAAACTGAAAAATCTATGGCTCTCAGAATATGGAGACACTAAAGGCCTCATGCACACGACCATTGTGTGCATCTGTGTCCGTTGTTCCGTTTTCCGTGATTTTCTGCGGACCCATTGACTTTCATGGAAAATTCACAGTTTTTCATCCGCGTCCGTGATCCGTGTTTCCTGTCCGTCAAAAAAATATGACCTGTCCTATTTTTTTGACGGACAACGGTTCACGGACCCATTCAAGTCAATGGGTCCGTGAAAAAACACGGATGCACACAAGATTGTCATCCGTGTCCGTAGGCTACATTCACACAGACGGATCCGCAGATCCGTCTGCATAAAAGCTTTTTTAGATCTGAGTTTTCACTTTGTGAAAACTCAGATCCGACAGTATATTCTAACACAGAGGCGTTCCCATAGTGATGGGGACGCTTCAAGTTAGAATATACTAAGAACTGTGTACATGACTGCCCCTGCTGCTGGCAGCACCCGATCTCTTACAGGGGGCTGTGATCCGCACAATTAACCCCTCAGGTGCCGCACCTGAGGGGTTAATTGTGCGTATCATAGCCCCCTGTAAGAGATCAGGTGCTGCCAGGCAGGAGGGGGCAGACCTCCCTCCCTCCCCAGTTTTAAATGCATTGGTGGCCAGTGTGGCCCCCCTCCCTCCCCTGTATTAAATTCATTGGTGGCCAGTGCGGCCCCCCTCCCTCCCCTGTATTACATTCATTGGTGGCCAGTGCGGCCCCCCCTCCCTCCCTCCCCTGTATTACATTCATTGGTGGCCAGTGCGGCCCCCCCTCCCTCCCTCCCCTGTATTACATTCATTGGTGGCCAGTGCAGCCCCCCTCCCTCCCTCCCCTGTATTACATTCATTGGTGGCCAGTGCGGCCCCCCTCCCTCCCTCTCCTGTATTACATTCATTGGTGGCCAGTGCGGCCCCCCCTCTCCCCCCCTCCTAATTAAAATCCCCCCCATGATTGGTGGCAGCGGAGAGTTCCGATTGGAGTCCCAGTTTAATCGCTGGGGCTCCGATCGGTAACCATGGCAACCAGGACGCTACTGCAGTCCTGGCTGCCATGGTTACTTAGCAATTTTAGAAGCATTATACTTACCTGCGCTGTCTGTGACCGGCCGGGCGCTCCTCCTACTGGTAAGTGAAAGGTCTGTGCTATAAGCAATGCGCCGCACAGACCTGTCACTTACCAGTAGGAGGAGCGCCCGGCCGGACACAGACAGCGCAGGTAAGTATAATGCTTCTAAAATTGCTAAGTAACCATGGGAGCCAGGACTGCAGTAGCGTCCTGGTTGCCATGGTTACCGATCGGAGCCCCAGCGATTAAACTGGGACTCCGATCGGAACTCTCCGCTGCCACCAATGATGGGGGGGGGGATTTTAATTAGAAGGGGGGAGAGGGGGGGCCGCACTGGCCACCGATGAATTTAATACAGGGGAGGGAGGGGGGCCGCACTGGCCACCAATGAATGTAATACAGGGGAGGGAGGGAGGGGGGGGCCGCACTGGCCACCAATGAATGTAATACAGGGGAGGGAGGGAGGTCTGCCCCCTCCTGCCTGGCAGCACCTAATCTCTTACAGGGGGCTATGATACGCACAATTAACCCCACAGGTGCGGCACCTGAGGGGTTAATTGTGCGGATCACAGCCCCCTGTAAGAGATCGGGTGCTGCCAGGCAGCAGGGGGCAGTCATGTACACAGTTCTTAGTATATTCTAACTTGAAGCATCCCCATCACTATGGGAACGCCTCTGTGTTAGAATATACTGTCGGATCTGAGTTTTCACAATATAACTCAAATCCGATGGTATATTTTAACATAGAGGCGTTCCCATTGTGATGGGGACGCTTCAAGTTAAAATATACCATCGGATTGGAGAAAACTCCGATCCGATGGTATAATAGGGACTCCTGACTTTACATTGAAAGTCAATGAGGGACGGATCCGTTTGCAATTGCACCATATTGAACACAACCAAAGATGTTAAGCTAGCAAGTGAATAAATATGTGTTTGGATAAATAGAAAACCTACAAAGTCTCACACATATATAGTTAATCAATCTTTATTAGTAAAAGACAACAATAATAAGTAGTACAAATACAACAGTTTCAATTAATGGTAAAAGATGCAGGAGGATAAAGTGACAAATGCACGGAGCCACCAATAGTCCTAGGCTGGTAAGACAGATGGTACATAAGGCTGAATGAGACAAAATCTTGTCTATACTGATGTGATAAATGGTAATAAATACCTATGAATAACCACACAGGAGACAAACAATCTATATATACCACCACATGTCACATAGTATACATGAGTCGCAATATTATTGCAGGGAGGTCAGCAGAGAGGTGTGATCACAGTGGTGACCAATTGCTGACCCGCCTGCAACAAGCAATACAAAAAACCAACTGACAGTGGAGCAGCCTATACTGACCAGGAGAGGATGAGGTGATGGCTCCTAGCCCGATGCGCGTTTCTCCTCGCTTCTTCAGGGGGCATATTGTGTCAACGTCAAACGGATCCGTCCCCCTTGACTTGCATTGTAAGTCAGGACGGATCCGTTTGCCTCCGCACGGCCAGGCGGACACCAAAACGACATTTCCCTTCATGTCCGTGGATCCTCCAAAAATCAAGGAAGACCCATGGAAGAAAAAACGGACACGGATCACGGAACTATGGAACCCGTTTTTGCGGACCGCAAAAAAAAACGGTCGTGTGCATGAGGCCAAAACCTGATTTTTTTTTTGTTTCAAAAATTATATTATTGTGTAAAACTTACAGAAATAAAAAAAAGTATACATATTAGGTATCGCCGCGTCCGTATCGACCGGCTCTATAAAAATATCACATGACCTAACCCCTCAGATTAACACCGTAAAAAATTTAAAATAAAAACTATGCTAAATAAACCTTACATCACAAAAAGTGTAATAGCAAGCGATCAAAAAGTCACACGCACCACAAAATAGTGCCAATAAAACCGTCATCTCATTCCGCAAAAATCATACCCTACCCAAGGTTATCACCCAAAAACTGAAAAACTTATGGCTCTCAGACTATGGAAACACTAAAACATGATTTTTTTTGCTTCAAAAATGAAATCATTGTGTAAAATTTAAATAAATAAAAATAAAGTATACATATTAGGTATCGCCGCGTCCGTAACGACCGGCTCTATAAAAATATCACATGACTTAACCCCTGAACACCGTAAAAAATTTAAAATAAAAACTGTGCTAAATAAACTATTTTTTGTCACCTTACAACACAAAAAGTGTAATAGCAAGCGATCAAAAAGTCACACGCACCCCAAAATAGTGCGAATAAAACCGTCATCTCATCTCGCATACCCTACCCGAGGTAATCGCCCAAAAACTGAAAAAATTATGGCTCTCAGACTATGGAAACACTAAAACAAGATTTTTTTTTGCTTCAAAAATGAAATCATTGTGTAAAACTTACATAAATAAAAAAAAAGTATACATATTAGGTCCGTATCGACCGGCTCTATAAAAATATCACATGACCTAACCCCTCAGATGAATGTTGTAAATAACAAAAAATAAAAACTGTGCCAAAACAGCTATTTCTTGTTATCTTGCCTCACAATAAGTATAATATAGAGCAGGGGTCTGCAACCTTTAAGACATAAAGAGCCACTTGGACCCGTTTCCGAAGGGAAAAAAAAACTGGGAGCCGCAAAACCATTGCGACATTTAAAACAAATATAACACTGCATATATTGTTTCTTACCTTAATGCTATATACAGGATCGTGCAGTCAGCTGTCAATCTGAAGAAAAAAAGGACTTTTTCACTTAACAATGTAAAATATATTTTTGCAAATTAATAGCTAATTAAAATATTTAATTTACCTTTACCAGACCACCCCCAATCATGTGCCAGTAATACCAGACCCCCCCAATCATGTGCCAGTAATACCAGACCCCCCTCCAATCATGTGCCAATAATACCAGACCCCCCAATCATGTGCCAGTAATACCAGACCCCCGTCCAATCATGTGCCAGTAATACCAGACCCCCCTCCAATCATGTGCCAGTAATACCAGACCCCCGTCCAATCATGTGCCAGTAATACCAGACCCCCCTCCAATCATGTGCCAGTAATACCAGACCTCCCAAATCATGTGCCAGTAGTAATACCAGACCCCCCCCAATCATGTGCCAGTAGTAATACCAGACCCCCCAAATCATGTGCCAGTAGTAATACCAGACCCCCCCAATCATGTGCCAGAAGTAATACCAGACTCCCCCCCAATCATGTGCCAGTAATTCCAGGGGCCCCCCCAAATTCCCCAATCATGTGCCAGTATAATACCATTATGTGCCAGACTGCCAGTTAAAAAAAAAAAAAATTAACACTTATACTTACCTCTTTGGAGCGATGCAGGCCTCTTCCGGCCTGTGTCCCGACTCCAGCGCTGTACGGCTCAGGTGGCGCGATGAAGTCATCGCGCCGCCTACGCCGGCCTCTGATAGGCTGCCGGCCTAGTAGTGCCGGCAGCCTATCAGAGGAACAGGAAAGGGACACACCTCCCTGCCCTGCTCATCCGCACAGCCTCCTTTTGTATCGCTGTCCTGAGGACGGCGATGCAAACAGATCACTATGGAGATGAGCGCTTCGCTTTCACAATGGAAGCGCTCATCTCAGTGCCTGCCCAGCCGCTGCCGCACAGTGCCTGCCCCGCCGCCGCACACACACTGCTCATGCCCATGCCAGAGCCGCGGCAAAGGTTCAAAAGAGCCGCATGCGGCTCTAGAGCCGCGGGTTGCTGACCACTGATATAGAGCAACCGAAAATCATATGTACCGTAAACTATTACCAACAATACTGCCACCCTATCCCGTAGTTTCTAAAATGGGAACACTTTTTTGGAGTTTCTACTCTAGGGGTGCATCAGGGGGGCTTCAAATGGGACATGGTGTCAAAAAAAACTGCTGTTTAAGACCACATGTGGGGTGTTTCTGTAAACTACAGAATCAGGGCCATAAATATTGAGTTTTGTTTGGCTGTTAACCCTTGCTTTGTTACTGGAAAAAATGTATTAAAATAGAAAATTTGCCAAAAAATTGAAATTCTGAAATTTCATCTCCATTTGCCAATAACTCTTGTGGAACACCTAAAGGGTTAACGACGTTTGTAAAATCTGTTTTGAATACCTTGAGGGGTGTAGTTTCTTAGATGGGGTCCCCTTTATGGAGTTTCTACTCTAGGGTTGCATCAGGGAGGCTTCAAATGGGACATGGTGTAAAAAAAACAGTCCAGCAAAACCTGCCTTCCAAAAACCGTATGGCATTCCTTTCCTTCTGCGCCCTGCCGTGTGCCCGTACAGCGGTTTAAGACCACATATGGGGTGTTTCTGTAAACTACAGAATCAGGGCCATAAATATTGAGTTTGCTTTGGCTGTTAACCCTTGCTTTGTAACCAGAAAAAATTATTAAAATGGAAAATCTGCCCAAAAAGTGAAATTTTTAAATTGTATCTCTATTTTCCATTAATTCTTATGGAACACCTAAAGGGTAAACGACGTTTGTAAAATCAATTTTGAATACCTTGACGGGTGTAGTTTATTAGATGGGGTCACTTTTATGGAGTTTCTACTCTAGGGGTGCATCAGGGGGCCTTAAATGGGACATGGGTGTCAAAAAAACCAGTCCAGCAAAACCTGCCTTCCAAAAACCGTATGGCATTCCTTTCCTTCTGCGCCCTGCCGTGTGCCCGTACAGCAGTTTACAACCACATATGGGGTGTTTCTGTAAACGACAGAATCAGAGCCATAAATATTGAGTTTGATTTGGCTGCTAACCCTTGCTTTGTAACCGGAAAAAAATTATTAAAATGGAAAATCTGCCAAAAAGGTGAAATTTTGAAATGGTATCTCTATTTTCCATTAATTCTTGTGGAACACCTAAAGGGTTAACAAAGTTTGTAAAATCTGTTTTGAATACCTTGAGGGGTGTAGTTTATAGAATGTGGTCCTTTTTGGGTAGTTTCTATTATGTAAGCCTCGCAAAGTGACGTCAGACCTGAACTGGTCCCTAAAAATAGTTTTTTTGAAAATTTCTGAAAAATTTCAAGATTTGCTTCTAAACTTCTAAGCCTTGTACCATCCCTAAAAAATTTAATATCATTACCAAAATGATCCAAACATGAAGTAGACATATGGGGAATGTAAAGTAATAACTATTTTTGGAGGTATTACTATGTATTATAGAAGTAGAGAAATTGAAACTTGGAAATGTGCAATTTTTTTACCAATTTTTGGTAAATTTGGTATATTTTCATAAATAAAAAAGATTTTTTTTAACTTCATTTTACCAGTGTCATGAAGTACAATATGTGACGAAAAAACAATCTCAGAATGGCCTGGATAAGTCAAAGCGTTTTAAAGTTATCAGCACTTAAAGTGACACTGGTCAGATTTGCAAAAAATGGCCAAGTCCTTAAGGTGAAATAGGGCTGAGTCCTTAAGGGGTTAAGGGACCAAAAGTAATGGGACAATTGGCTTCTCATCTGTTCCATGACCAGAATTGTGTTATTCCCTTATTATACCAATTACAATGAGCAGATAAAAGGTCCAGAGTTCATTTCAAGTTAGCTATTTGCATTTGGAATCTGTTGCTGTCAACTCTCAAGATGAGATCCAAAGAGCTGTCACTATCAGTGAAGCAAGCCATCATTAGGCTGAAAAAACAAAACAAACCCATCAGAGAGATAGCAAAATCATTAGGCGTGGCCAAAACAACTGTTTGAAACATTCTTAAAGAGAAGGAAAGCACTGGTGAGCTCAGCAACACCAAAAGACCCAGAAGACCACAGAAAACAACTGTGGTGAATGACCGAAGAATTCTTTCCCTGGTGAAGAAAACACCCTTCACAACAGTTGGCCAGATCAAGAACACTCTCCAGGAGGTAGGTGTATGTGTGTCAAAGTCAACAATCAAGAGAAGACTTCACCAGAGTGAATACAGAGGGTTCACCACAAGATGTAAACCATTAATGAGCATCAAAAACAGGAAGGACAGAATAGAGTTTGCCAAACGACATCTAAAAAAGCCTTCACAGTTCTGGAACAACATCCTATAGACAGATGAGACCAAGATAAACTTGTACCAGAGTGATGGGAAGAGAAGAGTATGGAGGAAAGGAACTGCTCATGATCCTAGGCATACCACCTCATCAGTGAAGCGTGGTGGTGGTAGTGTCATGGCGTGGGCATGTATGGCTGCCAATGGAACTGGTTCTCTTGTATTTATTGATGATGTGACTGCTGACAAAAGCAGCAGGATGAATTCTGAAGGGTTTCAGGCTATATTATCTGCTCATATTCAGCCAAATGCTTCAGAACTCATTGGACGGCGCTTCACAGTGCAGATGTACAATGACCCAAAGCATACTGCAAAAGCAACCAAATAGTTTTTTAAGGGAAAGAAGTGGAATGTTATGCAATGGCCAAGTCAATCACCTGACCTGAATCCGATTGAGCATGCATTTCACTTGCTGAAGACAAAACTGAAGGGAAAATGCCCCAAGAACAAGCAGGAACTGAAGACAGTTGCAGTAGAGGCCTGGCAGAGCATCACCAGGGATGAAACCCAGCATCTGGTGATGTCTATGCGTTCCAGACTTCAGGCTGTAATTGACTGCAAAGGATTTGCAACCAAGTATTAAAATGTGAAAGTTAGATTTATGATTATTATTCTGTCCTATTACTTTCGGTCCCTTAACAAGTGGGGGGCACATATGCAAGCTGTTGTAATTCCTACACTGTTCACCTGATTTGGATGTAAATACCCTCAAATTAAAGCTGACAGTCTGCAGTTAAAGCACATCTTGTTAGTTTCATTTCAAATCCATCGTGGTAGTGTATAGAGCCAAAAATGTTAGAATTGTGTCGATGTCCCAATATTTATGGACCTGACTGTATGTATTGTATCAAAAACCGCAACTCTCTTTAGGCTATTTAAAGGTGTTAAGATTGAGTCAATAGTTTTCTTAGCTCAAAATAAATTTTATGCAGAAAAACAACCTTGAGTTCACAAAAAAATTAGCAGTTGACTAAGAAAGTACAGAGTTTGTTAAGGATATAGCACGAAAAGATCATAACGTATAACAGCTGTAATGTAGATATTAGGGGTCATTTCTTAAACAGCAAATTGCGGTGCAATGGTCCTTTGCCCCACAATCTGCGATTTTTTTTCTGCTCACGCCAAGTCTAAAAAAGTGGTCATTGCATGGGTGAGGAAGGGGATGGGCCAGCAAGCCTGTCTCATTTACCATTTTCTACACCTTTTGTTTATGTGTTAAGGATCAAGAAAAAAATCTATGTGGATATTACATATGTAAAGAAAGCAAGAAAGGACAAAAATAAAGCATTTAAATCATTATAACAGGAGGGTAGCGAGGAAGCATTGAAAAAAATAGAATATGTAAAAGACAAATGAAAGCAGACAAACTAGAGACCGATAGATTAATTGCCAAAGAGAGTAAAACTAACCCTAAAATGTTCTTTAATTATATAAATGGTAAAAAGTATAAATCTGAAGATGTTGGCCCTTTACAGAGTAATGATGGGGGAGTTGCAGAGAGCGATGACAAAGCAAAGCTTTAATTATTTTTTTCTCCTCTGAGAAAAATAAACTGTCAGATGAAATACAGAATGTAAAAGTAAATTCCCCATTAAAAGTGCCCTCTCTGACCCAGGAAGAAGTACAGCGGTGTCTTAAAACGATTAATTACACCCCCATATCCTAAGACAATTAAGTAATGTCATAGCCAGACCCTTATTTCTGATATTTAAGGACTCTATACTGACAGGGAGTGTTCCACAGAATTGGCGCAACTAGCAAATGTGGTGACAATATTCAAAAAGGGTTCAAAAACAGAGCCCGGAAACTATAGGCCGGTAAGTTTAATATCTGTCATGGGTAAACTGTTTGAAGGTTTTCTAAGAGATGCTATCTTGGATTACCTCAATGAAAAGAAGCAAATGATGCCCTATCAGCATGGCTCTATGAGGGATTGTCTATGTCAAACTAATTTAATCAGTTTCTATGAGGTGGTAAGTTCTAGACTTGACCGCTGCAAATATCTTGACTTCTCTAAAGCATTTGATAGTGCACCACATAAAAGGTTAGTATATAAGCTTGGACTGGGGCAAAATGTCTGTATGTGGGTAACTGGCTCAGTGATAGAAAACAGAGGTTCTATTTTTTTGGGGATCGGAATTGCGGACCCGGAAGTGCAGGTCCGCAATTCTGGATACCGGCAGCACATTGTGCGACCCATAGAAATGAATGGGTCCGCAATTCCGTTCCGCAAAATGCGGAACGGAATTGCGGACGTGTGAATGGAGCTTTATTCTGATTGCCTGTGAGGTAGAAGCCAATTTTCCTCACTTTAGGGGATTAAAAATTCCTTCCCGACTCCAATCAGGCAATCAGAATAACTCCCTGGATCAACGACCCCTCTCTAGTAGCTATAGCCTGTAATATTATTACGCTCCAGAAACACATCCAGGCCCCTCTTGAATTCCTTTATTGTACTCACCATCACCACCTCCTCAGGCAGAGCGTTCCATAGTCTCACTGCTCTTACCGTAAAGAATCATTTTCTATGTTTGTGTACAAACCTTCTTTCCTCCAGACGCAGAGGATGTCCCCTCGTCACAGTTATAGTCCTGGGGATAAATAGATGATGGGATAGATCTCTGTACTGACCCCTGATATATTTATACATAGTAATTAGATCTCCCATCAGTCGTCTTTTTTCTAACGTGAATAACCCTAATTTTGATAATCTTTCAGGGTACTGTAGTTGCCCCATTCCAGTTATTACTTTAGTTGCCCTCCTCTGGACCCTCTCCAGCTCTGCTATGTCTGCCTTGTTTACAGGAGCCCAGAACTGTACACAGTACTCCATGTGTGGTCTGACTAATGATTTGAAAAGTAGTAGGAATATGTTCTCATCACGGGCATCTATGCCCCTTCTGATGCAACCCATTATCTTATTGGCCTTGGCAGCAGCTGCCTAACACTGTTTTTTGCAGCTTAGTTTGCTGTTTATTAAAATTCCTAGATCCTTTTCCATGTCAGTATTACCAAGTGTTTTACCATTTAGTATGTACGGGTGACTTGCATTATTTCTTCCCATGTGCATAACCTTACATTTGTCAGTGTTAAACCTCATCTGCCACTTATCTGCCCAAGCATCCAATCTATCAAGATCCCTCTGTAGTAGTATACTGTCCTCTTCAGTGTTAATTACTTTACACAGTTTAGTGTCATCTGCGAAAATTGATATTTTACTGTGCAAGCCTTCTACAAGATCATTAATAAATATATTGAAGAGAATAGGGCCCAATACTGACCCCTGAGGTACTCCACTAGTCACAGTGACCCAATCTGAGTATGTACCGTTAATAACCACCCTCTGTTTTCTATCATTGAGCCAGTTACTTACCCACTTACAGTCCAAGCATTCTAATTTTATATACTAACCTTTTATGTGGTACAGTGTCAAATGCTTTGGAGAAGTCCAGATACACGACATCCATTGATTCGCCGCTGTCAAGTCTAGAACTTACCTCCTCATAGAAACTGATTAAATTAGTTTGACATGACCGATACTACAAGGAAATTTCCAGGTGGATTGATGCCCAGGGGACCATGTGAGTCCTCATAAAGGCAGCCGGTCGGATACATAGCAATCTGACGCTCTCAGCAATAATAGATGCTAGGAACATCTCGTACTTATGCACCTGGCTGGCAGAAGACAGTGCCCTCCTGCATTCAGCTACATTGCTGTCCTCAGTAGGGTGATAGAGTTGAATGCTGCGGGACGGCAGTATTTTGTGCTGTATTGTGTATTTGGGTATGCTGGGACAGTATTTTAAGCTGCACTATGGTATTTCTGCCCCTCCTACATATGTTGACCCTGCCTTCTGTCAATTTGGACCCACCTACAACATGAGGCCACTTTAGTTTTTTTTTCCAGGGCCACTTTAAGTTCCCAATCTGCCCCTGCCTTTGATTCTATTTGGTCTTTTATAACAATGTAAACTAAGAAATATAAAAATAAATCTTCTCCGTCTGAGAAAGATCAGTCATGATCCCCCTTCTCTTCACTATCCTGAGTCTGGTTGTAAAACAACTAGCTAGTGCAGGAATAAAGAAACCTTGTTAAGCCCTGCTCTCCCTCAGCCATATATGTATATGAATATTTTTTTGCACATTCTGGGATTCTATTGGTTGTGTCGTGGAAATTTTATTAGGATGTGTATTTAATATATTGTGTATTGTCATCATGTCTCTCAGTGTCAGGGTAAACCATTGGAGTGGATATCTTCCCGTGTATGTCCTGTCACAGCTGCTGGGAGCAGAGGTCTCCGTCAGCGAATGGTCCATGTGCTAAGCACTGGGCTGTGGGCCGGGGGAGACTGATGTGTTCAGCAGAGCAGTGTTTTGTTGGCTGATGTATGGACGCCGGCTAGGGCCCCCGCGCAAGACGCGGATTTATTGGTTTGGCGTGGATGCATTTGTTAAGAGAACAATATATGAAAGGAACGTGCGTTTGTTGTCTCTAGTGCGCCTGATCAGCCGCTGGAGATAATGACATTGTCCTGTAAATAAACATGCATGAGGATCATAGTAATTTTATCTGGCATTGATCACTGAGCAAGGCTGGATAAAATTTGCTCCAGTGGTAATGGTAGATTATTGCATACATGTTTTTGTTGGCTAGGGTATTCTAAATAATGGTGTCTTGTCTTCCTATGTCATCACTTCCTGCATCCTTGTTATGGGCCAGCCCCTTTTACACCTTTTGTGAGTAAATAAAAGTGAACAGACTGAGCAGGGCGGGGCAGTTGCTCAGCAAGAATTCAACCTGAAAACACCTTTGGCTGACTGCGGTTGAGATTTTTACCTTTCCTTACATAAAGACATTGGAGAGCGGATTACAACTATTAATATTTCTACAACAGTATGGTGAGCTTGGAAGGATTCAACGGATTTTTTTATCTGCACAGCAGGTAAAAGGAAGAGGATAGTAAACTATAGTTTTGTCTGCTGCGTCAGAGAAAATTTCTTCTTGTTAAAAGAACATTTTTCGCTCTATTTCTGTAAGGATAAGGTAAGAGTTTTTCAGAATAATTATCTTGTATTTTTGTATCTTTCTATGTACAGTTTGATTTTGTTTTGATAAGTTTTGTGCTGGATATCAGTTGAGTGTTCGGTTATGGTATAGCGCAGTGACCAGTCTGATACAGGAATCATTGTGTGAACATTAGTGGCAGTTTAGTGGTGAAATCGTCCTATAGTTGATGATTCTGCTTAACGTTTGTATATCTGTGGCTGTTACACTGAATTGTAGACTTGTTTGGCATAATTAATACGGGTATTACAGTGAAGAAAGGAAGTGCTTGGTACCAGTGTTTTGTTTTCTTGTGCAATGGAAAGTATTTTTAAAGAAGTTGCAAAATTGAAGGACACGGCGGCCATTCTTTAGGCTATGCAGGGATCTACTGATCCATGGCTGCAGGCTCAGAATTGTGTAGCAAACCTGATCGGTACCAAAAAATGGCGCAAAAGGAAAGGCAAGTATGTTCAGATTTTTGCTGCTGGGTGGATAGCGGATAAATATCAGGAGTCTTGTAGGCTGAAGCTGAGTTTGGAAGGAGAAGTGGAAGATTTAAAAGTGGAAATTGTTAAATTGAGAACTCTTGTCCAGCAGGCAGCTGAAGCTAGCGCTAATTATGAATGTACTGTGAGGTGTAATACTGAGCTGCGCAAGGAAAATGAATGTTTATCTGAAAGCCTGACGCATGCACAGGGTGCTGTAAGGGAACTGCCAGAGTTATTGAAACAACCGTTGGAGAGTAATGTGTCTGGGATTAGAGGAAATGTATGGGCTATAAGCATGGATAAGTCTGAGGACTGTGGTTCAGATAGTGGAACCGACTCAGGTATGGAGATGGACAATGTGTCTGACCCTGGAGTTGGAAGTATTAACACAAGGCCAGAAGATTCCTCAGATGAGTCCGTGGTAAGTGGACTCAATACAGATAGTAGTGTGGGATCTAGTCATGCTAGGATGGTTAATGTTTTGCACCAAGTCAAATCACCATGTGCCCAGACAAGGTATTGTGCAGGGAGACAAGCTATTCGTTGTTTTGCATGCAGGGAATACGGGCACATTGCACGATATTGTAACGTTGCTAATGCCAACAGACACAGGTATGTTAACTACCCCAGAACCACACCTAGAAGTGAAGTGGTTTATTCAGCAAGGTGGGCTAATGGTCCCAGACATGGTTCTTTGCAAAGGCATAGAACCCAGGGACAGCCAAGGTCTTTGATCAATGAAGCGGATTTTAAATCACAATATGAACAGTTAAAATGTGAAAATGTGAAGCTCAGAGAGGAAAGAGATCGGTTCTTGGAATTCAGTAGAGTTTCTAATTTTTGTGTGCCAAAGAAGGGTACATTAAGGTCTTTGTAAACCATTTTAACTCTTAAGACCTAATTTAAATAGATTTTTCCCTTCCCCTAGGAAAAAACGGTTTTGGGACCTTGTAATGTTAAATCCTGCTTCTCTGGTAAAATGAATCTAAAGCTGGTTTAGGGCTGGGCAAATTAACATTTCAATGACTGGGTGGGTAGATTTCTCCTGTACGGTTTCAGGTGAACCCTCCAAGACATTGATTTGTTAATTCAGTCCTATACAGTTGTATGTGTTCCAGAGGGTTTTTGTTTTTGTATTTGGGTCTCAGTTTTAAGTTAACATTTACTTGTTACTGAATCTCTTTACTGAATTACTTTTTTAGGTTTTTATTGATGTAATCAATTTTTTTTCAGTTTTTCCTTATTTACCAACCCATTTTTATTTTTAGTCTATTATTATTTTTTTTCCTTTTTCATATTTTGGCGCTTTTCTCTTTTTCTTTCTTTTTCTCTTTCTAGCCCTCTCTCTTCTCTGTAGATTTGGTTAGGAGTACTGGGGGTCTCATGATATTGTGTGGGAACTACTGTCTGAATTCAAGGGTTGCTGCTGAGCGAGAGGTTTTTGATCAGTCACTGCAAAAAGGGCTTCGTGTGCTATTCAGCTTGACTATATAGAATCATATCGGCAAAGGAAAGTGAGTTGATGAGCTTTTTTTAAGGAGACAAGGTGATATATATCACCGGGGCATACCAATAGCTGTGTGAGTAACCCCATTCCCAACAGGAGTACTGTGTGTTTGTTTCCTGTGCACCCCTCGTCCCCACAGAAGGTACTGTGTGTTCTCTGTGCACCCCTTTTTCCACTCCAGGTCAATTGGAAGCCCTATCCTGTGGTCAGGTCACTATTCAGAGCCAAAACCGAGGCTGGTATATCTCATTAGGAGACTCAGAGGGCCGCCGTGTGTCGGCGAGAGCCCTTTTCCTCACACTGATTACTCCTTTTCCTGAGGTCTAACTAGGGTAAACGGAGTCCGTGTGTCGGTGCCAGAAACCCTAGGGCAACTCAGAGGCGAACGAAGGGGAGTAGCAGCCGTCCAGGCGTGTGTCGCGGGACAAGTCCTTGCTTAGGTCGCGGGACACTGTAGGATGGACGCACCTACTTTTAGAAGGCTCGAGCATGGGTTTAGGAAAATTTAGGGAACAGAAGGGTACCACTTCTGACTATAGGACAGCCAAGCAGTACATGAAATCCATCTATGGAGGAGGAGTTGTTAAGCCCCTCAAAGATTGGCCCCAAGGGACTGTAGAGAGAGAGTGGACCATCCCCAAAGAAGGGACCTTTGAGGTCTGGATTGGGAAAAAGTTTGTCCGTGAATTCCCCACTACACTCCAAAGCCATGGTTCCCTGCAGAAAGCAGAACTGTGGCTGCACGAATCCATCGATCTCCAGCAACAGGGCATTCAAAAGTCCCAGACAGTGCGAACTAACACTGTCATGTACTCCCGTCCCGCTAAGACTGCAGAGTCCAAGAGAAGCGCTTTTCTCTTTCTCTTTTCTCTCTCTCATCCCTCCCTCATCTCTCCATCTAACCTTGAGACGATGCACCATGTTTAATCCAGTTTCTCTTCGTCCTGGTTTTAAGGACGATGAAAAGGGGGGAAAGTTGTGCCAAAAACAACGATCTTCAAACTTTCTAACCTCTCAAATGTCAATCAATTTCTAACCTAGTAGGGAATTACGTTGAAAAACATCACGACTGCCTTTTCTTTGATGGTACTTGGGTCAGATTTTTGCAAAGAAGATAAAAATCACGGCCGATCCATGGCCTGAATGTTCCGCTGTAACCCTTTTATTCCATCAGTTATGCCCCCAGGCAGCCCCATGGGTTATCACCCGATGTCCACCAACGGGTTCGGGAGTTCCTCCTGGACCCAGACTCAATAACCAGTGTTCATTCTAGTCAACCAGGTGATTGGGTCGTGCTAAAGAAACATCCGAGGACGGGACTAGAGACGAGATATCTTGGGCCATTCCAGGTGCTGCTGATGACGCCAACCTCTCTGAAGTTCGAGGGACGAGACAACTGGATCCACACCGGTCACTGCAAGAAGCTGCTCAAAGAATGCAGAGTATCACTTTTGTTTATTTGCTACAAGGAGGCATTTGTTGATAGCACATAACAATACATTCCTAGAGGGTAATATCAGCTATAGGTTTAATATTAGCTCTGGCTCCTGCTCCTCGCTTGTCAATCCTGTATGGGTGTCCGGGCAGCTAGGCGGCCCGTAGATGTGGTAAAGGGCATAAGTTTGTGGGATCCTCCAGTTGTGAGGAAGGTATACGGTTATGCCTGGCTAGCAGACACCATTGACAAGGGTCAGGCCCATACTGACAGGAGCAGGGCAGAGGCGGAGCTATGACTAGTGAGGGTCAGAATCCTTTTTAAAGCTTTGGGCGGTCTTGGGGCTCACTGGTTTTCCATTGGATCCGGGCGAAAGGAAATAGGACATGTACTTATGTTTTTTTGTTTCCATTCTTTCTATACGCCAGAGTGAGATGTTCCTGATGTCTAATCGACAGAGTTACCGAAGCCCGAAAAGACAAGACGCCCTGAAGACCAAACCATGGACCAGATGCAGAGGATCCCAAACCAGCCAGCGACCAACTCGAAACGCCACGTCCTAAGTCACCTCCCGAAGAAAAGAAGCTACGTGTCAAGATTGACTTTCTATTTTCCATTATATAATTAGCTCCAGTGGTAATGGTAGATTATTGCATACATGTGTTTGTTGCCTAAGGTATTCTAAATTATGGTGTCTTGTCTTCCTATGTCATCACTTCCTGTATGTCATCACTTCCTGCATCCTTGTTATGGGCCAGCCCCTTTTACACCTTTTGTGAGCAAATAAAAGTGAACAGACTGAGCAGGGCGGGGCAGTTGCTCAGCAAGAATTCAACATGAAAACACCTTTGGCTGACTGCGGTTGAGATTTTTACCTTTCCTTACATAAAGACATTGGAGAGTAGACTACAACTATTAATATTTCTACAACAGTTGTGTATTACAAATATTTGAATGATATTTTATGCTATTCTTAGAATTGTACTGTAGTAACAAATAGCTGCTTCACATTTCTATTGTATTATGGGTCCAGCTGCACTCTCAAGAAATAAAAACATTTAGAGCTGCTGTCATATATTCATAACATATATATATATATATATATATATATATATATATATAGTGTAATTTATCATTCTGAAATACACCTAAATTAGACGTATTTCAGGTGAAGTCCACAATTCACTGCAACTTCACCCGGCTCACTCCAGGTCTAAATAAGGGGGCGTGGGTGGGGAAAGGGATGGGTCCGGAGGCCCGTCTGATTTACCATTTTCTACGTCTGTTTTAGGCGTAGAAAAAGGTTTAAATGTAAGACAGCTTGGAAGCTGTCTTACATTTAGAACTGGCACTGGATTCGCCAAAGTTATGGAGAGGCCTGCCCCTCTTCATAACTTCGGCGGATCCACTGCCGGCTTAGGGCTTTATTAAGACTGGCGTCTAAACCGCTGGTCTTAATAAATGTGCCCAATAATCTTTATAAGTGGCAGATTATAATATGAGTGATTTGCGCAGCCTCCAGGGACCCCCCCTTAACTGCCGAAAGACCTGATGCACAAAGTGATTTCATCGTGCTTTTTGTCATAATCGCTAATCAAAGAAAAACTCACAACAAAATGGCTCTTTTTTAATGGCCCCTGGCCCAAAGACTTGATGTACAATGTGCTTTTATCTCTGTATCATGCTCTCTGGTTAGTGTTGTGCAATATTAGGCACAACACTAATGTGAGCTGTCGGAGCATATCTCTGGGACCGATGCAGCCAAAGCTATTTGCAGTACTCCAAGAACTGTAGTCAACCGACAGGAGTAATTTATACACAGGGGATGGCTGAAAGTGGTGAACCAGGACGATCTCACTTTTTTAGTTGGCTTGTTGGTGCAAGAACACAACTAATGGAACTTTATTAATAGGCCTACTTCATATGGACGAGTTTCAGGGTACTAGGACCCCTTTTTCAAGTCTAAAATGTAACATGAATAATTTACAAATAAAATCATAACTAGTTCCTGGAACATAAAATACAAGATAGAATACTTAAAAGAAAAGATTATAAAATGAGTTAGTTGATGAAATAAGTAAAATATAACCAATAACAAGAGTTCAAATGCCCCTACATGTATAAAATGTAATTAAGATATAAACTTATGAAAATAAATAGAAAAGCGTTTACTCGAGTTACATTTATGGTATCACATACACAAAGTGTATTACCTTTATAATCTATCTCATTGAATGTAAATATGTACTCCAATATATCGGTGTCACAGCTGTGTCACGATTTTGTTGCTGTACGCCGTGATACATTACCCGTGCATGCTGTTGCCAGGGGCAACGTGTTGGTATGTCTCCATGTGTGTGCACTGCCCCTTATATCTTAGTTCCTTCCATGTGTGTTGCTAGAGGGGTTAACTTCCTGGCTCAGTGTGGCCAATTGATGTTTATTTTGCCTGTGGCTGGCAGGATGGAGTCAGTTATCCTCCAGCCTTGGTGTGTGCTGGAGCTTGCTCTTGTCCAGCTTATTCCATCTGTCCAGTTTGAGGGCCACCTTGTTGGACATAGATTGTCATCCCTTATGTATCCTCCATGTTCCCTTCCTTACCAGTGTTGATGTTTGGTGTGGGTTTATGTTCAGGGTGTGGTAGTTTCATGTCTGGTCTTATGGTGTTGTTCCTCCAGCATGTATGCAAGGCGTTTCCCTGTGTGTTGTGCCTCCGGTGAGTGGGCTCTTGGGTTCCTCGGAGGGGGAAGCGTGACACAGCTGTGACAATCGGATGCACAATTCTCTTTCTTTGTGAAAGAATGAATAAACATTGGTGGAATATTATGCAGAGTTATGCAAAACACAGTACGTCCAGGCACACAGTAACAACCCTACAAAGCCATAAATCCCAATGAAAAGATCTTGTCCAGACCGCTTCCAAGCACTGGCGTACTGCCAATATAGGCAGAGCACACACTTGCTATGGGGCCCGTATGTCTGAATAGCTCCGCCTCTTTTCTGAATACTTTCTCCCTTCCTCCTTGCCTCTGCTGCTGCCTGCCAACTGCCTAATCTATAATTTTATTGGTTCCTCCATGGTGTGTGTGGGATACACAGCTGGCCAATAAGTAAGGAAGATGGTTCGCTCTCTGCACTGCTTATTGGCTGATTTTTAAACACCGCCTTCTGATCTCACTCTGGACTCTGCTGCTTCACGTGCCTGCCCTATCTGTCATCATTGCAGAGAATAAGCAGCAGAGCCCTTTGATAGAAAGAAATAGAGGACCCACGTCACATCCAGCAGTGCTCCGCTGCTCTGACCTTCTCCTGACCTCTGTGATCTGTAGCCTGGAATCTGGACTAGAGACAGCGCAGGAAGAAGCCATCAGAAGCACAGGTCCAACTCCTGGAGCCCATCCTTAGCCCGCACAGACGTGGTAGACAGCTATTAATTCTGTAAGTGACTGTTAGTGTAGTCACACACTGTGCTGTAAGTGATATACAGTACAGACCAAAAGTTTGGACACACCTTCTCATTCAAAGAGTTTTCTTTATTTTCATGACTATGAAAATTGTAGATTCACACTGAAGGCATCAAAACTATGAATTAACACATGTGGAATTATGTACATAACAAACAAGTGTGAAACAACTGAAAATATGTCATATTCTAGGTTCTTCAAAGTAGCCACCTTTTGCTTTGATTACTGCTTTGCACACTATTGGCATTCTCTTGATGAGCTTCAAGAGGTAGTCCCCTGAAATGGTTTTCACTTCACAGGTGTGCCCTGTCAGGTTTAATAAGTGGGATTTCTTGCCTTATAAATGGGGTTGGGACCATCAGTTGCGTTGAGGTGAAGTCAGGTGGATACACAGCTGATAGTCCTACTGAATAGACTGTTAAAATTTGTATTATGGCAAGAAAAAAGCAGCTAAGTAAAGAAAAACGAGTGGCCATCATTACTTTAAGAAGTGAAGGTCAGTCAGTCAGCCGAAAAATTGGGAAAACTTTGAAAGTAAGGGCTATTTGACCATGAAGGAGAGTGATGGGGTGCTGCGCCAGATGACCTGGCCTCCACAGTCACCGGACCTGAACCCAATCGAGATGGTTTGGAGTGAGCTGGACCGCAGAGTGAAGGCAAAAGGGCCAACAAGTGCTAAGCATCTCTGGGAACTCCTTCAAGACTGTTGGAAGACCATTTCAGGTGACTACCTCTTGAAGCTCATCAAGAGAATGCCAAGAGTATGCAAAGCAGTAATCAAAGCAAAAGGTGGCTACTTTGAAGAACCTAGAATATGACATATTTTCAGTTGTTTCACACTTGTTTGTTATGAATATAATTCCACATGTGTTAATTCATAGTTTTGATGCCTTCATAGTCATGAAAATAAAGAAAACTCTTTGAATGAGAAGGTGTGTCCAAACTTTTGGTCTGTACTGTATATATGGCATATACATAATATTTAATAACATAGACCCCCCCCCATAGACCCCTTATATGTTCAAGTTCTGAGAGGTTCAGTCCCTGCCCTTTATTGCCCTATTAGTAATATCCTATTTCTAATAGGACACTGAGAGGCAGGGAATGCTACCTAGATGTGCAACAGTGATGGTGCAGGCTCAGGAGTTCAGCCTGTGCCATCAACTGTTTTTGTTAGCTGTAACCTACAACTGACACATAGGTTAAGATGGCAGGGCTGGAGCAAGCACCAATTCTGCCATTTTAACCCTTTAAATGCAGCATGCTGATGTAACAAAGGTTATGCACATAGGGGGGTCATTTATTATACTGAAATACGCCTAAATTAGGAGTATTTCAGGCGCAGAGGGTGGCGCAGCAGTTAGTTGCGCTGCTATCTGCGACTTTTTCCCGCTCACGCCAGGTCTAAACTTGCTGGCGGGGAAGGGGACAGGCATAGAAAATGGTCTAAATGTCAGACAGCTCGGAAGCAGTCTTACATTTAGAACTGGTGCTGGATGCGCCAAAGTTTTGGACAGACAGGCGCTCCTACATAACTTCTGCGGAACCACTGCCAGGACGTCTAAACCGCCGCTCTACATAAATGTGCCCCATAAAATGTATCCATAACATTCTTATTAGGTTAGTGCAATAATTGTACTTTTTAGGCCTCATTCACATTTCCATTTTTCACAAACATGTGCTGTCTGTATTTTCTGCAGACAGCACACCAGGGCTGGTGCAAGGATTTTTGCCGCCCTAGGCAAAGATCCATTTTGCCGCCCCCTCATGTCACTCACTCACTGACAGACACACACACACACACTGACAGACACGCACTCAGACACTCACTGAATGACGTACACAGAAACTCACTGACAGACACACATACACTCACTGACAGACACACATACACTCAGACACTCACTGAATGACGTACACAGAAACTCACTGACAGACACACATACACTCACTGACAGACACACATACACTGCGTGCAGAATTATTAGGCAAATGAGTATTTTGACCACATCATCCTCTTTATGCATGTTGTCTTACTCCAAGCTGTATAGGCTCGAAAGCCTACTACCAATTAAGCATATTAGGTGATGTGCATCTCTGTAATGAGAAGGGGTGTGGTCTAATGACATCAACACCCTATATTAGGTGTGCATAATTATTAGGCAACTTCCTTTCCTTTGGCAAAATGGGTCAAAAGAAGGACTTGACAGGCTCAGAAAAGTCTAAAATAGTGAGATATCTTGCAGAGGGATGCAGCACTCTTAAAATTGCAAAGCTTCTGAAGCGTGATCATCGAACAATCAAGCGTTTCATTCAAAATAGTCAACAGGGTCGCAAGAAGCGTGTGGAAAAACCAAGGCGCAAAATAACTGCCCATGAACTGAGAAAAGTCAAGCGTGCAGCTGCCAAGATGCCACTTGCCACCAGTTTGGCCATATTTCAGAGCTGCAACATCATTGGAGTGCCCAAAAGCACAAGGTGTGCAATACTCAGAGACATGGCCAAGGTAAGAAAGGCTGAAAGACGACCACCACTGAACAAGACACACAAACTGAAACGTCAAGACTGGGCCAAGAAATATCTCAAGACTGATTTATCTAAGGTTTTATGGACTGATGAAATGAGAGTGAGTCTTGATGGGCCAGATGGATGGGCCCGTGGCTGGATTGGTAAAGGGCAGAGAGCTCCAGTCCGACTCAGACGCCAGCAAGGTGGAGGTGGAGTACTGGTTTGGGCTGGTATCATCAAAGATGAGCTTGTGGGGCCTTTTCGGGTTGAGGATGGAGTCAAGCTCAACTCCCAGTCCTACTGCCAGTTTCTGGAAGACACCTTCTTCAAGCAGTGGTACAGGAAGAAGTCTGTATCCTTCAAGAAAAACATGATTTTCATGCAGGACAATGCTCCATCACACGCGTCCAAGTACTCCACAGCGTGGCTGGCAAGAAAGGGTATAAAAGAAGAAAATCTAATGACATGGCCTCCTTGTTCACCTGATCTGAACCCCATTGAGAACCTGTGGTCCATCATCAAATGTGAGATTTACAAGGAGGGAAAACAGTACACCTCTCTGAACAGTGTCTGGGAGGCTGTGGTTGCTGCTGCACGCAATGTTGATGGTGAACAGATCAAAACACTGACAGAATCCATGGATGGCAGGCTTTTGAGTGTCCTTGCAAAGAAAGGTGGCTATATTGGTCACTGATTTGTTTTTGTTTTGTTTTTGAATGTCAGAAATGTATATTTAGGAATGTTGAGATGTTATATTGGTTTCACTGGTAAAAATAAATAATTGAAATGGGTATATATTTGTTTTTTGTTAAGTTGCCTAATAATTATGCACAGTAATAGTCACCTGCACACACAGATATCCCCTTAAAATAGCTAAAACTAAAAACAAACTAAAAACTACTTCCAAAAATATTCAGCTTTGATATTAATGAGTTTTTTGGGTTCATTGAGAACATGGTTGTTGTTCAATAATAAAATTAATCCTCAAAAATACAACTTGCCTAATAATTCTGCACTCCCTGTACACTCAGACACTCACTGAATGACGTACACAGAAACTCACTGACAGACATACTCACTGACAGACACACATACACTCACTGACAGACAGACACACACTCACTCACTGACAGACAGACATACACCTACCCACTGAAACACACACACACACACACACAGAAACTCATTGACAGACACTCACTCACTGGCAGACAAACATACACATATACTCACTGACAAACACACAGACACTTACTTACTGACCGACAGACATCCACACTCACTCACTGACATACACACACAGACACTCAATGACAGACACACATACATTCACTGACAGAAAGACACACATACATACACTCACTCACTGACATAAATACACAGGCAGACACTCACTCAGTCAAACACTTAAACACTCACCTCCCTGGGGTCCAGTGTGGTGCAGCTCCTCAGTCCTCCTGCGCGCCGTTAAGTATGCCGGGGCCGGAATGACGTGATATTCCGGCATCACAGAGGGCGCACGAGGGAGGAGTGGGGAGCTGCTAGAACAGCCTCCCTTGCCGCCCGCCTCCTCTCCTCCGGTAATTTACTGGCAGAGCAAGCACCTGTCATCAGGGTAAGCAGATGCCTGCTCTGCCATATTTAAGAAGGACCTCCACCTCCTGGCCCCCCTGTAACAGCGCTGGGGGTGGCTCAAGAGCCGCTTGCCCAGGGCTGCAGCCCCAGTCAGGGTGAGCTCACCAGGGTTCCCCCAGCAGGCCAGCGCCCTAGGCGAACGCCTAGTTCGCCTATATGGTTGCACCGGCCCTGCAGCACACGTACCCATTGATTTTAATATGTCTCACTGACAAATCCATTGAAGTCTATAGGTCTGTGAAAATCACGAACACAACATGGATGACATCCGTGTTTGGTCCATTTTATACTGATAGGAGACACTCTGGAAATTAATTTTCAGCTGAGCATTGTCTGTGGAATACGGATGACATGCGGAGGGCAAAAAATGAAAACACATGGACTAAACACGGATCCTTCACATACATTTTCACAGATGAAATGTGGATGGTTGTTTTAACGGACACGAAAATGTGAATGAGGCCTTACTGTGGGAAGGGAGGTGGCCCAATTCTGAATTTTGCCCTGGGGCCTAATGATTTCTATGTACGCTCCTGCTGTGTGTGTGTGTATATATTGTGGGGGGTTAGCTATTCTCCGGTCTGTACTGTATGTATATATATTCTCCCTGAGACGCCTCGATCTGTCCATTTTACCCCTATTGTGAATGAGGCCTCTGTTGATGCATTTATTACTGCTGTCAAATTTGACATATCTGCATATAAGTTGAGATGTAGGAATTATGTTTTTAAACATCCTAATCTTTCCAAGATGGAAATTGAGGCACTTGACCAACTAAGACAGGACCCTTCTTTGACAATTAAACCTGCGGACAAGGGTGGCGCAGTGGTCGTCATGGACACCAGCAAATATGTGAGCGAGATTCAATGTCAGCTGGATGACAAGGATGTTTACTCTGTCCTTCAGACTGACCCTAAATTTGGGATAGCCAGACTTATCAGGGAATGTTTGTCTGATGCCATGTTGGCAGGCACCATTGATGATGACTTGTGCACGTTTCTCACTGTAGACCATCCGGTTACGCCAGTCCTGTATTTACTTCCTAAAGTGCACAAGTCGCTTAAGGATCCACCCGGACGCCCTATTGTGTCCGGTTCGGACTCCATCTTTAGTTGCATTGCCATCTTCCTTGATAAAGTCTTGCATGACTTTGCTACAGGGGCTGAGTCGTATATACAGGATACAACTGATTTCCTGTGCAGGTTGGACAAGATTGATTTTGCTGGTGTCCATGAGGTCCGTCTGGCATCTTTTGATGTCACCTCTTTGTCTACCTCGATTGATCACGATATAGGTATAGGTGCCATTGAACGTATGCTGGGTTCCTCATCCTACTCTACGGCTGCTAGACAGTTTATTATTGATCTACTGCAGATTATCTTAAGACACAACTATTTCCATTTTTAGGATACGTTTTTTCAACAAAAAAGGGGCGTGGCGATGGGGTCTAATGTAGCACCCACCTACGCAAATATCTTTATGAGGTGCTTTGAGGAGGATGTCGTCCATGTGTCACACCACCGCAACCATTGGCTGCGGTGGTGGAGATACATTGACGACATCTTCCTCATATGGACGGGTAGTGTTGCCCAACTTGATGAGTTTCATTTGTTCCTTAACAGTGTCAATAAGGACCTTCAATTCACCTTGGTCCATTCTGGTACTGAACTACAGTTCTTAGATACCACAGTCATCTACAATCAGGGCAAGCTGCATACACAGTTATATACCAAGCCCACGGATAAGAACACTCTCCTTTGCTTTAATAGTGGTCACCCACGTAGTATGCTTAAGTATTTGCCTTTTTCCCAGTTCCTTAGGGTCAAACGCATCGTTTCTGAACCAGAACAGGTTGACCTGGCTTTGGACAGCATGGCCAGGAAATTCCAGAAAAGGGGGTATCCTACCCAGCTCCTTGATTCCCACAAACATAACCTAGCCTAGATAGGAGTAGCACTTTGGAGAGGGGGACGTCCGATAGGTCCACTAATCTCTAAATATACGGAGCAAAGTGAGGCAATCAATCGCATCATCAAGCGACATTGGGGGATCCTGGGTGGCTGCCATAGTGAGATGTTAGAATTTAGATCCCCTCCCCTCTTCTCTTTTTGCAGGTCCAGAAATTTGCGTGACCAACTTGTCAGAGCAGATATTGGACCCAGGTCCAAGTCTGTTCAAACTTCCTTAACTACACATGGCAAGGGCAGTTTCCCCTGTCTATGCTGTATTGACTGCAAATATATGGGTAGGGGCAGTACTTTTGTCCATCCTATCACTGGAGTTTCATACCCAATTCGATTTCACCTTACATACAATTCCAATTACGTAATTTATGTTCTGATTTGTCCGTGCAAATTACTATATGTGGGTGAAACGTCGACGGATGTCAAAACGCGGTTGAACAATCACAGATTGTCTATACGCAAAAAAAGAAAGGACCTCCCTGTTGCCAAACATTTTACGGAGTTTCAACACTCCGAAAAAGATCTTAAATGTTGGGCTATTGACCATATACCCATGCCAAGACGTGGGGGCAACAGGGTGTTGATCCTTAGAAAAAGAGAGCTTTTTTGGATCTATACTCTCAATAGTTTGAGACCTAATGGGTTTAATGTGGATTACAATCCGGGGATATATGTTTAGAGGAGTAGTTTGCCCCACAATGTTATTTATGCGATATGTGTCTCTTTTTCGGTGTTACATAGTGCACTATGAACACTATTAAGCCATTCTTTAAGTTTTTCTTTCTCTTTTATTCTCACAGATAAGAATGATGCTGCGGGTTGGAGAAGTGAGACATACCCGATGTGTTCTGTATTTGCCTACATGCCTCCATTCAGTGTACATGATGGCTTTTGCTTTGTTTACACTTTTTCATGCCTGTTATATTATGCTACCTATTGTGTGTCCTATATTGAATGTGTCCCCATTGGGAATTGTTGGCCTTTCTGTGGCATGCCCGCAGCGTTTTTCGCTTTGTGCATTGCTTCATTTGGTCCATCTGTGAGGTGAGTTGTATCTTTCATAGCTGCACTCTCTCCTCTGTCTCTTATGGGTATACAATTAGGTACACGGCACTATTTCCGTTTTGCGCTGTCCTGTCTATTACTAGGCTATGCGCACGCACAATAGTTGGTATTATTTATCTTTTATTCTTTTTCTTTTTCATGATGGTTGATTAAGTGTTTTTTCGTTGTCATCTTGCGCATACTCTCGCTATCATATGTGAGGACATTACACTATATCGCATCGTTGATGCGGTTTAGTATTTGCGCTTTTTTCCATTTGAAAGTTTCTGTACCTCTTTCAAGATGGCCGACAAAGCGCTTCCAGACTTGTGCGCATGTTCCGGCTACGTAATCTGAGGAAGCCACATCATGTTTCTTATGCGACTTGGCGCCTGCGCACTGTATCCATCTGAACACCGGACGTGGCGGTATTCGACATGTGTGGCACGGATAATGACAGCGGGTATGTCATCGCTCCCCCCTCCCTTTGGCAGCATCATTTCTTCTCGTCCCTCCCACCATTTGTGCACCTGGTATTTATTGATTGATTAATATATTTCTATGCTATAATGCACTTTTATGCTATAATGCATTCACTTTACAATGTATTTTGTACACATCAGTGATTTATTTTTGCATATGACACTGTTATACTTACATTCCGATTTTTTATATATGCACTATTGGCACTTTATTGTATATGTTTGTTAATTGACTATATTGTGATGTCATAGGGGTTGGACTATATATACCCCACTTTATATTGTGTTCATTGCTTGAAAAAGGCTCTTGTATGAGCTGAAACGTTGCCATCCACATGGGTGAATAAACACCACTAGCTTTTACTTGGAGTGCTGACCGTTTTTTCATCTCTATCAGACGGGGTAAGCTGCTACATCCCTGGACCTAGCACCCTCCTTGTGTTTTTTCCAGTGCCGCCATTATTTTCTTTTATATATATATATATATATATATATATAAAAAACGTAAATTGTACTTTATATTTTTGCGGGGAGAGAGGGGCTCAATACTGAGTTTTGCTATGGGGCCCCATGATTTCTATGTATGCCCCTGCTTCCAAGTTCTGGATATACAAGTTACAATCCTTTGAACTGTAGGGCACCTACATTTAACTTTGATTTAACAAGCTCTTACCTAAACCCTTTAAGGACCTATGACGTACATGTACGTCATAGGTCCGGTCACTAATCATGGCGCCCGCTCGCACATGCAGTGGTCGCCTTAGCAGCGGAGTTTCTGCTATTTTAAATAGCATAGACCCTTGGCACATGTATGCGATCAGCCATAAGGCTGATCACATACATTTTCCCTTTCAGATGCCGTGGTCAAATGCGGAGGTCCCGCACTTCCGTTCAGGTAACAGCGTTCCCCGGCTGAGATCTGGGAACCTGTTACCTTGCACTAATAGTCTGAAGCCTCAAGCAGGCTTCAGTGCCTATTAGATGACTATACCAATACAGGCCACTAGGTGGCAGCATTGTATTGGTATAGTGCAAATGAAATGTTCAATGATGTCTATATACTATAACACAATAGGCAAACTAATGATTGCCAGTTATTGTCACCCCCCCCCCCCAAAGTTTTTACAAATATAAAAAGATAAAAGTTCAAATCACCCCCCTTTCCTTAAAATAAAAATACTTAAACAATAAAAAAAAATAAACATCATGGGCATCGCCACGTGTGAAAATGTCCATACTATTAAAATATAACAATATTAATGGCATACGGCAAATGGCGTAACGGAAAAAAAAAATTAAACAGCCAATTTGCAATTTTTTGTCACTTCAAATACCCAATAATTTTTTTATAAAAAGTGATCAAAAAGTTGCACACACTTAAAATTGTTATCACTGAAAAGAACAGATCGTCCCGCAAAAAATGAGCCCTCAAACAGCCCCGTAGACATAACTACAAAAAAGTTATAGGGGTCAGAATATGGTAATAAAAAAATAAAAAAATCCTCAAAGGTTTACATTTTTTTTCAGTATTAAACCGCAAGAAAGATTATACAAGTGTAGTATCATTGTAACCGTACTGACCTGGAGAATGAAGATAACCGCAGGGTGTACAGTGTAAAATATATATAAAAACCTTTATCAGAATTGCGTTTTTTCTCAATTCTACCCAATTTTGAAATTTTTTGCTGCTTCCTACTACATGGTATGCAACCACAAATGATGCCATTAGAAAGTACAACTTGTCCCTCAAAAAATAAGCCCTCATAAGGCTATGTGAATGAAAAAATAAAAAAGTTAGGACTATGGGAAGGCGGGAAGTGAAAAACAAAAACACAAAAATGGAAAAGCCCAGGGTCCTTAACCCCTTCAAGACCAAGCTAGTTTTCACCATAAGGACCAAGCCACATTTTGCAAATCTGACATGTTTCACTTTATGTGGTAATAACTCTGGAACGCTTTTACTTATATAAGCGATTCTGAGACTGTTTTCTCGTGACATATTGTACTTCATGTTAGTGGTAAATTTGAGTCAATATGTTTCACCTTTATTTATAAAAAAATTCCCAAATTTACAGAAGATTTGGAAAAATTTGCAATTTTCTAAATTGGAATTTCTCTGGTTCTCTGACAGACAGTGGTAACTTACAAATTAGTTATTACTTTACATTTACCATATGTCTACTTCATGCTTGCATCATTTTGTAAATGTTATTTTATTTTTTTGGGATGTTAGAAGGCTTAGAAATTTAGAAGCAAATTTTTAATTTTTTCAGAACATTTCCAAAACCCATTTTTTAAGGACCAGTTCATGTCTTAAGTCACTTTGTGAGGCTTATATAATAGAAACCACCCAAAAATGACCCCATTTTAGAAATTACACCCCTCAAGGTATTCAAAACTAATTTTACAAACGTTGTTAACCCTTTAAGTGTTCCACCAGAATTAATGGAAAATGGAGGTGAATTTTTAAAATTTCAATTTTTCTGGCAGATTTTTCCATTTAGATCCATTTCTCCTGCAACCCAGCAAGGGTTAACAGCAAAATAAACCTCAATATTTGTTACCCTGATTCTTAAGTTTACAGAAACACCCCATATGTGGTCATAAAGTGCTATATGGGGGCACAGCAAGGCTCAGAATGAGAGGAACACTGTGTGGCTTTTGGAAGGCAGATTTCGCTGGAATAATTTTCAGGCACCATGTCGCATTTGAAGACACCCTGAGGCACCCCAACTGTGAAAAATCCCCAAAAATGACCCCATTAAGGAAACTACACCCCCCCCCAAGGAATTTTTCAAGGGGTTCACAGTGCACTTTGGCCCAATAGCCGTTCTATAGAATTTAGAAAGACTTGGCAGTGAAAATGAAAAATTTCATATTTTACAAGAATATCTCGCTTTAGGCCCAAATTTTTCTTTTTTTTTTTGTAAATTCTTTATTTTCAGAATTTTTCAAACAAGATATTGACAAACAATAGCCTGTTGGCCATAGATTGAAATTACACCAAGCCAATGGCACAAGTACATAAGCATAACAAATAACAAATGCTTAAAGTAACATCATATAGTCATATGTGGTAGAACCTGCTCTGGCAATGATTGCGGACTCCTGTATTACTCCTAGGAGCATAAGAGATTTGCTCCGTGGTAGCCTAGTGGAGTAATTAGGGGAGCTATGGCTGCCTGGAAGATATGCACAATTATACCTTATAGAGGGACAGAGAGAAGAAAAAGGAAATGGGGGTATAATTTAGAGGGAAAAGAAGAGAGGAGGGGAGGAGTGGGGGGGGGGAGAGAAAATAGACAGTGTTCGAGCAGTTTCAGTACACGGTAGGATTATATGCGCGTTGGAGGGCAAAACTTGAAATTAGGTTGTCGACCAAAAGACGCTAACCTACTTCTAACTTGCTATGTGGGGATCAAGGCAATTTGCATCACTGCTCTCGCCCGACAGCCTCCAAGGGAGCCAGGTTTTCAGAAATTTCTCGTGATTTCTGTTAATCCAGCTTGTCATTTCTTCGAAATGGCATATTTGATTTACTTTAGCTATCCATTCCTTCATTGAGGGAGCATTAGGGTCTCTCCAGTGAAGAGGTATGATGGCTTTGGCCGCTGCTATGAGATGAGTTACTAAGTTGTGTTTGGATGGCCTGTAAAGGTCGGATGGAAGTGAGAAGATTACCATTTCAAGAGTAATCTTTAGCCCAACAGGTGAGACTTTGTTGATAGTTTTATTGACGCCTTCCCAGAAAGGGATGATAAGAGGGCATGTCCACCATATATGGGATAGAGATCCTTCTCCTCCACCACATATCCAGCAAGACCGATCAGGGGATAGCCCGCATCTATGCAAGAACTCAGGAGTTCTGTACCATCTAGAAAGGAGCTTGAAGTGGTTTTCCTGCAAGCGCGTGCACGGTGATGAGCCATGCGAAAAAGCTAGGAGTTTTTTAAGTTCCTGATCTGAGAAAACAATGCCAAGCTCCCTCTCCCAGTCTCTGACATAAAAGGGTTTTACCACCTCGCCCTCGGCTCCCACCAAGGCGTAGATTGCTGACATTTTCCTCTGTTTACAAAGTGGGGTTAGAAGAGTCTTTTCAAACTCTGTCATTTGCCTTGTTGAGTTGAGTTTCTCTCTCAGTCCTCCACACACAGCACCTTTGTATGCCTTTGTAAGAAGCTAGGGGAGTTTTTTATTCGTTCTGGAAGCCGGTTTAAGATACACGTTTCCGTGTCTGGGGTTAATTCCCCTAGTCTGGTCTGAGTTAGAAGTGACCATACTTCCTGGTGGATATCTCCATTAATACCCAAGAGGTCTGGGATGAGGTTTCCAGGTAGTAGAAGGGACGGGTCAGGTGCTAACTTTTTGCCTAGTTCCTTCCACGTCTCTCTTATCCCTTTCAATAGGGGGTCATTAACATTACTCTGATTTTGACCAGTGCCCGTCAACCAGAGAAGCCGTTGGAGTGTAGGTCCTACACTATACTGCATAAGCTCGAATACTTCTGGTTGTCTCTGAGGGTCAACTAATTCCAACCATCTATTTAATTGGCTAGCTTGGTAATATCTCGAAATGTCAGGAAGTCCTAAGCCGCCACTCGTTCTACTCCTAACTAACAGGTCATATGCAAGCCTAGGTTTTTTTCCGTTCCACAGGTATTTCAGGAAAAATCTCCTAATCTCCAGAAAGAATGTTTTTGGTAGGTGTATCGGTGCAAGCTGCATGACCTATAGGATTTTAGGGAAAATATACGCTTTGATCACATTCTTTCTGCCTATCCAAGAAAGGTATGGCAGATTGTATTTCAATAGTTGTTGTGTGATATCCTTTTTAACCACTTAAGGACCACAGGTTTATACCCCCCTAGTGACCAGGCCCTTTTTTACAAATCGGCACTCCACAAATTTAGCGGTTTATTGCTCGGTCATGCAACTTACCACCCAAATAATTTTTACCTCCTTTTCTTCTCACTAAAAGAGCTTTCATTTGGTGGTATTTCATTGCTGCTGACATTTTTACTTTTTTTGTTATTAATCGAAATTTACAGATTTTTTTGCAAAAAAATGACATTTTTCACTTTCAGTTGTAAAATTTTGCAAAAAAAACGACATCCATATATAATTTTTTCTCTAAATTTATTGTTCTACATGTCTAAGATAAAAAAAAAATGTTTGGGTAAAAAAAAAAATGGTTTGGGTAAAAGCTATAGCGTTTACAAACTATGGTACAAAAATGTGAATTTCCGCTTTTTAAAGCAGCTCTGACTTTCTGAGCACCTATAATGTTTCCTGAGGTTCTACAATGGCCAGACAGTACAAACACCCAACAAATGATTTCGGAAAGTAGACACCCTAAGGTATTCGCTGATGGGCATAGTGAGTTCATAGAACTTTTTATTTTTTGTCACAAGTTAGCGGAAAATTATGATTTTTTTTTCTTTTTTTTTTTCTTACAAAGTCTCATATTCCACTAACTTGTGACAAAAAATAAAAACTTTCATGAACTCACTATGCCCATCACGAAATACCTTGGGGTGTCTTCTTTCCAAAATGGGGTCACTTGTGGGGTAGTTATACTGCCCTGGCATTTTAGGGGCCCAAATGCATGCGAAGTAGTTTGAAATCAAAATCTGTAAAAAATGGCCGGTGAAATCCTAAAGGTGCTCTTTGGAATGTGGGCTCCTTTGCCCACCTAGGCTGCAAAAAAGTGTCACACATCTGGTATCGCCGTACTCAGGAAAAGTTGGGCAATGTGTTTTGGGGTGTCTTTTTACATATACCCATGCTGGGTGAGAGAAATATCTCGGAAAAAGACAACTTTTCCCATTTTTTTATACAAAGTTGGCATTTGACCAAGATATTAATCTCACCCTGCATGGGTATATGTAAAATGACACCCCAAAACACATTCCCCAACTTCTCTTGAGTACGGCGATACCACATGTGTGACACTTTTTTGCAGCCTAGGTGGGCAAAGGGGCCCACATTCCAAAGAGCACCTTTAGGATTTCACCGGCCATTTTTTACACATTTTGATTTCAAACTACTTTGCACGCATTTGGGCCCCTAAAATGCCAGGGCAGTATAACTACCCCACAAGTGACCCCATTTTGGAAAGAAGACATTCCAAGGTATTCCGTGAGGGGCATGGCGAGTTCCTAGAATTTTTTGTCACAAGTTAGCGGAAAATGATGATTTTTTTTTTGATTTTTTTTTCTTACAAAGTCTCATATTCCACTAACTTGTGACAAAAAATAAAAACTTCCATGAACTCACTATGCCCATCACGAAATACCTTGGGGTGTCTTCTTTCCAAAATGGGGTCACTTGTGGGGTAGTTATACTGCCCTGGCATTTTAGGGGCCTGAATGCGTGAGAAGTAGTTTGAAATCAAAATCTGTAAAAAATGGCCGGTGAAATCCGAAAGGTGCTCTTTGGAATGTGGGCCCCTTTGCCCACCTAGGCTGCAAAAAAGTGTCACGCATGTGGTATTGCCGTACTCAGGAGAAGTTGGGCAATGTGTTTTGGGGTGTCATTTTACATATACCCATGCTGGGTGAGATAAATATCTCGGCAAAAGACAACTTTTCCCATTTTTTTATACAAAGTTGGCATTTGACCGAGATATTTCTCTCACCCAGCATGGGTATATGTAAAATGACACCCCAAAACACATTCCCCAACTTCTCCTGAGTACGGCGATACCAGATGTGTGACACTTTTTTGCAGCCTAGATGTGCAAAGGGGCCCACATTCCTTTTAGGAGGGCATTTTTAGACATTTGGATCCCAGACTTCTTCTCACGCTTTAGGGCCCCTAAAATGCCAGGGCAGTATAAATACCCCACATGTGACCCCATTTTGAAAGGAGACACCCCAAGGTATTCAATGAGGGGCATGGCGAGTTCATCAAAATTTTTTTTTTTGCCACAAGTTAGCGGAAATAGTTTTTTTTTTTTTTTTTCTCACAAAGTCTCCCTTTCCGCTAACTTGGGACAAAAATTTCAATCTTTCATGGACTCAATATGCCCCTCAGCGAATACCTTGGGGTGTCTTCTTTCCGAAATGGGGTCACATGTGGGGTATTTATACTGCCCTGGCATTTTAGGGGCCCTAAAGCGTGAGAAGAAGTCTGGAATATAAAAGTCTAAAAAATTTTACGCATTTGGATTCCGTGAGGGGTATGGTGAGTTCATGTGAGATTTTATTTTTTGACACAAGTTAGTGGAATATGAGACTTTGTAAGAAAAAAATAAAATAAAAAATTTCCGCTAACTTGGGCCAAAAAAATGTCTGAATGGAGCCTTACAGGGGGGGGTGATCAATGACAGGGGGGTGATCACCCCATATAGACTCTCTGATCACTCCCCTGTCATTGATCACCCCCCTGTCATTGATCACCCCCTTGTAAGGCTCCATTCAGATGTTTTTTACGGATCCACGAATACATGGATCGGATCCGCAAAACACATACGGACATCTGAATGGAGCCTTACAGGGGGGTGATCAATGACAGGGGGGTGATCAATGACAGGGGGTTGATCAGGGAGTCTATATGGGGTGATCACCCCCCTGTCATTGATCACCCCCCTGTAATGCTCCATTCAGATGTCCGTATGTGTTTTGCGGATCCGATCCATGTATCAGTGGATCCGTAAAAATCATACGGACGTCTGAATGGAGCCTTACAGGGGGGTGATCAATGACAGGGGGGTGATCAGGGAGTCTATATGGGGTGATCACCCCCATCATTGATCACCCCCCTGTAAGGCTCCATTCAGACGTCCGTATGTGTTTTGCGGATCCGATCCATGTATCGGTGGATCCGTAAAAATCATACGGACGTCTGAATGGAGCCTTACAGGGGGGTGATCAATGACAGGGGGGTGATCAATGACAGGGGGGTGATCAGGGAGTCTATATGGGGTGATCAGGGGTGATCAGGGGTTAATAAGTGACAGGGGGGGTGTAGTGTAGTGGTGTTTGGTGCTACTTATTACTGAGCTACCTGTGTCCTCTGGTGGTCGATCCAAACAAAAGGGACCACCAGAGGACCAGGTAGCAGGTATATTAGACGCTGTTATCGAAACAGCGTCTAATATACCTGTTAGGGGTTAAAAAAATCGCATCTCCAGCCTGCCAGCGAACAATCGCCGCTGGCAGGCTGTAGATCCACTCGCTTATCTTCCGATCCTGTGAACGCGCACGCCTGTGTGCGCGCGTTCACAGGAAATCTCGGCTCACGCGAGATGACGCCAATCGGCGTTAGTGTAGCCTGGGAGCGCCGCAGCAATGACGCCTTTCGGCGTTACGTGTGCGGCAAGAGGTTAAGAGGAATGTAATTACATTCCAAATTTTTCATTTTAACAAGGGGTATCAGGAGAAAATGCACCCCATAATCTGTTACCCATTTTCTCCTGAGTACGTCAACACCCCATATGTGGTTGTAAAGTGCTGTATGAGCACACAGCGGGGCTCAGAATAGGAGAAACACTGTGTGGCTTTTGGAAGGCAGATTTCGCTGGAATAATTTTCAAGTACCATGTCGGATTTGAAGACACCCTGAGGCACCCCAACAGTAAAAAATCCCCAAAAGTGACCCCATTATGGAAAAAACACCCCCCAATGAATTTTTCAAGGGGTGCACTGAGCACTTTGGCCCAATAGCCATTTCAAAGAATTTAGAAATACTTGGCAGTGAAAATGAAAAATTTTATATTTTACAAGAATATCTCGCTTTAGGCCCAAATTTGTCATTTTATCAAGGGGTATCAGGAGAAAATGCACCCCATAATCTGTTACCCATTTTCTCCTAAATACGTCAACACCCCATATGTGGTTGTAAAGTGCTGTATGAGCACACAGCGGGGCTCAGAATGGGAGGAACACCGTGTGGCTTTTGGAAGGCAGATTTCGCTGGAATAATTTTCAAGCACCATGTCGCATTTGAAGACACCCTGAGGCACCCCAACAGTGAAAAAACCCCAAAAGTGACCCAATTATGGAAAATACACCCCCAAGGAATTTTTCAAGGGGTGCACTGAGCACTTTGGCCCAATAGCCGTTTCATAGAATTTAGAAAGACTTGGCAGTGAAAATGAAAAATTTAATATTTTACAAGAATATCTTGCTTTAGGCCCAAATTTTTCATTTTAACAAGGGGTATCAGGAGAAAATGCACCCCATGATCTGTTACCCATTTTCTTCTGAGTACGTCAACACCCCATATGTGTTTGTAAAGTGCTGTATGAGCACACAGCGGGGCTCAGAATGGGAGGAACACCGTGTGGCTTTTTTAACTAAATCCCATACTATCTTCCCACTTATACCCAGAACTTTTCCCTCGTAAATACGAAAGCGCAGTGTATACCTGGATACACTTTCACAGGCCTTATACAACTTCACACCATACCTAGCACTTTTATTGGGCAGGTACTGGCGGAAATGTAATCGGCCTTTGAAGTGGACCAATGATTCATCCACTCAGAGACATTTTTGGGGGGTATATACTTGACCAAATTTGGAATTGTAGTGGTCAACCACTGGCCTAATTTTAAAGAGTCTGTCATAACTGGGGTCGCTTGGGGGTGGGCATTCATTATTATTGCTGAAGTGTAGGAATCTTAGAAGAACTTCGAAACGGGCCCGGGGCATGGCAAGACAGTGAAGAGGGGTGTGATATAAAATATCTTTGTTCCAATACAAACGTATTGTTTTTTTTTTTTATAGTGCCCATGCTTAGGAGAAGTCCCCAAAACCTTTGCATTTCAGTCGTGTTATAAGGGGTCCATTTGCGGGGCCTTGAGAGATAACTGTCTGGATGGGAGGCAATAAATTGCTCTGCATATATATTTGTTTGTTCCACCATCAAGTTAATTAGGTCATCAGTGAAGAATAATTGGAACAAATTATAAAACCTGTTGTATCTACATTGATGCCTGGAGTGGCTGTAAATTCAGGCACCTGGGGCACATATTTATCTGCGGGGATCCATGAAGAGTCACTTGTACGGGGCTGCGACTGAGCACTACCCCTAGGACGCCTACGAGGGGGTTCATCATAAGATGAATCATCTGAGGAATATTAAACTAAAAATGTCACTTCATCTCCACTGTTGGAGTCAGTGTCCTCAAAAAGTACGGTATATGCCTCTTCGGCAGTGAATAGCCGTTTAGTCATTTTAAACTGTAAACTAACATAGATTTTTTTTGTCTTTTTTTTATATATATATTTTTTTAAATAGAACAGCAGACTAAAATACTGTATATCCTTTAGGATAGGATAAAAACTCCCTGAGTCACTTGGAAATTATTGACAGGTGTCACAGGTAGCACAGATGGCTGGCGATGAGCCAGGGGTCTAGTATGGGGCACAGAGTAGTGCCAATATCGTTACTGGGGCAGAAAAGGGGTTAATGTATTATTTCACAGTATTAGGCTACTTTCACACTAGCGTTCGGGGCTCCGCTTGTGAGTTCCGTTTGAAGGCTCTCACAAGCGGCCCCGAACGGATCCGTCCAGCCCTAATGCATTCTGAGTGGATGCGGATCCGCTCAGAATGCATCAGTCTGGCACCGTTTGTCCTCCGCTCCGCTCAGCAGGCGGACACCTGAACGCAGCTTGCAGCGTTCGGGTGTCCGCCTGGCCGTGCGGAGGCAAACGGATCCGTCCAGACTTACAATGTAAGTCAATGGGGACGGATCTGTTTGAAGATGACACAGTATGGCTCAATTTTCAAACGGATCCGTCCCCTATTGACTTTCAATGTAAAGTCAAAACGGATCCGTTTGCATTATCATGAACAAAAAAAAAATTATTATTATTTTTTTTTTTTGTTCATGGTAATGCAAACGGATCCGTTCTGAACGGATGCAAGCGTTTGCATTATAGGTGCGGATCCGTCTGTGCAGATACCAGACGGATCCGCACCTAACGCAGGTGTGAAAGTAGCCTTAGGTGGCACAAATCCACATGGGGCATAAGAGACTTATATTTTACAGAATGGTGCCACTCAAGCACAGGACACGAGTATATACACACAGGAGGATGGCACACCTATTGCCGGTTATTTTATTTTTATGTAACTTGGGAGTGTGTGACAGGTGACTTGACGGACAGACAGGCTAGTGTGACAGGTGTCTTTATTGAACGGACAAGCTGGAGTCACAGGTGTCTTGATGGACGGACAGACTGGACTGACAGGTGTCTTGATGGGCGGACAGGCTGGAGTAATAGGTATCTTTATTGAACGGACAGATTGGACTGACAGGTTTCTTGATGGGCGGACAGGCTGGAGTGACAGGTGTCTTTATTGAACGGACAAACTTTAGTGACAGGTGTCTTGATTGATGGACAGACAGGCTAGTGTGACAGGTGTCTTTATTGAACAGACAAACCTGAGTCACAGGTGTCTTGATGGGCGGACAGGCTGGAGTGACAGGTGTCTTTATTGAACTGACAGACTGGACTGACAGGTGTCTTGATGGACGGACAAACTTTAGTGACAGGTCTCTTGATGGGCGGACAGACTGGAGTGACAGGTGTCTTTATTGAACGGACAAAATGGAGTCACAGGTGTCTTGATTGACGGACAGACTGGAGTCACAGGTGTCTTGATGGATGGACAGGCTGGAGGGACAGGTGTCTTTATTGAACGGACAAACTTTAGTGACAGGTGTCTTGATGGAGGGACAGACTGGAGTAACAGGTGTCTTTATTGAACGGACAAACTGGAGTCACAGATGTCTTGATTGACGGACAGACTGGAGTCACAGGTGTCTTGATGGACGGAAAGGCTGGAGTGACAGGTGTCTTGACGGACGAATAGGCTGGACTGACAGGTGTCTTGATGGACGGACAGGCTGGAGTGACAGGTGTCTTTATTGAATGGACAAACTGGAGTGACAGGTGTCTTGATGGATGGACAGACTGAAGTGACAGGAATTGGGATGATCAGAGAAGGAGAAGCACATAGTCCCTCCCTAACCCCCCCTTACCTGCCCCGATGAGCTGCGATTGGTCCCTCTGCAGTATTGGACCAATCACAGCGATTGCGGGCGGGTCAGAGTTCCGATGCAGTTCCCGCCGGCGTCTCTGGTTGCCTAGCAACCCCAGCATGCCGGCTTCACTGAACCTTCAGCGCTTCGTTCCCTGCGCTGACAGAGAAAGCCGATCACGTACATGCACGTGTGGATGCGGTGAGGTACCACATTCCCCCACGTACATGTACGTGATGTTGCGTGAAGGGGTTAAAGAGGACCTTTTATCAGGTCACAAAATAATTTGTTAATAATTTGGAGAGACTTCCCCCGGTTTCCCGGCACTATGGCCGGATACGAAAGTTACTAATACCCGGGAGACAGACGTAACCCTAGCAAAGTGGCTCGGCTCAGGGGGGAGACCAGAACCCTGGGAATCTAAATCAGAAGGGCCAGCAGTAGGGATGACCGCCACTTCGGTGGAAGAGGGGGAGACAACCCCGCTAAGTGTGATGGTGGGAGACGTGGAGGACTTGCTGCTGGGTCCTGAGCTGGCAGACCTAAATTTTGGTACAACACAGCACCAGGACTCGACTCTGTCTCGAGCCTGGGAAAATGTGGTAATAACTGAGGGTGAGCCGCAACAACCGGGAGCCAAGTCTATGTTCTCCCGTTTCAACTACGGGGGTGAACATATTGAACAGCTGGTGGTGCCCAAGGCGTATCGCAAGCTTGTGTTGGAGTTAGCACACCAACGTGTTCTTGGGGGACACCTGGGCCAGCAGAAAACGCAGGACCGGATTCTACAGCGGTTCTACTGGCCCAGTGTGTTCAGAGAGGTGGAAGAGTATTGCAAGTCTTGCCCAACATGCCAGGTAACCAGCCCCCAGCCACATTTCCGGAGCCCCCTGGTCCCTCTCCAAATTATTGAGGTTCCATTCGAGCGGATCGCTATGGATCTCATAGGCCCAGTACCGAAGTCCACTAGAGGGCACCAACACATCTTGGTCATCCCAGACTATGCCACTCGGTACCCGGAGACAGTGCCACTGCATCATACATCAGCCAAACTCATAGCTAAGGAGTTAATGGAGATGTTTTCCCAAGTGGGTCTGCCTAAAGAGGTTCTGACTGACCAAGGGACCCCTTTTATGTCCAAGGTCATGAGAGAACTCTGTAAGTTGCTCCACATAAAACAGTTGCGGACATCAGTCTATCACCCGCAAATGATGTTAAAAAGAGTGGTGTCTAAGGATGGGAGGGACTGGGATCTTCTTCTGCCCTATCTCATGTTCGCAGCGCGAGAGGTGCCCCAGGCCTCTACTGGGTTCTCGCCCTTCGAACTGCTATACGGAAGACACCCTCGTGGTCTGTTGGACGTGGCCAAAGAGGCGTGGAAACAACAACCCACACAGCACAATAGTGTTGTTGAGTATGTCACCCAGATGCAAGGACGGATGGAAACAGTGTTACCTCTGGTTAGGGAGCATATGGAGGCAGCGCAGCGAACCCAGAGTAGGGTCTATAATCGGTCCCTCTGTCTGAAGCAAGGGAAGCGGCTGCCACAGTGAAAATTGCTGACAGCCTCTCCTCTAAACAGGCTCAGGAAGCCAGGGAGTTCGTTAGTCGGAACACGGATGGACGCACTTCCCTAATCCGACATGACATTATCACTGAGCCTCAAGCAAAAGTCCGGTTAAAACCATACCGGGTACCCGAGGCTCAGCGACAAGCCATCGCGGAGGAAGTGCAGCTAACGCTACAGGTAGGTGTTATCAAGGAGTCAAAAAGTGAATGGGCCAGTCCGATAGTGTTAATACCCAAGCCGGATGGGACATTGCGCTTCTGTAACGACTTCCGTAAACTGAATGAGGTGTCCAAGTTTGACGCATATCCCATGCACCGAGTAGATGAGCTTATTGAGAAGTTAGGCCAAGCCCGGTATTTTTCTGTGTTGGACCTCACCAAAGGGTACTGGCAGGTACCCTTGACGGAGGCTGCCAAGGAAAAAACGGCTTTCATCATGCCATAGGGGCTGTGTCAGTACAAGGTATTACCCTTTGGTTTACATGGCGCTCCCGCCACGTTTCAACTCTAATGGACATTGTACTCCATCCACATCGTCGGTACGCTTCGGCGTACCTGGACGATATCGTTATCCACAGCACCGACTGGGAAAGTCACCTACCTAAAGTACAGGCTGTAGTGGACTCCCTTAGGAAGGCTGGCTTAACCGCTAACCCAAAAAAGTGCGCAATTGGGTTAGAAGAGACCAAGTACCTGGGGTATGTAATTGGGCGCGGAATTATTAAACCTCAATTAGGAATTGGCTACGACCGGTCACTACTCGGCAAGTAAATTCGTTCCTGGGAATGGTGGGATACTATATGAGGTTTGTCCCCCACTTTGCTACAGTCGCTGCACCATTGACAGGCCTTTTGAAGGGACACAAGTCAGTGACGGTTCAATGGAATGAGCAGGCGGAAAAGGCTTTCTCCGCTCTGAAGTCGGCCATGTGTGGGTCTCCGGTGTTGGTTACGCCCGACTTCAAGTGGGAGTTTGTGGTACAGACTGATGCCTCTGTAGTAGGCCTCGGAGCTGTACTCTCAGGACATCAATGGGGAAGAACATCCCGTTGTGTTCCTGAGCCGCAAACTTACCCCAGCCAAGACTAGGTACAGTATAGTGGAGAGAGAGAGTGCCTGGCCATCAAATGGGCACTCGAGTTTCTCTGCTATTATCTGTTGGGGATAAAGTTCCGTCTGGTAACCGACCACTCCCCTCTCAAGTGGATGAGCTAAGCCAAAGAGAGGAAGATGTGTGTTACCGAGGTTCCTGGCCTCGGTGAGGTAAGAGTCAGTAATTTTAAATGTCAGCGGCAGCTAGTGCTGACTGACACTATTGGTTATTTAGTGTGACTGTAAAGCCGATCCGGGCCGGCTCTTACTGGGAGCAGCCAAAGTGCAGGGTGGGTGGCTGTTTCCCACGTTCCAGGCGGGTTTTGGTTTGGGATATAAAAACCCAGCCAGCAGTCGCAGCTGGGTGTTGATTATCCTCCATTTCACAGGGAAGCTGTGGAGGCTCTGTTTTTTGAGATCTGCATGATGTGTACCGTACTAAAGGGCTGAGAGCTGCGTTGCTGGGAAGCAGGCCCTAAAGCCTGTTGGGGACTGCTACTGCCAAAACCGCTGACAAGGTGAATGGTTTTTGTTTTGTGGACTTGCCATGGTGTGAATGAACACCAATACGACGAACTGTCATTTTTGTTTGTGTGAATAAACACTGCACTGGTTAAGTCAAAGACTTTGTTTTAGCCTCTGTACTGCGTCTGCTAATCTGCCTACCAGAGCGAATCCCCACAGTACGTAGTAGGGCCCCTGTGTCCTGTAGTCACATACATGTATAGATTTTTTTTTAAATTCTTTTATTCATGTTACATTTTAGACTTGAAAAAGGGGTCCTAGTCCCCCAAAATGCATTTTCAATATAAAGTACTAAAGTATGGCTATCAACAAAGTTCTATCGCTCCTCTCGTCCCCGGCCTCTCCTGCATCTATCCGTCATTCATACATGTCTAAATGGGAATCGCTCTTGCACCGTTCTATTTCAGTGGATGATTGGAAAATAATTTGGCAGAGAGCTGCGATGACATCAACCTGTGTTACTCACAGAGAGAACACTTACAAAATAATGATGTTCTGGTACCACACTCCACAATTATTGCATAAGTTTAATCCTGATATTTCGGATCGTTGTTGGAGATGAAACACGGAGGAGGGTTCACATATTCATATCTTCTGGGAATGCCAGATTCTAACCCCTTTCTGGATCATGGTACAAGAAGTTCTATACAGCTTGTTTGAAGTGAGGTTCCCCTTAGACCCTTACATATATTTGCTGAATATCCCACACATACCTTTGAAGAAACACCTATTGAAGTTAATGTTATACATTTTGACTGCGGCTAGGCGTTTGCTGGCAAGATTTTGGAAAAGGACAGATTGCCCGTCACGGGCTGAACTCATAAATAGTATATTAGAAGTCAGACGCCTCGAACATATGTCGGCTACATTGCTTGCCTCGGTGGATAAATTTGACCGAGTTTGGAAGCAATGGGACATGGTGTTTGATGTCTCAAACTGACTGAGTCTCCACCTTACCCCACCCATCCTAACCCTAATGTGTCAACTCTTGTCACTCCCCTTTGTGTGTCCGAATCTTTCTTACAGTAAATTTTGTATAACTCTACATAGTTAACGCGAAAATAGATACTTTGTTATTTTAGTAGCCTGTGGGCTCTTATTACAGTACTACTCATTCATGACTATTGTATATGTATTCTCTCAGACTTATTCACTGTAAAGATATATATACATAAAAATGTGATGTATGCTATTTTTCTGCTCAAATGCCCTTAGTTATATCTTTGTACCATGAATAATGTACTCCAAAGTCATGTTTTTTTTTTGTATGTACATGTTTATTCTTGGAAAAATCGTCAATAAAAAGACAATTGATAAAAAAAACAAAAGTTATAACTTCTATTCTAATGGTCGTATTCCTGCACCAAAAAGCTTAAAGGGGTTGGCCACCTTCTGGTTCTGAAAATACTAATATAGTCTTTGTTGAAATTCTGTGGTAAGTGTCATATAATCATCTTACAAACACATAGGTCAACAGTAGCCAGAAAGTGGCCAACCCCTTTAAGAATAACAGTGAGACTTGTCCTGGTTCATAACTTTCAGCCATCCTGTAACGGTCGCGTACACACACACACAGGGGGGAGGGAAGTGACCACTGCGCTCCACCCTTACCCCTGGCCCTGCCTACTTGCCTCGCGAGTCCTAATGACAGGGGACAACTGGACGGCAATCCCTAACTTGGAGTAAGTGCAGGGATGACAGACAGACAAACAACAGGACGTGAACGGACCGAGTCAATACCAGGAAAGCTGCAAAGTACAAATGGAGCAAGCAGAGAATTGTCAGGAGAAGCCGGGGTCATAAATACCAGGAGAGCAGAGAAGTACAAGAGGAGTCCTAAGAGAGTAGTCAGGTGGGAGCCGAGGTCACAATACCAGGACGGATGCGCAGTACAGGAGGATCAGGCAAAAGGATGGTCAAGGAACAGGATCAGGTAAGTATTCAGCAGTCCAACAAATACCAGGAACCTAGAAATTAACAGGCAACCTGTAGCCAGCAGGCTGCCTGTATTTATAGTGGGGAGTGAGGGTCATGTGACGTGGCCAGCGTCACATGACCGACAGACCAACCAGTCGAGCACCGAGTGATCAGCTCGGCGCTCAAGGCAGACTTAGGAGCAGGGAGCCACCCAGCTAGTAAAGCCGCCCTGGGAATGAGGTCAAAAACAGAACCTCATTCCAAAAGCTAAGCAACAGTTCTGCGGGCAATGGGGGACCGAGTGCACCTTCGGAACCCCGTGACAGTACCCCCCCTTTTACGAGGGGCCACCGGACCCAAGACTTCAGGCGATGGCTTTTCAGGGTGTTCTAAATGAAATTTACGAACAAGTCTAGGAGCATGAACCTCCCTGGCAGGTACCCAAGATCTCTCTTCAGGTCCATACCCCTTCCAGTGAATCAGGTACTGCAAGGAATTACGCACCATCCTGACATCCACTATTTTAGACACCACATACTCGACAGCATCATTAACAAGAACTGGCGGAGGCGAGGCTTTTGATGGTACTACCGGTTCAAAATATTTTTTAAGCAGAGATTTATGGAACACATTATGAATGTGGAATGACTCAGGCAGCTCCAACCTAAAAGATACCGGGTTAATCACTTCCGTGATCTTATATGGTCCAATAAAACGAGGAGCAAATTTTTTAGAAGTTACCTTGAGAGATAGATTCTTGGAGGACAACCATACTTTATCCCCAACCTGAAAGTTTACCCCCCTTGAACGTCTCTTATCGGCCTTGAGTTTTTGAGAACATTGAACCTTTTCTAGGTTCGATTGAACCCGGGCCCAAACTGTGCACAGTTCGGAGGAGAGTTTATCAGCTTCAGGGTTAGAGGAGGAGACGGACGACCCAGAATGAAAACGGGGATGAAAACCATGGTTACAAAAGAAAGGGGAGACCCCAGCAGAAGAATTGACACGGTTATTCAGAGCAAATTCAGCCAACGGAAGGAATTTGACCCATAATTGTTGGTCATCAGCAACATACAACCTCAGGAATTGTTCCACAGACTGATTAAGGCGTTCAGTCTGCCCATTACTCTCAGGATGGTAGGCGGAAGAAAAAGACAACTAAATTTTACATCTTTGACAGAAGGCCCTCCAGAATTTGGACACAAACTGCACACCCCTGTCCGAAACAATATTTTCCGGGATACCATGCAATCGAACAATTTCTTTCACAAAAATAGACGCCAGGGTTTTGGCATTCGGGAGTTTAGACAGGGGAATGAAATGGACCATCTTGCTAAACCTATCCACCACTACCCACACTACAGTCTTACCCTCCGCCAGCGGTAGGTCAGTTATAAAGTCCATCGAGATATGGGACCAGGGTCTACTGGGAATGGGTAGGGGTCGTAGGTTACCAGCAGGGCGAGTCCTAGGTGTCTTGGACCTGGCACAAACCTCACAGGCTGACAAGTAGGACTTGACATCCCTAGTTAGAGTGGGCCACCAATAAGATCTAGAAACCAGATCCTTAGTGCCCTCAACACCCGGATGTCCACAAAAGGCAGAATCGTGACACTCACCCAACAGCTGGAGACTAAATTGTACGGGAACAAACAACTTATCTGTTGGGGTGGATACCGGTGCCAGATGTTGTTCCGACCTAATGCGAGCCGAGATATCCTGGGTAAGAGCTGCTAAGAAGATTTTTGCTGGTAGGATGGATTCAGGTGGTACCTCAGTAGGTTGAAAAGCCTGGAAGCTCCGAGATAATGCGTCCGCCTTCACATTTTTACTTCCCGGCCTGAACGTGATGGAAAAATCAAAACGAGTAAAAAACAGAGCCCATCTGGCTTGACGGGGATTCAACCTCTTAGCAGACTCGAGAAACATAAGGTTTTTATGGTCAGTGACAACAGTTACACAATGCCTTGCCCCCTCCAGAAAATGCCTCCACTCCTCAAATGCCCATTTAATGGCCAGCAGCTCCCTATTCCCTATGTCGTAGTTTCTCTCCGTGGGAGAGAATTTCCTGGAGAAGAAGGCACATGGTCTCAGATTAGTGAGGCTGGCAGGACCTTGTGAAAGGACTGCTCCTGCGCCATCCTCGGACGCATCCACCTCCACAATAAAAGGTTTCTCCTGATCAGGCTGGATCAGAATGGGAGCGCTACTGAATGCCTTTTTTAATTTTTCAAATGAAGAAATGGCCTCAGTAGACCAATTCTCCAAATCCGCCCCTTTCTTAGTAAGGTCGGTCAACGGTTTAGCAATTACGGAAAAATTCATAATAAATTTACGATAGTAATTGGCAAAACCTAAGAACCGTTGTAAGGCCTTTAAGGATGAAGGTCTTACCCATTCCTTAATTGCTAGTACCTTACCAGGATCCATCTTGAAGGCGTGAGGAGTCAGAACATGCCCTAGAAACAGAATCTCCTGCACACCAAAGACACATTTCTCTTGTTTAGCGGATAGCTGATTCTCCCTCAACACCTCTAATACTTGTCTAACATGAGACACATGGGATTCGAAGTCAGGAGAGAATATCAAAATGTCGTCAAGATGGACAATAACAAATTTACCTAAGAATTCCCTAAGAATGTCATTCATGAAGTTTTGGAACACAGCTGGGGCATTGCTGAGTCCAAAAGGCATCACCTGATATTCAAAGTGTCCTACCGGAGTATTGAACGCCGTCTTCCATTCGTCTCCCTCCTTGATTCGGATTAGATTGTATGCCCCTTTCAGGTCAATTTTGGAAAACCAGGTTGCCCCCAGGACCTGGTTAAATAAATCCGGAATCAATGGGAGGGAGTATCTATTCTGGACAGTGATTTTATTTAATCTCCGGTAATCGATACATGGCCTAAGACCACCATCTTTTTTCTTAACGAAGAAAACCCCCGCCCCCATAGGAGAGACAGAAGGTCTAATATGCCCTTTACCAAGGCTCTCCTTAATATAATCTTCCATGGCCTTGCGTTCGGGCATAGAAAGATTATAAATTCGTCCTTTAGGAAACTTGGCCCCCTCTACTAGCTCTATGGTACAATCATAAGGTCTATGGGGGGGTAGAACCTCTGGGGTTGGTGATGAGAATACATCAGAATATTCTCTAACAACAGAGGGTAAAGTATCAGACTTTACTGAGACCCCAGCCTGTACCACGGACAGGCACGAGTCACACTTAGGCCCCCATCTCACCAACTCCCCATTGGACCAATCTATAGTGGGGTTATGTAGTCGGAGCCAAGGCAACCCTAGTACCACCTCAGCAGGTAGGTTTTCCAGGACTAGAAGCGAACATCTCTCTGAGTGGCACACACCCACGGTTAGAGAAATCTCCGAGGTACATAAGCTCACCGTACCACCAATAAGAGGAGTAGCATCAATAGCCATGACATGGATAGGAGTTGTTGCTGGTTTGTGTGCGAATGCACACAGTAGGGTATTTGCTTGGCGCACAAAAGGACGACCTCAGTCAGCGGACTTTAGTGAAATAGCTGTTTTTATTGTTCAGTAGACAACGCGTTTCGGAGTTTATAACTCCTTTATCAAGTCTTAATCGGGCGTCAGCAGAGAGACTGGCCAGATGGCTGGAGCGTCTGGTTGTGCTGGAAGCGCCGCTTCCAGCACAACCAGACGCTCCAGCCATCTGGCCAGTCTCTCTGCTGACGCCCGATTAAGACTTGATAAAGGAGTTATAAACTCCGAAACGCGTTGTCTACTGAACAATAAAAACAGCTATTTCACTAAAGTCCGCTGACTGAGGTCGTCCTTTTGTGCGCCAAGCAAATACCCTACTGTGTGCATTCGCACACAAACCAGCAACTTCTTCCTTCGCAGTCCCTAGGAGTCCTGGCAACTCCACCCTAAGGGACCGAACGGGTATTGGCAGCACCGACCCTCCAAAAAATACCAACGCCCCCTTATTTCTCCACGTGTACCTACCTCCACGGAAGGTGTGCTCCAACCAGCACAACACCAAAAGGTGAGCACACTTCGACCATTACGCAAAACAACACAACCGCCACCCACCACCCTATGAGCGCCTCTCCCTTCTCTTTTCTCTCTTGCCAAATTGCTGATGGATAGGAGTTTGTAAGGCAAACATAGGAATACCCAATCTAACAGCATACTCAGAGTCAATAAAGCTAGCCGCTGAGCCAGAATCAATGAAGGCCTTACCCGCCCATTTATCTACTCCCAGAGAAATCGTAATGGGTACCGAAAGCTTACATTTAGAAAATTCAGGGTGTACCTGGTCTTTAGGTTGCCTTGCCTTAGGAGACTTGACAGAGAGGACCTTCTTAGGACACTGGTTGATCCAATGGTCAGAATCTCCACAGTAAAAGCATTCTCCACGTCTGCGGCGAAGATTCCCTCGGGTCATGCCAACCTGCATGGGTTCCTCGGTGGAGACCTCAGCATTGTCTCTGGGATAGGCCTCTGGCTGGACCACCATCTGGGAAGAGAACTGTTGTTCCTGTCGTCTCTCTCTAACCCGTCGGTCAAGTCGGACAACAAGGGTCATCATCTCCTCTAAGGTCTCTGGAAGTTGATAACTGACCAGAAGATCCTTTAATTTATCAGACAGACCTGACCTGAACTGACTCTTCAGGGCTTGTTCGTTCCATCCTGAGGGGACACACCACCTTCTGAATTGGGTGCAATAATCCTCCGCTGGTAAATTGCCCTGAACCAGTGCCTTTAGAGCAGTCTCGGCTACTAGAGCCCTGTCTGGTTCATCATAGAGGGTACCTAGGGCCTGAAAGAACCCCTCCACAGAATATAAACAACTGGCGCCAGCAGGTAAAGAGAACGCCCAGTCCTGGGGATCACCCTGTAATCGGGAAATGATAATGCCCACGCGTTGACTCTCGGGGCCAGAGGACACGGGGCGCAAACGGAAGTAAAGTTTACAACTCTCCTTAAAAGAGAGAAACTTCTTCCGGTCTCTAGAAAAGATTTCTGGGAGCTTAATCTGGGGCTCAAAATCCGGACTGGAGGCCTGAGGAGTGGAAGAGCCTTGCCCTAACTCAAAAGAGCTGAGTTTTTCCCCTAACTCCTGCACCATCTGCGTCAGATTAGAGACATAGTCAGTCAGGGTCACCAGAGGATTCATAATACAGTGGTTATTGGGCCTGTTAATCTGTAACGGTCGCGTACACACACACACAGGGGGAGGGAAGTGACCACTGCGCTCCACCCTTACCCCTGGCCCTGCCTACTTGCCTCGCGAGTCCTAATGACAGGGGACAACTGGACGGCAATCCCTAACTTGGAGTAAGTGCAGGGATGACAGACAGACAAACAACAGGACGTGAACGGACCGAGTCAATACCAGGAAAGCTGCAAAGTACAAATGGAGCAAGCAGAGAATTGTCAGGAGAAGCCGGGGTCATAAATACCAGGAGAGCAGAGAAGTACAAGAGGAGTCCTAAGAGAGTAGTCAGGTGGGAGCCGAGGTCACAATACCAGGACGGATGCGCAGTACAGGAGGATCAGGCAAAAGGATGGTCAAGGAACAGGATCAGGTAAGTATTCAGCAGTCCAACAAATACCAGGAACCTAGAAATTAACAGGCAACCTGTAGCCAGCAGGCTGCCTGTATTTATAGTGGGGAGTGAGGGTCATGTGACGTGGCCAGCGTCACATGACCGACAGACCAACCAGTGGAGCACCGAGTGATCAGCTCGGCGCTCAAGGCAGACTTAGGAGCAAGGAGCCACCCAGCTAGTAAAGCCGCCCTGGGAATGAGGTCAAACACAGAACCTCATTCCAAAAGCTAAGCAACAGTTCTGCGGGCAATGGGGGACCGAGTGCACCTTCGGAACCCCGTGACACATCCCTTGCTTATACCTTACGCCTCCTGTCGGTTGGCTATCATTCTTGAAGGACTTGCACGCCAAACGGTGAGCATCTGTGTTCTTCTGTTTTAGTCACGTATATGTATGTTCTTGCGCTTCCAAAACCTACTAATCACTGTGAAACCGTCCTGGTTCACCACTTTCAGCCATCCCATGTGTATACCTTACTTCAGCTGTCGGTTGGTTACTGTTCTTGGAGGACTGCACCAACCCTCAGGTATGCTCACATTAGCGTTGTGCCTACCATTGCACAATATCTAATGGTGAGCACGATACATTTCCTAGGGGACCTTTACACTTGACTTATTTTCCCTATGTGCGCCTTTATTTGTGTCATACAGCCATTTCAGCTGTACGATCTGTGAGAGTGACTTTAGAGTGGGATCATGTGGTTGAATACTACTGAGTCTTCAAAGATTTTGAAACTAAATATTCTTTTGTAATGTCCTGAAACATTTGAATCATAGCATATTAAAGACGATCTGCTAATAGTGAAGTATATACAGGGTGGGCCATTTATATGGATACACCTTAATAAAATGGGAATGGTTGGTGATATTAACTTCCTGTTTGTGGCACATTAGTATATGTGAGGGGGGAAACTTTTCAAGATGGGTGGTGACCATGGCAGCCATTTTGAAGTCGGACATTTTGAATCCAACTTTTGTTTTTTCAATAGGAAGAGGGTCATGTGACACATCAAACTTATTGGGAATTTCACAAGAAAAACAATGGTGTGCTTGGTTTTAACGTAACTTTATTCTTTCATGAGTTATTTACAAGTTTGTGACCACTTATAAAATGTGTTCAATGTGCTGCCCATTGTGTTGGATTGTCAATGCAACCCTCTTCTCCCACTCTTCACACACTGATAGCAACACCGCAGGAGAAATGCTTGCACAGGCTTCCAGTATCCGTAGTTTCAGGTGCTGCACATCTCGTATCATCTGAAGGCAATCGTCTATGCTGTGAAGATACGAGATGTGCAGCACCTGAAACTACGGATACTGGAAGCCTGTGCTAGCATTTCTCCTGCGGTGTTGCTATCAGTGTGTGAAGAGTGGGAGAAGAGGGTTGCATTGACAATCCAACACAATGGGCAGCACATTGAACACATTATAAGTGGTCAGAAACTTGTAAATAACTCATGAAAGAATAAAGTTACGTTAAAACCAAGCGCACCATTGTTTTTCCTGTGAAATTCCCAATAAGTTTGATGTGTCACATGACCATCTTCCTATTGAAAAAACAAAAGTTGGATTCAAAATGGCTGACTTCAAAATGGCCGCCATGGTCACCACCCATCTTGAAAAGTTTCCCCCCTCACATATACTAATGTGCCACAAACAGGAAGTTAATATCACCAACCATTCCCATTTTATTAAGGTGTATCCATATAAATGGCCCACCCTGTACAATCATATACTGTACAAACTTGCTGCTCGAAAGACACCTAGCGCATCTTTGTTGTCATACAGCAACATCTGGTGGAAACTTGCTGAACTGCATCACGTTGCAATTACATTCAAAGCCATACAGTGTAAGCACTCAATATAATCGAGATTACAAATTTACATTACTTATTAGTTATTGATTCACAATATTTACATAGTTTATCATTAGTGTTGTTTCATTTTCAAACTACTGAACTAAAGTGTTATTTTTATTGTACAAAAAGTATTCAAGAACCTGAAGTGCTGATAAACATTTCAATATTCTTAAGACTGGGACTGGAACAAGTGTCAGTGGGTCCTTCATAGTAGGTTTGGGGCTGAATTAACCCTTTCCTTACACAGCGGTTTTCCTTTTTTTTTTTTTTTCTTCACATAGCCGTATGAGGGATTGTTATTTTGAGTGACAAGTTGTACTTTGTAATGCCACCATTTAATATTGCATAGGATGTAATGGAAAGTGGCAAAAAAAATTCCAAATGAGGTGGAATAAAAAAAATATATACCGCAATTCCGACCCAATTTTACGTTTTTTTTTGTTTGTTTTTTACAGTGTTCGCCATGCAGTAAAACTGCAGTGATACCACAAAAGATAAAAACTGGGGCTCATTTTTTGCGGAACAATCTGTAGTTGTTGATAATACCATTTTGGGATGTGAATGACTTTTTGATAATTTCTTTAATAAATTTTTTGGGGAGATAAATTGCTGAAAAAACAGCCATTCACCGTATGGGATAATTTTTTAAGTATGCCCATGATGTTATTTTTCAAATTTGTTTATTTGGATTTTAGGGAAAGGGGAGTGATTTAAATTTTTATATCTATATCTATATATATATATATATATATATATATATATATATATATACACACACTCACCTAAAGAATTATTAGGAACACCTGTTCTATTTCTCATTAATGCAATTATCTAGTCAACCAATCACATGGCAGTTGCTTCAATGCATTTAGGGGTGTGGTCCTGGTCAAGACAATCTCCTGAACTCCAAACTGAATGTCAGAATGGGAAAGAAAGGTGATTTAAGCAATTTTGAGCGTGGCATGGTTGTTGGTGCCAGACGGGCCGGTCTGAGTATTTCACAATCTGCTCAGTTACTGGGATTTTCACGCACAACCATTTCTAGGGTTTACAAAGAATGGTGTGAAAAGGGAAAAACATCCAGTATGCGGCAGTCCTGTGGGCGAAAATGCCTTGTGGATGCTAGAGGTCAGAGGAGAATGGGCCGACTGATTCAAGCTGATAGAAGAGCAACGTTGACTGAAATAACCACTCGTTACAACCGAGGTATGCAGCAAAGCATTTGTGAAGCCACAACACGCACAACCTTGAGGCGGATGGGCTACAACAGCAGAAGACCCCACCGGGTACCACTCATCTCCACTACAAATAGGAAAAAGAGGCTACAATTTGCACGAGCTCACCGAAATTGGACTGTTGAAGACTGGAAAAATGTTGCCTGGTCTGATGAGTCTCGATTTCTGTTGAGACATTCAAATGGTAGAGTCCGAATTTGAATGAGAACATGTATCCATCATGCCTTGTTACCACTGTGCAGGCTGGTGGTGGTGGTGTAATGGTGTGGGGGATGTTTTCAGGGCACACTTTAGGCCCCTTAGTGCCAATTGTGCATCGTTTAAATGCCACGGGCTACCTGAGCATTGTTTCTGACCATGTCCATCCCTTCATGACCACCATGTACCCATCCTCTGATGGCTACTTCCAGCAGGATAATGCACCATGTCACAAAGCTCGAATCATTTCAAATTGGTTTCTTGAACGACAATGAGTTCACTGTACTAAAATGGCCCCCACAGTCACCAGATCTCAACCCAATAGAGCATCTTTGGGATGTGGTGGAACGGGAGCTTTGTGCCCTGGATGTGCATCCCTCAAATCTCCATCAACTGCAAGATGCTATCCTATCAATATGGGCCAACATTTCTAAAGAATGCTATCAGCACCTTGTTGAATCAATGCCACGTAGAATTAAGGCAGTTCTGAAGGCAAAAGGGGGTCCAACACCGTATTAGTATGGTGTTCCTAATAATTCTTTAGGTGAGTGTATATATATATATATTTTTTTTACATTTTTCAAAACTTTTTTTTACTTTTTGTTAGGTCCCCAATCATTAAATTGCAACTTGGACAGCATAATGGAATTTGCTTTAATACTCTGTACAGAAATGGCTGTATCCCAGTTTAGTGCTGCCACCTGCTCGCCTGAAGTGGGATATACTAATAATGACCCTGGAAGCCTAGTACAGGCTCCAGCTCATTATTAGAACAGGGCGGTTTCCCTGATCTCTTCCGGATGAAAGTATGCCTGACCTGGAAGCGCGCACTTCCAGGTTTTAGCCTTCTCAGATGCCGTGGTCACATGTGACCATGGGTAAATTTGGGATTTTCTTATGTAGGGGCTTATTTTTTGCGGGATGAGGTGACAGTTTTATTGGTACCATTTTGTGGGACATACGCCTTGTTGATCACTTGGAGTTGCACTTTTTGTGATGTAAGGTGACAAAAATGGCTTTTTTTTTATGGTGTTTATCGGACTGGGTGGATCATGTGATATATTTATAGAGCTGACCATCATGGACGCGACAATACCAGATATATCTATTTTATTTATATTTTTCTATTTTTAACATTTTTAATTAATTCCTTACTTTTAATTCCTTATTCTAACACTTAATTTTAACATTTTTTACTTTATACTTTGCGTCCCCCATAAGCGCATACAAGACCTCTGGGGGACATTTAACTTCACTTTTTTTTTCTTTCACTATTGATTTCTCCTGTAACTGGGGCTGACATAGTAGCCCCAGTTACAGGAGAAATACACCCCCCAGAGAGGCTGTACAGCGGTATACTGTGCTGTACAGCCTCAGTGCAGGGCTGATCGAGGTCTGTGAAAGACCCGACAGCTCCTGCACTCTCCCGTCCCCGGCGCATAGCGCTTCCTGCTCTGTATACACAGTGCTTGGTAAGCGCTGTGTATGCAGCGATCTAGAAGGCAGGGACACCTGGGAACTGTGCCTGCCTTCTCTTTGGGTTGCCCTGCTGTCACTGACATCGGGCAACCCGATCTGCAGCTGCACGATTAGCGTGCATCTGCGATCTCTGAATGGACATTCAGAAACGTCTATTCAGAGATAAAGAACCACCTCCTGGACGTTTATAGTCAACGGGCGGACGGGAGGTGGTTAAAGACAAGATATAATTTTTATTTCAAATTTTGTTAGGAATCATGAAGTTAATCAACATTGCAATATATTTTATCAGCTTACTTTGCAGCCAGTGTGATCGAAAATCCCTAAAATCCCTACTGCTGCTGCAACACCATACACAGTCTATATATACTCTGTGTAGAAATATGTGATATCATATGAATATGATCTGCATGTCTGCTCTTAGAAATAAGACTACACTACATTGTATGTCCCTAATCTGCCAATAACATGACTGTTCTCATAACATACCAACTACTTCAGCCATTCTGGCAGCGCACAAGTAAGGCTCTATTCAAATCATATTTAGAGCCTGTCCATAAAAGTAAAGAGGGTCATTTATTGAACTGGTGTAAAGTAGAACTGGCTTAGTTGTCCATCGCAACCAATCAGATTCCTCTTTTTTCATTTTCCAAAGGAGATGAACAAAATAAAATGTGGAATCTGTTTGGATGCAATTGTCACGCCCTGCCCTGTGAGTGATATGAGAAGATCTGTCAGACTTGCTGCACGTGAATCTATCTGACAGATTGCTTTGTTGTGGCTTTAGGCAGGATTTCACCCCCTCACAGGTTCTGCTCATTAGTTAGTTAGTGGTGCTATTTATACCTGCCTCTCACTATAGCCCTTGCGGTTTATAGTTTCTCCTGGAGTTCTCTGCTGGTGTTTGGTGGATCTCCTGCTCCCAGTTCATCTTCAGTTAAGTCCTTCTTCCTTCCCTTCTGTTGTTTGTACTGGCTAGGCCTTAGGTAGACGCTTGTTCCTTCATCTTGTGCAAGGAACCGGTTGTCTTTTCACCTGCTCCCTAGCTGAGGGTTTGTGTCAGTTGCAGCAGGGCTTAGGTTGGAGTGCATGAACACTTCTATCATCGAGATTTGTTCAGGTTGGTAGCAGTCATGGAAAGGCTCAGGGATTGTCAGGAGGTGACCTTTTCCTGTTCCCTAGCTGTGGGGCCTAACCTGCTATTTTGATTAATTTGTTGTGTTTGGTTTGCTTCCCTCACCTACCGTGACAGCAATGGGCAACTAAGCTGGTTCTACTTTACACTAGTTTGATAAAAAAATGTCAATTAAAACAGCAGCATACAGTAAATTGACACATTTCAAGCCTTCATAATACTTTGTATACCGTGCAGTATACCATGTATTATTGTGTACCTTTATATGCAGTAGTGTAGTCTACAACGCTGTATTGTATGAAAGTAGTATACTGGCATGTAACAGCCTGACAGAGGCAAAAACAAGCACACGCATCTTTTTAGTACATGGAGCCCCATGGTATATTTGGTGTCTATGACAGGAGCTTTTCCTGGTGTGTACACCTATTTTAACTAAACTACAGTTATATATATCTCCCTAACACGTGCTGGGACTGTCTATACTTTTTATTTACAATTGGTCAGAAGACCATTAATGTCCCTTGATTGACACGTGTTACTAAATGTAAAACTTAACATTTATTAGTTATTTTTATAAACAATTAGAACATCTTAATTTAAAATTATCAGCTCTGCCTGCCTTATGTATTAAACTGTCGCTCGGGGTCTGATTGTTAGGTGTATCCACTAGGGGGCACTTTCCTCTCTTGGCTATTGCGATCTCTGTTTGATTATCAACTGCATGAAGTTAGTGCACATTGTTGCTTTCACAGTGCACTAGTCCCTAGCGATTTTGTCCCCTCCTGTGGATTCACTCTTGTGGCTATATCAACCAGACCTAATTTGGCTAAGCATCCGCTGCTTAAAACCACCCTAATAACACTATCTGCTCAGTCAGTTTAGGTCAGGTCTGTCTGATAATTTAAAGGATCTTCTGGTCAGTTATCAACTTTCAGAGACCTTAGAGGAGATGATGACCCTTGTTGTCCGACTTGACCGACGGGTTAGAGAGAGACGACAGGAACAACAGTTCTCTTCCCGGATGGTGGTCCAGCCAGAGGCCTATCCCACAGACAATGCTGAGGTCTCCACCGAGGAACCCATGCAGGTTGGCATGACCCGAGGGAATCTTTGCCGCAGACGTGGAGAATGCTTTTACTGTGGAGATCCTGACCATTGGATCAACCAGTGTCCCAAGAAGGTCCTCTCTGTCAAGGCTCCTAAGGCAAGGCAACCTAAAGACCAGGTACACCCTGAATTTTCTAAATGTAAGCTTTTGGTACCCATTACGATTTTTCTGGGAGTAGATAAATGGCCGGGTAAGGCCTTTATTGATTCTGGCTCAGCGGCTAGCTTTATTGACTCTGAGTATGCTGTAAGATTGGGTATTCCTATGTTTGCCTTACCAACTCCTATCCATGTCATGGCTATTGATGCTACTCCTCTTATTGGTGGTACGGTGAGCTCATGTACCTCTGAGATTTCTCTAACCATGGGTGTGTGCCACTCAGAGAGATGTTCCCTTTTAGTCCTGGAGAACCTACCAGCTGAGGTGGTACTAGGCTTGCCTTGGCTCCGACTACATAACCCCACTATAGATTGGTCCAGTGGGGAGTTGGTGAGATGGGGGCCTAAGTGTGACTCGTGCTTGACCGTGGTACAGGCTGGGGTCTCAGTAAAGTCTGATACCTTACCCACTGTTGTTAGGGAATATTCTGATGTATTCTCGTCACCAACCCTGGAGGATCTACCCCCCCATAGACCTTATGATTGTACAATAGAGCTAGTAGAGGGGGCCAAGTTTCCTAAGGGGCGAATTTATAATCTTTCTAAGCCCGAACGCAAGGCCATGGAAGATTATATTAAGGAGAGCCTTGGTAACGGGCATATTAGACCTTCTGTCTCTCCTATGGGGGCGGGGTTTTTCTTAGTTAAGAAAAAAGATGGCGGTCTTAGGCCATGTATCGATTACCGGAGATTAAATAAAATCACTGTCCAGAATAGATACTCCCTCCCATTGATTCCGGATTTATTTAACCAGGTTCTGGGGGCAACCTGGTTTTCCAAAATTGACCTGAAAGGGGCATACAATCTAATCCGAATCAAGGAGGGAGACGAATGGAAGACGGCGTTCAATACTCCGGTAGGACACTCTGAATATCAGGTGATGCCTTTTGGACTCAGCAATGGCCCAGCTGTGTTCCAAAACTTCATGAATGACATTCTTAGGGACGTTCTGACGACATTTTGATATTCTCTCCTGACTTCGAATCCCATGTGTCTCATGTTAATCAAGTATTAGAAGTGTTGAGTGAGAATCAGCTATCCGCTAAGCAAGAGAAATGTGTCTTTGGTGTACAGGAGATTCCGTTTCTAGGGCATGTTCTGACTCCTCACGCCTTCAAGATGGATCCTGGTAAGGTACTAACAATTAAGGAATGGGTAAGATCTTCATCCTTAAAGGCCTTACAACGGTTCCTAGGTTTCGCCAATTACTATCGTAAATTTATTATGAATTTTTCCGTAATTGCTAAACCGTTGACCGACCTTACTAAGAAAGGGGCGGATTTGGAGAATTGGTCTACTGAGGACATTTCTTCATTTGAAAAATTAAAAAAGGCATTCAGTAGCGCTCCCATTCTGATCCAGCCTGATCAGGAGAAACCTTTTATTGTGGAGGTGGATGCGTCCGAGGACGGCGCAGGAGCAGTCCTTTCACAAGGTCCTGCTACCCTCACTAACCTGAGACCATGTGCCTTCTTCTTCAGGAAATTCTCTCCCACGGAGAGAAACTACGACATAGGGAATAGGGAGCTGCTAGCCATTAAATGGGCATTTGAGGAGTGGAGGCATTTTCTGGAGGGGGCAAGGCATTGTGTAACTGTTGTCACTGACCATAAAAACCTTACGTTTCTCGAGTCTGCTAAGAGGTTGAATCCCCGTCAAGCCAGATGGGCTCTGTTTTTTACTTGTTTTGATTTTTCCATTACGTTCAGGCCGGGAAGTAAAAATGTGAAGGCGGACGCATTATCTCGGAGCTTCCATGCTTTTCAACCTACTGAGGTACCACCTGAATCCATCCTACCAGCAAAAATCTTCATAGCAGCTCTTACCCAGGATATCTCGGCTCGCATTAGGTCTGAACAACATCTGGCACTGGTATCCACCCCAACAGATAAGTTGTTTGTTCCCGTACAATTTCGTCTCCAGCTGTTGGGTGAGTGTCACGATTCTGCCTTTTGTGGACATCCGGGTGTTGAGGGCACTAAGGATGTGGTTTCTAGATCTTATTGGTGGCCCACTCTAACTAGGGATGTCAAGTCCTACGTGTCAGCCTGTGAGGTTTGTGCCAGGTCCAAGACACCTAGGACTCGCCCTGCTGGTAAACTACGACCCCTACCCATTCCCAGTAGACCCTGGTCCCATATCTCGATGGACTTTATAACTGACCTACCGCCGGCGGAGGGTAAGACTGTAGTTTGGGTAGTGGTCGATAGGTTTAGCAAGATGGTCCATTTCATTCCCCTGTCTAAACTCCCGAATGCCAAAACTCTGGCATCTATTTTTGTGAAAGAAATTGTTCGATTGCATGGTATCCCGGAAAATATTGTTTCTGACAGGGGTGTGCAGTTTGTGTCCAAATTCTGGAGGGCCTTCTGTCAAAAATGTAAAATTTCATTGTCTTTTTCCTCTGCCTACCACCCTGAGAGTAATGGGCAGACTGAACGCCTTAATCAGTCTGTGGAACAATTCTTGAGGTTGTATGTTGCTGATGACCAGCAATTATGGGTGAAATTTCTTCCATTGGCTGAATTTGCTTTGAATAACTGTGTCAATTCTTCTGCTGGGGTTTCACCTTTCTTTTGTAACCATGGTTTCCATCCCCGTTTTCATTCTGGGTCATCCGTCTCCTCCTCTAACCCTGAGGCGGATAGGCTCTCCTCTGAACTGTGCACAGTTTGGGCCCGGGTTCAATCGAACTTAGAAAAGGCTCAAAGTTCTCAGAAACTCAAGGCCGATAGGAGACGTTCAAGGGGGGTGAATTTTCAGGTTGGGGATAAGGTATGGTTGTCCTCCAAGAATCTCTCTCTTAAGGTAGATTCTAAAAATTTAGCTCCTCGTTTTATTGGACCATATAAGATCACGGAGGTGATTAACCCGGTATCATTTAGGTTGGAGCTGCCCGAGTCATTCCACATTCATAATGTGTTCCATAAATCTCTACTTTAATATTTTGAACCGGTAGTACCATCGAAAGCCTCAACTCCGCCGGTTCTTGTTAATGATGCTGTCGAATATGAGGTGTCTAAAATAGTGGATGTCAGGAAGGTGCGTAATTCATTGCAGTACCTGATTCACTGGAAGGGGTATGGACCTGAAGAGAGATCTTGGGTACCTGCCAGGGAGGATCATGCTCCTAGACTTGTTAGAAAATTTCATTTAGAACACCCTGAAAGGCCATCACCTGAAGTCTCGGGTGGCCCCTCGTAAAAGGGGGGTACTGTAACGGGGTTCCGAAGGTGCACTCGGTCCCCCATTAACCTGCTGCTTAGCTTCGGGATCGAGGATCTGTGTTTGACCTCGTTCCCAGGGCGGCTTTACTAGCTGGGTGGCTCCCTGCTCCTAAGTCTGTCTTGAGCACCGAGCTGATCACTCGGTGCTCGACTGGTTGGTCTGTTGGTCATGTGACACTGGCCACATCACATGACCCTCACTCCCCACTATAAATACAGGCAGCCTGCTGGCCACAGGTTGCCTGTTAATTTAGGTTCCACCTGTGGTTTTGTGTTTCCTGGCGTACTTACCTCCTGCTGAATTCCTGACGATCCTCTGCCTGCTCCTTGTGTACTTTGCTGCTCTCCTGGTGTTCTGACCCCGGCCTTCTCCTGACGATCCTCTGCTGACTCCTTTGGTACTACACGACTCTCCTGGTATTTATGACCCCGGCTTCTCCTGACAATTCTCTGCTTGCTCCATTTGTACTTTGTAGTTTTCCTGGTATTGACTCGGTCCGTTCACATTCTGTTGTTTGTCTGTCTGTCTTCCCTGCACTTAGTCCAAGCTAGGGATTGCTGTCCAGTTGTCCCCTGTCATTAGGACTCGCGAGGCAAGTAGGCAGGACCAGGGGTAAGGGTGGAGCGCAGTGGTCACTTCCCTCCCCCCTGTGTGTGTGTGTACGCGACCGTTACAATACGACAAATATTTTACTAAATATTCGTGAAATATCACAAATTTGAATATGACCCCTGCCGCTCATCACTAGTTGCTAGCAGTGGGTATGTGGGGCCATTCAATGAATATTTGGTTTGGAACACCAGGCCATTGCCAGACTCAACTTGAATACTGTGGCAGAGCAGACACTTGCTATGAGAATGTGATATAGCTTTAATTATTTTATTAGTCATATAGAGTACATTGTTACTATGGGGGCACAAAGAGAGAATTACTTTTCAGGGCACTATTACCTTGTGGTGGGAA